>NC_056748.1:432469178-432819178 GCF_019279795.1 Protopterus annectens | reverse complement strand
TGGGGGGAGGGGATGATTCCTTTTGCTGCTTACTTTGCATGCCAACACAACGTAAGTTGGAGGGTGAAACTTTTTGTGCTTGAGCATAAATGGACAAAGTAAGGTAACCTTACAGAAAGGGTGCATTTTGATGTCATTTGGTGCTGCTTGTGCAGGCATGCACATACTACTCCAGAGGATTGTTAGGAGAAATGTTTCATTTCTGATTGTGCATACATAGACAAACCTGCTTGGAGCAGTTATAACAGAAAATGTTTTATTTTGTGTATACAAGCACAAGCTATGCAATCATTGAAGGGGTCGTTGGTGAAAAATGTTTAGTTTTTGTGCTTCTCTTAGCAGCTGTGTAGGAGTGTGTGCGTGTGATTCAAGCAAGGAGTGTGTGTGTGTGTGTCTGTGTGTGTGTGTGTGTCTGTGTCTGTGTGTCTGTGTCTGTGTGCGTGTCTGGATGCAAGAAAGGAGTGTGTGTGTCTGTGCGTGTGTGTGTGTGTGTGTGTGTGTGTGTGTGTGTGTGTGTGTGTGTGTGTGTGTGTGTGTGTGTGTGTGTGTGTGTGTGTGTGTGTGTGTGATGCAAGCAAGGAGTGTGTGTGTGTGTGTGTGTGTGTGTGTGTGTGTGTGTGTGTGTGTGTGATGCAAGCAAGGAGTGTGTGTGTGTGTGTGATGCAAGGTGTGTGTGTGTGTGTGTGTGTGTGTGTGTGTGTGGGATGCAAGCAAGGAGTGTGTGTGTGTGTGTGTGTGTGTGTGTGATGCAAGCAAGGAGTGTGTGTGATGCAAGCAAGGAGTGTGTGTGTGTGTGTGTGTGTGCGTGTGATGCAAGCAAGGAATGTGTGGGTGTGCGTGGGTGTGTGTGTATGATGCAAGCAAGGTGTGTGTGCGTGTGTGATGCAAGCAAGGTGTGTGTGTGTGTGTGTGTGTGTGTGTGTGTGTGTGTGTGTGTGTGTGTGTGTGTGTGAGATGCAAGCAAGGTGTGTGTGTGTGTGTGTGTGTGTGTGTGTGAGATGCAAGCAAGCAGTGTGTGTGTGTGTGTGTGTGTGTGTGTGTGTGTGTGTGTGTGTGTGTGTGTGTGTGTGTGTGTGTGTGATGCAAGCAAGGAGAGTGTGTGTGTGTGTGTGTGTGTGAGATGCAAGCAAGGGATGTGCTTGTGTGTGTGTGTGTGTGTGTGTGTGTGTGTGTGTGTGTGTGTGTGTGTGTGATGCAAGCAAGGAGTGTGTGTGTGTGTGTGATGCAAGCAAGTGTGTGTGTGTGTGTGTGTGTGTGTGTGTGTGTGTGTGTGTGTGTGTGTGTGTGTGTGTGTGTGTGAGAGAGATGCAAGCAAGGAGTGTGTGTGTGTGTGTGTGTGTGTGTGTGTGTGTGTGTGTGTGTGTGTGTGTGTGTGTGTGTGTGTGTGTGTGTGTGTGTGCAAGCAAGGAGTGTGTGTGTGATGCAAGCAAGGAGTGTGTGTGTGTGTGTGATGCAAGCAAGGAGTGTGTGTGTGTGTGTGTGTGTGTGATGCAAGCAAGGAGTGTGTGTGTGTGATGCAAGCAAGGAGTGTGTGTGTGTGTGTGTGTGTGTGTGTGTGTGTGTGTGTGTGTGTGTGTGTGTGTCTGCACGATGGGGGTTGTGAGTGCCAATAATACTTCTCAACTGGACAGTGTCATCTTTTTTTTGCTTGTTCATATATGGACAAACTACATAATGTCTCCTTGCTTGCATACAAAATAGCAAATCATTACTTCTTTACTTTTGTGTTTCTATGCACAATCAAATTATGGTAATCATGGCGATTTGATTAATTTTGATTTCATTTGGTGGGGCTTGTGCATGCATGGACAGACTAGAGCGAGGGTTGTTAGTGGAAATATTGCACCTTTGTTTCGTTGTTGAAAAATTTTTAATTTTTTACTGCTTGTGCACACATGGCCAGAGATCACAAGGGCCCCTTGACCCAATTGTTTCATTGTGATGTAATTTTGTGCTTAGCATGCATTACAAACATACTACTGAAGTTGTCGTTGCGGGAAAATGGGCAAACCTGACCTGAACGTGGGCATTTGCAAAAATGTTTCTTTTCTAGGTTCTTTTTACTTGGTTTATGGAATTTAGGCATCTTTGTGGAAAATGTATCTTTTTTTCTGCTTGTACATACATGCAGAAAGTGAACGAGTGATCCTTGGGGGAAATGATGCATTTTACATACTTACTATGTGTTCAAACACACTGCAGAAGAAGTCATTGTGGAAAATGCTTTGTTTATCATTGTGCATACATTGAATAGTAACGAAGGGAGCCTTGTGGAAATTGATTCATTTTAATGTCATTTGTCAGTCCTTCTGCATAATTGGACAGACTAGTGAGAGGGTTGTTAGCGGCAATGCTTCATTTCTTATGTTTGTGAATTCATGTACATACCTGACTGAAGAGTCATTGCAGAAAATGTCTTTATTTTGTGTGATTACACAAAGTAATGAATGATTCATTGGTAAAATTTTTAATTTTTTGCCTTGGGCATTACATTGTCTCCTTGGGGGGAAATGCTTTCTTTTTATGACATTTGGTGCTTACTGTGCATGAAAACATGACAGAAGTCTTTTGGCAAAATGTGTTTTTGTGCTTGTGCATAAATGGACAAAGAAGGGGAATAATCATTGTAGAAAATGTTTACTTTTTCTATGTAAGCACATTCAATAACATTTACGAAGGGGTCGTTGTGAATTTTTCTGCTTCTCCATACAGCTACAAACTATTCAAGGGATCCTTCGGGTAAAGTATTCATTTTGATGCAAGTTGGTGTTTACTATGCATACCATCACATTGCTGAAAGAAGTCTTTGGGGATGGTGCTTTATTTTTGTGCTTGAGCATACATGCACAACATAATTATGGGAACCTTGGGGAAATGACTAATTTTGATGCCATTTGGTGGTGCTTGTCCATCCTTGGACAGACTGCAGAGAGGTTTAGTTAGGGGAAATGGTTAATTTTTTGCACTCGTGGATATATGTACAAACCGGGACTGAAGGGCCATTGGAGCAAATGTTTTTTTGCTTGTGCCCAAAAAACCTAAAGGCTCTGTGAGGGAAAATGCTTCATTTTGATGTAATTTTGTGCATACAAAGAGACTACTGAAGCTGTCGTTGGAAACTGCTTGTGCATACATTCACACAGTAATTAAGGGAGCAGTGGTAAAATGATTCATTCTGCTGTCAGTTAGTGGTGCTTCTCCATACAAGGACAGACTACTAAGATGGTTATTGGAGGGAAATCTTTCATTTTTGGTGCTTTTGGCATTAATGGGCAATCCTGACTTGAATGGGGTAATTGACAAAAATATTTCTTTTTCTTAGTTGTGATTACTTGGGCAACAGAAAGCCTGGATCTTTCGGGAAATATGTTTTATTTTTTGTGCTTGTGCATACGTGGACAAAGTATACAAGTGATCACTGGGGGGAGGGGATGATTCCTTTTGCTGCTTACTTTGCATGCCAACACAACGTAAGTCGGAGGGCGAAACTTTTTGTGCTTGAGCATAAATGAACAAAGTAAGGTAACCTTACAGAAAGGGTGCATTTAGATGTCATTTGGTGTTGCATGTGCAGGCATGCACATACTACTCCAGAGGATTGTTAGGAGAAATATTTCATTTCTGATTGTGCATACATAGACAAACCTGCCTGGAGCAGTTATAACAGAAAATGTTTTACTTTGTGTATACAAGCACAAGCTATGTAATCATTGAAGGGGTCGTTGGTGAAAAATGTTTAGTTTTTGTGCTTCTCTTAGCAGCTGTGAAGGAGTGTGTGTGTGTGTGTGTGTGTGTGTGTGTGTGTGTGTGTGTGTGTGTGTGTGTGTGTGTGTGTGTGTGTGTGTGTGTGTGATGCAAGCAAGGAGTGTGTGTGTGTGTGTGTGTGTGTGTGTGTGTGTGTGTGTGTGTGTGTGTGTGTGTGTGTGTGTGTGTGTGTGTGATGCAAGTAAGGAGTGTGTGTGTGTGTGTATGCATGTCTGTTTGTGTGTGGGATGCAAGCAAGAAGTGTGCGAGTGTGTGTGTGTGTGTGTGTGTGGGATGCAAGCACAGAGTATGTGTGTGTGTGTGTGTGTGTGTGTGTGTGTGTGTGTGTGTGTGTGTGTGTGTGTGTGTGTGTGTGTGTGTGTGATGCAAGTAAGGAGTGTGTGTGTGTGTGTGTGTGTGTGTGTGTGTGTGTGTGTGTGTGTGTGTGTGTGTGTGTGTGTGTGTGTGCATGTCTGTGTTTGTGTGGGATGCAAGCAAGAAGTGTGCGAGTGTGTGTGTGTGGGATGCAAGCAAGGAGTGTGTGTGTGTGTGTGTGTGTGTGTGTGTGTGTGTGTGTGTGTGTGTGTGTGTGTGTGTGTGAGTGTGTGTGTGTGTGAGTGAGAGTGTGAGTGTGTGTGTGTGTGACTGTGGATCTTGCCTATCAACTGGACTCACTTTCATCAATGTTGCTGCTTGTGCACACATGGACAAAGTGAAATGAAGGGGTCATTGCAGCAAAGGTTTCATTTGGGTGCTGGTGCTGTCATACACAAAGTAATTGAAGCGTCATTGGAGACATTCTGGTGCTTGTGCAAAATGCGACAAAGGTACTTATAGGAACCTTGGGGGAAATTATTCATTTTGATGTCATTTGCTGTAGCTTGTGCATACATGGACAAACCTGAATGAACATGCTGTGTGTGTAGGCGAGAGCGCTGTGCGTGCGTCTGTCTGCCCCTATGTGTAGGCGAGAGCGCTGTGTGTGTGTGTGTGTGTGTGTGTGTGTGTGTGTGTGTGTGTGTGTGTGTAGGTGAGAGCGCTGTGTGTGTGTAGGCGAGAGCGCTGTGTGTGTAGGCAAGAGCGCTGTGCGCGCATCTGTGTCTGTGCTTTTGTCTCTCTGTACGTGTGTCTGTTTCTGTCTGTGTGCGTCTGTCTCTCTCCATGCATCTGCTTTCGTGCATCTGTCTGTCTGCATCTGTCTGTCTGTCTGCGTGCGTCTGTCTCTCTCTGGCTGCGTGCGTCTGTCTCTCTCTGGCTGCGCGCATCTGTCTGTCTCTCTCTGGCACACACAAGCAAGGTATGATAGGAATCATTGCTTCCAGGCTGTGACAATGTTGACTCCATAAACTTTATAAAGTACCACTGAAGTTTCCTCATATGCAGTCTTGCATATGGAATTAGAAGAAGGCAGGAGGCCATGAACCCCAAGGCTGGCAGTACTTGTCTTGCAGATAGCAGGGTGTTTGTGGCCACTTGTTTGAAGTAGGTTGTCAAATGAATTTGTTTCTCTGGCGTGAGGAAAGACATCTGGGAAGTTGTATTCAAGCTTGCTCCCAGGAATATAATTTGTTGACAGGGTACCAGGGGTGATTTCTTTTTGTTTATGGTGTACCCCAGACAAGCTAGAACCCTTTGTACAAAGGCCAGCTGATTCAAAAGTATGTCCTGGCTTTCAGCCTGAATTAGACAATCGTCCGGGTATGGGTATATTTGAATATTTCTTTGCCGGCAAAATGCAATAACTGGAGCTAGGCACTTTGTGAATACCCTGGGCGCAGTCGATAAGACAAAGGGCAGTGCAGAGAAATGATAGTGCGTGTAGCCTGCTTTGAAGCATAAGTATCTTCTGCAAGATTCCCTGATTGGGATGTGCAGGTATGCTTCTTTTAAATCTAGTGTTGCTAACCAGGCATCTTTTCCTAGCATAGGAAGTAATTGGTGAATAGTCAGCATCTTGAATTTTGAAATCTCCAAAAAGGTGTTTAAAGTAGACAGGTACAGGATAGGAAGGCATGAATTGTCTTTTCTGGGTACCATGAACCATTTCTGGTCTGGTCCGGCTACCCGCTTGGTGTTGGCAACATGTGGAAGTGAAATCTGTATCCCTGGGACAGTATTTGAAACCCATTTCTCCTGGGTAATAAGGTCTTTGCATGAAGAGCATTCTTTCCCCCCAAAGGGGCAGTCAGCTGATAAGTGCTTGAAAATTTTAAAAGGAAGTCATTGAGATAGTTTACCATAGGGGGGAGTCTTATTATTCCCAAATTTGGAAGTGGAGGCCCCCCACTGCTTAAGTCCTGTGTGTCCCCTGGAACTGAAACCTGGGGTTTTTGCTGTATCTGGGTTTGGCTTGAGAAGACCTGGAAGGGGCTGGAAAGGACAAATTCTTAGAGGGCCAGTGCCTACTAAATCTAGGAGTCTGAACTTGTAAGAAATCTTTAACAGTTTGCATAGCTTTAGCTTTATCTTCCATCTTTTTGAGAACTTCCTCAGCCTTGTTGCCAAACAGGCGGTCCTGATTTAAGGGAGCATTCAACAATTTAGCTTTAACATGATCGGGCAAAGATTGCTCCTTAAACCAAGCATGCCTTCTGAGCACAGACCCAGTAACAGCAGCCCTGCAAGAGGCCTCTAATGAATCAAAACCACAGTGCAAAGTATGTTTTCCAACTTGTTCAGCAGAATGCATTACATCCTGTAATCCTTTATTTTCCACAGTCATGAATCAACATCATTTTCTGTTTAAGCAATCCAATAACATGTTGCTGATACTTTAACATATGAAACTGGCAGTTTAAAGCCCTAATGGCCAAGGTTGCAGAAGTGTAAAGCTTCTTACCCCATCTGTCCAGTGCCCTGGAGTCTCTATCAGAAGTGGTAGGATTTTTAGCAGTAGAAGCCTTAATGCCCTTGGGCCCCAGTGAAATAGTCTCTGAATCTGCAATAGGAATTTTAAAATGGAACTTGTGTGACTCAGGGACCCTGTAGTATCTGTCAGGTGTTCTGGGAGTAGGAGACAAGGAATCAGGGGCCAAACTAGATTCCGAAAAAGCATCAATCAACAATGTCTAGTACAGGAGGAATAGTTAAAGGCCTATGCTGAGTTAGGAGTAAGAAATCTGTAAGCCTCTTTTTTTGAAGCTGAAAAATAATGGCTTTCCTTGTGGAAATGCTCCCTTAGAGTATGTAAGGTTTCCCCAAAAGAAAAATCCTCTGGAGGGGAAGCAGAGGGAATGGAGTCCTCTGCATCAAAATCCTCATAAGTAGATAAGGGCAAATCCAGATCATCAGAAGAATCAGACAAAACAGAATCCTGGTCCGAAGATTCATAAACACCTTCGGTCCTAGGACTCTTAGAAGGGTGGGGTTGACTACCCCTGATTTAGAGTTATTACATCTTCAGCCATTCTTATTTGTTTTTTAGGCATAGAGGCCTGAGCATGTGGCCTGGGTGTCGGTTTTTTAGGCATGGTTCGAGATTTAGGTCTAAGTGAAGAAGGAGGCGTCGATTTTAATATGCAAGTCCATAGACCTAAATACACCCTCAGAAGCTGGTGCCTGCACAGCGGCTCTGGAGCCATCCAAGGTAGAGACATCCGCAGGTTACATAGTTGAAGCATCTTGCCGCATTTTGGACTCAGAATGGGTCTCAGTATAGGCCTGCGAATCAGAAGAGAAGTAGTGGGTATCAGGGGCTGCGAAAGTGCCTCACTGAGTACTGGCAAACTGGCGACTGGCTTAGGAGAAACATCGGCAGTTTGGGACCTCGGCGGCCTGGTCTCTGTCTTTAACTTTGCATTTTTTCGGAATCCCGGTAGTCGGATGGCTAACTGATAACATTTCTGGATAATTAAACAGAGAACCGAAATATTTAGAGTTGGAAATATACAGATGACAGATAGTGCGCTGATTAAATAAAGCACAAAACTGACAGCAAGGTATGTCATGGTCAGGGCCTAGGCAAGGAAAATAGTATGAATGAAAATCTTTGAGGTATTTGCTTTCCACAAGTAATGCAATTATTAACTTTTACTGACATCGGAAGTGGCAAGAAAAAGTTTCTCCAATGGGGTACTTAGCTTTAGTTGAATACTTCGGTTCTGAAACTCAAAAATGAAAATTTCAGGAGTCGGCCGACTGGCACTTGCGAACTGCTTCTGCTTCGGGCACCGCACATCAAGAAAGACTGATGTAATGGTGTCAGCTGCATGTTTTATATCCCTGATGTATTGGAAGATGGGATAGCAACCGATGCAGGACTCAAGACTTTGTTAATCAGGCCGACTGAGGGCTAGCTGCAAGCAGATAACCCAAATGTAATGGCTGCAACAGTGAAACATAAAGAACATCAGTGTTTGTATTTTTGCATTTTCTCATTTGTAATTTTCTTTATGGTCGACTGCAGGAGATGCAGCACGAGGCTGGTTGACGGCAGTAGATGCAGCAGGAGGCAATCTTTTTATTTTTTTAAAAGTGTAACACTTGGTTTGAACTGCAGTGGTGTAACTGAAGTTTACATTCCACACAGGTTGGTTTATTCAATGGAAACAGTGTGGTGTCAGCCTAAATGTTAAAGTTCTCTATATAATGCATGTAGTTGCATGACGGTACCTGGCAAAAAATTAGCTCGTATACCATGATTGAATTGAATAACAGTAGGTGAACTTCACAAATGTAAATGATCGAAAGGCAAAGCAAGAATACCAATGCAATTAGCATTTCCAGTACAAAAAGAAACTTGATGGTGAAAGTATTGTTTGGATTATGGCTGCCATTTCTGAGTTACTTGGCTTAATGTTTAATAAAGTAGGTTTTTGTACTCTTAACTCCTGTTAGACGACAAGGGTAATGAAATCATTGCATGCTGCAACATTCTGCATAGCAAACCAGCAGTGTTGACAGGGCAAAGTGACAGGGGAACTTGTGCATGGAGTCCTTGACATTCTATATTGTGATGTTGGATAGGGCATGGAGTCCTTGACATTCCATATCGTGATGTTGGATAGGGCAATGTAGGTGGTTGACACTCAGAAATCCAACAGTAACGCCGTAACATGACAGATTGTAATTGTGCATGATTTGTCTGATATTCTGTAGCATGAAAAGTTTGTGCTGCTGTAGTAGGTGTGCTTATTGTCAATGTTATGTCAGTAACTTACAAAATGTGCCTTATCAGTATGTGAGTGGTAGTTGTAATTTGACACAGTATTTCTTTCCTCTCTCCTTAGGTGACTGCCACTATGCCTCAGTGTTTTGCTTACGGGTGTCGCATTTGCCGTGATAGTCTGCCACCAGGTGTGTCACTCCATCGGTTTCCACCTGATATTAAAATGTGTATCCAATGGGTGATAAATTGTGGTACAGACATTGGCAATGTCAGTAAATTTGTCAAAGAAGAGGTGAGCCGGCCAAAGCCGCGACATTTCCTGTGCTCAAAACACTTTGAGGATAGCCAGTTTGAACACAACTATATGTACAAGCTTCTTCCTGCAGAAATGAAGCCACGGCGAACAATTTGGCGACTAATTAAAGAAGCAGTGCCTACAATTTTCTCATTCGCCACCAAAAATCAAAGGACATCGAGACTACAGCGAAAACAGCAGCGCAATGTAAGTAGATGGTCTGTGCATGATGTGTGTTAAGCATGGAAAAATTGGACTATGCAGATGTCTGTGAGGAATGCACCACTCCTGATTGATCGGTGATACAGCCTGATATTTGCAGTTTTAGATGCGGTTCAATTCAGCAAAACACTTAGACTGCATGCACGGATGTAGACATATCTTGACCAAACTTATAGGTACGTGACAGATGAGGGAGAGTGGACACAATGTTGATGTAATATTGAGTGGCAATAAATGTTATGAATTAGGTGTGCAGACGACTAAGGAACATTTCTTAATAGTTTGACCTTTATTCTACAGCTTACAGAAGAACTTCTGAACACACCACGAACAACCTTGCCCGAAATTGTCGATGCTGAAGCTTGTGCACAGCATAAGGTAAGTCTATGTACTGCAATTCGGTGCACGTTATCAAGCAGTCAGTACTTCATCTTTAGACATTTGATGTAAATACTGCATCTTGACAACATTGATTTCTGTCTCTCAGACTTCTAGCCATCAACAGCGAAAGAAGAAGAAAATCGCAGCATTCAGTGAAGCAGCAGACTCACTGGCAGAGGGAGCAGAAGCAAGTGTGTTTACAGAACCAAGTGGAGATTGAAATGTGGCCGTGGAACATGTTCAGGTAAGCAATGAGCAATTCATGATAAAAAATCAGTCCTGTAAAGGGTGTGAGTTTCACGGTGGTGAAGTACCAGATGTCACAAGTGTCAAAAATGTAAGGTCATATAGTAATTATAGATTGAGTAGTGTATTGAGTGTAACAGCCGTAAAGTTAACAGCAAAGTTAATAACCTTGTTGTGGTTCGGTAACTGAATGAGGTATGGAGTTTATTTTGCAAAATATTAGCCCGTATTGGGTATAGTATTGGAGAATGTCAATTTAGGGATAGACATGCTGTAATGTTTGGGATAGACGTGCTGCACTGCAGATAGTGTTGACTGAGTTATCCTGCATGTAACCAACACAATGGTCCCGGGGGCCAACTGTTCCATCCATAGTTAGGAGATGAATCCAAAAAATGATGAGGAGAAGGGGTTTAGTGGGGTCATAATGGATATACAAACAGTATGTAACTCTGGTATAAGGAAGTGTGTTGCTGGATGATCATTGTACCTTACTGTTTACCATTTGTGGGATAGTCTGGAGGGAGGAAAGACACTGTGAATTTCCACAAGTGAGACTAATGTCCGGCACCATGTGCTGTAGATGTAGAAGTTCTTTGTATACATGAATCACAGCCTCATAAGTAATGACAATGTTGTACTTACAGGTACCTGGTCCTGAATTGTATGAGGAAGTGGAAACCATTGAGATATACACTATGGAAATTCCGAAGTTTACTCAGAAAATTGTGGGTTGCCAAACGAAGATTCAGAGAAAAGGTTGCAGTATAGGTGTACAAGCAAAGTTATCAGAAGTTAAAACTCTGCCTGGGAAGATGATAGATGCAGCAGTACAGTTTCCTGAGGTGGTGTCAAAAAGGACGGACCACACTTACTGCAAGCGATCCAAGGTGGTGCAAACAGAAACAAGACAGCCTGATTCAGAGGAAGTTCCCATTTTCACAGAACTAGCCACAAGCAGCACACATCTGAGTACCTGTATTCAGCCGGTGGACGACAGCTGCATTGATGCTGCTAGAGTCAACTCCAGTGCATCAGTGTCTCTTCAAGTGATGGCTTGCAGCATGCCAATTAAGTGTCCTCCAGAAAGCCTGCAGACAAGCATGCAAAGTGAGTCTTCTATATCAAGGTGTGGAAATGATGACATTGAAATGGATCCTGACTGGTGCTACCCCTCAGACACCTTATTTACCTCTGACATGGAAGACACAGTAGAAGTGGATGAAGATGAAAGGATGATAAGTGAGCCAAAGTACATTGTGTTGGAGTCTTGCCTGGATTCACTGCTGTTGAAGTTGACTTGTCCCCAATGCAAAACACCTGCCGTGGAAGTTGAAAAAAAATCAAAGATCGGTTTCTGTGTGTATGTGAAGGTATCCTGCATCAGTGGTCATCAAGTGCTGGAGTGGCAAAGACAACCAGTGTTTCGACGGATGCCGGCGGGCAACTTACTCCTTGCGTCCTCTGTTCTGTTTAGTGGCAGTACATATGCCTGCATTGCAAGATTCTGTGCATACCTTGGAGATGAATTTATCAGCGAGACTACCTTCTACACTATTCAATGACAATATTTGTTCCCTGTATTACAACGTACCTGGACACAGCATCAGAATCGGTTACTGGCAAATGAAGATGGGAAAGAGATAAAGTTAGCTGGAGACGGTGGCTGCGATAGTCCTGGATATTCGGCAAAGTACTGTTGCTATAGCATGATGAATCTGGATTCGGGATACATCATCGATTTTGCAGTAGAGCAGGTTTCCATGGGAGTGACGTCTGTGGCACTGGAGAAAAAAGCGTTTAAGAGGTGCATGAATAACTTGAATGGTAAGAATATGAAAATCAGCCTGGTGGCAACAGATCGACATTGTGGAATTGGATTTATAATACGCAAGGAATTCCCACAAGTTGAACATCAGTTTGGTGTATGGAATATGTCCAAAAGTTTTAAGAAGAAACTAATGGAAGCAGGAAAAAGGCAGGGTAAACGTGACTTACTATGGTGGTGCCACAGCATTTCTAATCAACTGTGGTGGTGTGTAGAAACATGCGATGGGGATGGAATACTTCTGGAAGAGAAATGGCTGTCATCGTTGTACCACGTGACAGATGTACACTGTTGGAGTGAGGCAAAGAAGATGTCTTGCTGTGGACATGAGATGCCAATCATAGAAGGAGATGAAAAGTGGCTTGAAGAAGATGATGCGTGTCACGGTGCCCTGAACAGGATAGTTACAAACCGAGTATTTCTAAAGGATTTGAAGCAAATAACCAAGTTCTGTCACACTGGCAACATTGAGATCTTCCATGCATTGTTATGCAAGTACTGCCCCAAGTTTGAGCACTTCAGTTATGCAGGGATGAAAGCTCGTGTCATACTTGCCATCATGGATCATAATGAAAACCTTCAGTGTGAACAGGCTGTGGTTAAATTCCCGAACAGCAAGTCAGCAGCAATAGGTGAACCTAGATTCAAAGTTGTGTGCCCAATGGCAAAGCAGAAATGGGTTGCTAAACCAATATTTGAGAAGAGAAAGTTTGACTACATCTATGACTTGATGATGGAAGTGAGCCAGTTGGAAATTGACCCCATGTCCATACCAGCCTATCCGAAGAACATCGCAAAGTGTGAGCATCCAGAGAAGAGTGTAGTGATTGCAAGACACATTTCAAGATTTGGGAAAAGTAATTTGAAGCCTAACTAATGGAGTAGCATCTGTCGACTGGGTGAATACCATGTCTTAGTATTTCTCCGAGTAGATGTGTAGTTTTGAGTGCAGGGAATGAAGGTATACTGCTAATAGGTCAGTTCAGATAACGATTGTTTTTCACTGTAAGCTTAAGTACTTGTTGGTAGTAGAGAACTCCATTCATTATAGATTAGCACTAATGGATTGTTGCACTTATTTTAGGCTCTGCCAGATGACATTGCACATATTTTACTTGCCTAGCAATGAAAACCGCATTAATGATGAAAAATTAGATTACTAAACTGGCACCAGGGAGTGGACTTGATCGTATTGTTAAAGCTGTCAACATGGCTGTGCATGGACCAGGGAGCAAATGAGGGAGAGTGCCTGTGGCTGTTGATAGTAGCAAGAATAATCTCATGATAGTCAAGAATTTAATAATAGAGTGTTCAAAGGGCAGATGTAATGGTCCTATTTTATTTTGTTTTTTTATTATTTCTGGTAGCTTGGGTTAGGAGTTAATTTTGACTATTGCAGTAAGAAGGAATATAGTGTCTTCATATGTATTGCCCTCTTCTGAACTTGTAATACCATGGTGCATGACATGTATGGGTTTCTGGTGGTTGGAGACGAGTGGACCATTCACAGACTTTGAGTAACTTGTGTATTCTCAAAGCATGTGGACATGTTGGGTCCATGCAGTTGAATTACTTATAAACCAAGCTATTAGCAGTAACTGTGGTAATACAGGTATGTGTTATGTGCTCTGCAAAGAGTTACTGGTATGCTGTACATGTGAATTACATGTACCGCATACTATTGTAATTGCATGTACCGGCAAGGAGTGAGATGAAATATTGTGGTCTGCAACTGCACATTTTGAATCAGTGCAGTTTGGGTGTTATCAATCACACACGTGAAGTGGTAACACTGCTGAGTTAGAGTAGTATATGTCCCTATGTCCAAGGATGTCGCAATTGGTTACTGTCGTGTTGAATGTACCTGTTAATGGTAGGTGATGTCAAATGATAGTCGTGTGAAGTTATTGGTAGTGCGGGAATCAAAAGCATGGACAATGGCAACCATTGACTGTAACGTGGCCCATTTCATTGGGGTTCGGACATGCCATCAATTAGTGTATGAGACGCGTATGGATATATTTTTAATAGCTACACAGACGTCAATATGCAGCTATATAACATTATCACACTAACGTCATTTTCTGCCTGCAAAGTGGTAAAAATATACAACCGTAATGCTGGAAAAGCTCAAGGGGATGTTTGGCAACTCAGGTGCTGAGTTAGTGCTGTGATTAGTTTTATTGCTGCTAATGTTTTTCACTGACTAGACTGAATCTCTATATTGCTCTGCAACCTAACCAGGTGCTGAGTTTTTTCTTAGTATGTACAAAAATGATACTTGCCTTCCTGCTGTGTCTGGGTGTTTGAAAGATACTGTGTATGTTATGTATTTTCATGCTGGCTGTTGGTGATGCATCTTCTAAGTTATGTAAAGGCTGCTCCGCCTATTTGGTTTTAACTGTCTATCATTAATTTCAATAGAGATGCATAACTGCTGTTGATCTTATCATAGTCAGCAGATGTGTATTTACTAGATTGACAATGGCTCAATGGAACTGGCATTGCTGTGGTTAGTACGCTTAAATGTTAGAACAGTGAACTGAGTAAATTGTATCTTTCCCATCCATTACAGAATGTATGTCAAGACAAGTCATTATCTTGTGCCTAGTTTCTGAAATACACGTAATATTTAGAAACCATTCCTAGTTTGGTGGCATGGTCAGGAAACTAGTTTATTTTTACGCATTTGTTATGCTGCAAAAGTGGAGTAGCCTGTGGATTTATCCAAAAGCCGTTAGCACTGTGGGATGGAAAAGTCTATTGCTGCTTATGAACAGTCAGTCTGTAGAACAGGTACTATAGTTATTTTTCATGAAGGATGTGGATTTTAGCTCACGCACTATGTAGATGGATTGCTGATACTGTACTGTTATTGTAAAGGGGGTTGATGCATCAGTCCTCATCTTCTCCATTGTAGGAGGTGTAGTAGCTATGAAGCTGTCAGTTTGCCATGATTCTGTATTGAAATAGTAATCTTTTTTTTTGTAATCTAGCAAGTGTAAATTCTATATTTAATGGCAACCGGAACTGTGCTTACAGGTGGCAAAGGACTGTATACGTGATGCAGTAATCTGCACAACATTTTTATTATACATGTCCGAGTTTCCTGCATGATGTGGATGGAGTAAGTTAAGTATTTGGCGATTATGCTAACTGACTGGTATTGGTGAATGAAGGCTAACTGCAGTGGCATTTCATGAAGAAAAGGTTGTACCTGGGGATGTTTAGCTTTCATGGCTGCTGCTGTTTGTCTCCTTGTTTAATAAAAAAATGTTTAAAAGGAGAAATACAAAACACATTGTAACAACAGCCCCGTTTTTTTCCTTATGTTCTACATGCTGTTGGGGTAGCATGTTTGCTGCCACCGACTCCTTGATTTAATTGATTTAAATGCACTCCTGCTTCTGTGAACACCCATGAGTGACAGTCACAGATCTGATAAAATGTCTTACCGTATAGTTCTCTGCCAAATCCTGCGTATCATATTGTCTGATTTTCAACACAGGTGCCCAAACCACTCTGAGGTGATGTCTTTGATATTTTCTGTAATTGGAGCTTCTTTGGGTTCTGCTGTTATGTCCTCACTCCTTGTCCTGTGACAGTGTGCACCCTAGCACCTTTGTCAGTCGGTTCATTTTCATCACCTGTAGCTTATTCACCTGTTCGGCCTATACTGCACAGGGGTCTGTACTGCCCAGGGGTCTGCACCATACAGTAGTACAGGTTGAACCACTGAGTTGTACACCTTAACGTTCATATTCTTTGGCATTCTTCTGTCATCGCCTACACCGGGTAATGTATGACAGTTGGCTGCGGCCTCCTCTGATTATAGCTTTGACATCTTCAAAAGGCCCTTATCCTGAACAACCCCTCCCAGATACCTGATGCAGTTTACCTGTTTCACCATATTACCTTCTATCTGTATTCACAAATTCATATTACACCCAATTTCCTTCCCTTACCTCCATTGAAACAGTGCATGGTTTCCACCGATGTGCCTCGAAATTTGCAGTCCATTATGCTGTCCTTTGCTGAAGTTCAAGCTCAGTCTGCCTGTACTGCCATACTGTGTGTTTACAGCAGCTTGGTTGATCTGTCCCCTGCAACCTGATGGCTATTGTCCATGACCAGTATGAGCAGTAGTGTGAACAGTACTTGGTTGCGACACTGTCATAAGCATTTCTGCCCATTTGGAGTCTGTCCTACTCTCCAACTTCATCTCAAGTATGTGTATCACTGCAAACATTGTGCCAGTCGTGCTTCATCCTTATCTGAATAAGAATTGTTAATCTCCCATTGCACAATCACCCTCTCCAGTAGTGGCATGCAATGTGGTCGGAGTTTGATGCCTCTGTAATGCCCGCAGTTGTGGGCGTCACCTTTCCTCTTGTCCACTTACTTCAGTACTTTATCTTTCTCTTTGCCTGGCAGCCAGATCTAGGTTATTTGGGGCCCTTAGGGAAATAATTTGCAGAAGTTGGAAATACTGCGCAGAAGCTGGTAGTGGCTCTGCAGCCCTATTCTTTCCTATTGCAGCATCTTTCTTGGCTTCTTGGTTACACAAACAGTAGTCCTTCCTAGCCTGGTCAGTGTCTTGTATCTGCTACTTGTTCCCGCACTGGTGTTACGAATTTGTGTTGTGCATTGAAACACCAGCTTTCTTTATGTATCGTAACATACCACACTTGCCAATATATACTTTCTGTACTCGTAATACAAGCACCTTTTTAGACACTGCCATTGTCCCAATCACCTAATTCCTTTCTCTTCTTGGGGTGTTATATATCTGAGTAATTGTTTGAAATGATGTACGTTCTGTCTATTCAACTTCCAGGTCGTCTACCTTGTCTCTGATCACTGCTTGCAGCTGATGGTGGCAAGTTATGGCTTATGGTGTGGGCCTGCTGTTTCACTTGGGGATGAGTTTGCAGTCATGAATTCTACCCTAGTGCCTCCTCCATACTAGGAATTAGTCTAGCTGAGTTTGTAAGTCATGGCTTGGCTGCTGTCAAGGCATTTGGCATACAAAAGTATAGAATGGCTTCTCCTTCCTGTAGACCCACTCATGTGTACTCAGGCAGTGGTCAAATCCTGTTCAGTGTGTCCTGATATTGGCATTCAAGTCATCCATTATAGACCAAGTCATGTTCTGATGCTTTCTCCAGTAGGTCCTGCAACAGCTGTCTGGACGGTTTTCCTCACTATCACAACCCTGATGTGATGCATAGTCTGACATTATGAATACTGCCATATCATTACACTGCAGTTTGCCATGATTGAGTCACAATTTGTGATATCCCTCACTGCTTTAGGAAGACCACCACTCACCATAATTCCTACATTTCAGCCATGTCCACCAGTATAGTGTGGATCCCAAACCAGTTTAAGCAGGAATATCTCTTAGAATAGATAATGTAATGCAATCAGGAAGGTGTCAGAAATAATACATGTATGGCTGGGCCAAAAAAGGTGCAACAGGAGCACATGTTCAGTGAGCAGCCCACAGGTACAATCTGCTACTGTCAGATGCACGGTGGATTGTTTGCAGACCATTTCAAAGAATGACTTTGCACATGTAAATGTAATGCACACAGTCTGTCATGTGCAAGACTATACTTGTTTAGAGATTTAATTTCAATGTATGCAACCTTTTATCCAAGTAAATGAGAGCAGTATACACAGAGGTACTTTGAACTTGTTGTATGGCAACTGGTGAGCAATAGCAATAGACAGTTTAACTTGCGGAACACAGACAAAGAGGTAGCTATTGTGATTTGGGACTGGTTTGGAACTGGTTTGGATACAGAGCTTGCATATAAGCAACAGCCAGTGATGCGTTTCCATGCCTGTAGCAAGCAATACAAGCTTGATTGCAATTGTAAACACACAGTAGTGACACCAGTGTCCTGGTAAATGTATTGTTACAGCCAAATGAGGAATTCATAATTCCTGGTAGTGCAATGTTCAATTTAGCTTGTGTTCAATGTAACATCCAGTGATGGAGGACAACCTTACTGTGTAGTGACAATATTTGTGGGTGTTGTGTGAATGTTGAAACAGTAAGTAGATGTTGGGACTTGCTACGTTTGTTGCAGCTGCAGATTGCAAGTATTTCTGTAATGGTAATGAATAGTCTGAGTATGGTGCTTGACTCCAGCTGGTGATTGTGGAAGGCTGATGCAGGTGTGTTCTGAGAGTTCTGAGATGACTGTGGCTATGGCTGCAGCTGCAAGTAGTGTTGTTGTGTGAGTGGACCTCTGCGATGCTGGCTACTGTGAAGTGGTACAGAGGCTTGTCACAATGGTGCAACGTTGGTTAAGAACATTTACACATTGTAACCAAAAGCCAGCTTGTGTAGATGCCTACAGAGTGGGTAAGTATTGGTCTGCATGGACTGGTGCATAATTAAAAGTTTGAGTACTGATCTCTTTGTGAAAGAGTGCACTTAACTTTTTATGACCAGGTATGAGTGACAGCTTGAGGAGACTGAACCAGGCAGTGGCAATCTTTTCCACATCTTCAAAATGGATGACTGATGCTAACGAACTCTGATGTAGTGGACGAGTTTGAAACACTTTTAGTCACATCCTGGAAAGAATGACTACAACTCTGGCACCTGAAGGAGTAGGTTGTGGAGTCAACATGAGATGAAGGTAAGGGGTATTATCTTTTTATAACACTCTTATTCACGTAGTTGAGTAGAACTGTGTGGTTGCACTGTTTTAAAGTTGCAGTGGTATGAGGTATTCTCCACACAAGACTTTTAGTTTATCACTGTAATGTAAGCCATTAGATGGATGCATACAATAAGTAGCAAATGTGCTACCAATTGTAAGGAATTGAGAATGGACTCGCTACAATTGATTTGTAATGATTGTGTGGCTAAAATATTTGGCTCTACTTATGTGCAACCACAATTCAAGATGTAATGTGCAAGGTGGAATGACTGAGATGTTGAGCTTGAGGTACAATTGACCGAGAAGGAACTTGTGAAATGAGGTGGGAGAAGGAACTTGTGAAGTGAGGTGGGAGAAGGAACTTGTGAAGTCGCGTGGTCAATATGCAGCCCAGTGACACCAACAATTTGAAAACACAACAGGACAGTGATATGAGTTGACAAAAAGGTAATGGTGTTTATCCTTCAAAAGTAATGCTTTGGATTTCGAAGACTGAAAAGTGTTTGCAGATGCAGGTTCAGAGGCTAAATGGTATTATTCAAAATGTCAGTTAAGGTTTGTGATGTAGTCTGGAAGTGTTTCTCTTGATGAAATGTAAGCATGGCGATTGTAAAGGCAGTGGTTGTTGGTGTATTACACTCGTTACAAGATGTGAGGATTGGCAAACAATCCAATAAGTAGGTTGATTTATGTAGGCGACAGTGTGTACAAACATATTTGGTGTAGTGAGAAAGTCTGACACTACAGATGATTGTCTGCAGCAACTAAAAAAATAAGTTAGTGAGCAACAGTTTTGTAGAGGCATTTGCCGGCTGGATGAAGGGTACCTACGGGTCACAAGTACATAGTCCCATGCTTTGTTGAAGCATGTTAAGGTGCGTGAAAATGAATGGACATAACTAGGCTGGTATTTGTGAAGAGGCCTGTGATACTATAGTAATGTAAAGGAACTAGTCATGATAGGGTTATAGTGATAAAATATTGCAGGATTTGAATAAATGCAGTTTATTGAAACAAGGCGAGGGATAAATTGTGACCGAAAGTACCACATCTGTGGATAATGTCCTTCCATGTCAGGGCTTGGTTATTATAGTGGCAGTGAACTGAGTATTGACTGCTGTGTGTAATGCTGTATTGAGAGAAAGTGAATAAGTATTGCGTTTTGTCTGAGATAGTAAAGTCTGGACAAAGTCAGTACATGCAGTGGCCTCTGTATGATACATATTTATCTTGATGGCCTTTTACTAAGAATTCTTGACAATAACTGACCTGGAAGCATCACACAGCACCCACGGTGGTGAATGGAATGTTACAAAAGGAAAGGGTAAAGGTACAACAGTATTTGACAGACTTACTAAGCAGATGTGCTGGGTATATTTTTAAGGAGAAATGTATAGAGTAGGCATAGCTAATCTGTTCAAATTAATGGGAGAAAACACAAATGTGTAGTGACACACAATGCTCACTGGTAAACTGGGGTGTAACAGTATTGAGAAAAGTGTCTAATTTATGATTGGGATTTTATAACTGCGGTGGTGGTGCTGCGGTAGCGTTGTCGCCTCATAGCAAGACGTTGTCCCGTTCAATTCTCAGCTAGAGCGTCTTCTGTGTGGAGGCATACGTGAATGGGGTGTGCGTTCGCTGAAGGTTGTGCATCAGGGCTGGTAACCCGGTACGTAAAAATCCACTACCAATCATTAGCGGACCGGAGTTCCGCTGTGGCGACCCCTAACCAGGAAAAGATGAAAGACACAAATTGTGGAGCTTTTATATACACTTGTCTTCACAGACTATATGCTTTATGTCCACATGCAGTGCTTTACATACACGCAATTAAGGAATTTACAGTACAGCAAAAAATGAGAAGACCCCACATCTGTTATAAGTAGCAGATAATCACTGGTAACCATACTGTAGTTGGTAAATGGACACAGAATATGTATGTCCACTGACCTGAGTTTGCTGTAATGCACTGCTTGGTAATCCTGCTGTGGACAAATTAACTTCAATTACATTTTGGTGCAGCAGTGAGTATTTTAAAAAATCCTGAAAGTAACATGGTGTTTAATACAGATTAATGCAAAAGTGTAATGTCCTAGAACTGTCCTCTTTTCTTTACACTGCAGCAGTCAAAATGTTTGGTACCTACAGCCAACAGGAAGGCCTGAGAATGGGAGATCAAAAGGCTTGCAAAACAGTGCCTCCTGAAGTGCTATTGAGCATGGATGGCAATTTGATGACAGCCTGTGGTGCAGCTAAATAAATGTCCCACTGTCAGAGTAAGACTGGAAGAGGTAAGCAGGCCATTACTCAAGACTCCTGCTGTGAAATGTCAATCATAGCCGTAAGCAGCTCAAATTACCTACACTTCTCTGACAGCTAGGGAGGTGGTGTGAAGGGGGAGGGGAGATGAATAGAAGAACTACAAGCCAAGGATAACAAAAGACTTAAAAATTAGCAAGTCTAACAAGAAGCTGCCGTAAAAAAAACTTTGAAAGTCTGTTCTTTGGAATTTCAGCTGCTTGTGGTATAATTAGCCACTGAAAAGCAACCATTGTTTTGTAAAAAGTTTGTGATTGAAGCAACAGAGTGGATGCATGCTAAGTGAATACTGTGACAGCAACTGTGGAACAGGGACGCCTGTTGTGATGTCATGGTTTGAGACAAATACTGCATTGTGGGATAGCAGGAGGCTTAGTAAAACTTAGAAACCATTTCAACATGCTAGCCCCCATGTGGCAAGAGTATAAAATTACGTAAAAAAATTTAAAAAAAAAACCTGTAAATTGTCCCAGAGTGCTGTTAAATTATAGGAAATATCAAAACTTGATGAAATACACATGTTTTTTCAGTCTGTGGGTGCGGATGAAAACACTCTCATTAAACGAAACAAACAACCCAGAGGACAAATAAAGTCTATCAAAGCCACATTTGAGGTAAGTTTGGCCTCCCAGGCCAAGGACAACCACAAAGCATTCTTTAGCTATGTCCGCAACCTCAAAGGCAATACATAATTATGTGCAGAGCTCATTGTAAATGGAGGCACCTATACTGAGCCAGAAGATATAGCAAACCTCCTGGCTGATAAATTCAGCTCCAACTTTACTCCTCTCTCCCCTCAAACTTCCCTCAGGAAATATCATCAAATATAACTCACCCTACTATTACTAAGGAACAGGTCCTTATTGCCCTCTCTAAGACCAAGAACACTGCATCAATGGGCTCAGACAATATCCCAGGATGCCTTCTAAATAGCATGAAACATGACCAATCAGGGTCTCTGGAATTACTATTTAACTGTAGCCTCCAAACAGGCTTTGTGCCTCATGAATGGAGAAAGGCAGCAGTCATCCCTCTGCACAAAGGTGGGCCATCTACAGACCCTGAAAACCACAGAGCCATAAGTCTCACTAGTCTTATATGTAAAGCCATGGAAAGAATTATCATGGAGATGATCAACAGAGATATAGTAAACCTCCAGACACTGGACCCAACCCAGTTTGGTTTTGTCATGGGCAGATCATGCCTACTCAACCTGGTGGACTTCTTTGAAAAGGTCACCAAAGCAATGGATGAGGGCAAAATCGTTCACACTGCCAACTTAGAGCCGGCCAAGACATTTGACACAATACCCCACACAGGCATTGTTGACAAACTCAAGAGGTTAGGTACAAACCCATATGTCACTCAGTCCAGTGGATAGCCAACTGGCTCACAAACAGGACCCAGGAAGTTAGAACTGGGGAGTCCACCTCTACAAAGAGGCCAGTCACAAGTGGAGTCCCTCAGGGATCAGTCCTTGGACCGCTCCTTTTTGGCATTTAATTCTCAGAAGTCAAGGCCAATGTCAGTGGTCTCTGGCTGACTAAATGTGCAGATGATTGCAAATTAGGAGCTGTCATTGAATTTCACACTGACACAAATGTTCTCCAGGAGGGGCTGACACAGACAAACAACTGGTGTCAGAGTCATGGACTAAAACAAAATGCCAAGAAATGTATAATAGTATCCTTTGCAAAGTCATCCATCCTTGGTAACTATCATATTGACAACACACCCTTTAGAGGTGATCCAGTAGTCAGGGACTTCGAGACACACATAGTAATCTAGCCTTTGATCATCACATGATTACAGTGGTGAGGAAATCATTCTATGTTTTGCAACTTATAAACAAAGCTATGGCATCTAAGTCCAAGGAAGTCAATGTTTCACTGTATTCGGCATTCATCAGAACTATCATTGAGTACAATGCCCCCTTTGGTATGTACCTAACCAGGCATATACAACAACTGGAATGTCCACAGAGGTTCCTCACTAAAAGAATACAGGGCGTAAATAATATGTCCTATGCAGACCATCTCAAGGCCCTATCCCTGTATTCTGTCTCCTACAGGCTTTTGACGGAAGAGCTATGCCTAGCATGCAGGGCACGGTCAGAACCCACTCTGATGGACCTTCTGCATATCCGCAAAACAAACAGTACCAGAATTACCCATTCTAAAGACTTAAACCTTGCCTTTGATATAAATAGGACCTGCTGGAGAGATAGGTATGTATCCCAGAGACTACCCTGTCTATGGAACAGGCTCCCCATCCACGTGGAGCAGAGTTCCTCCCTAACTCAATTCAAGTGCAACTTGGACAACTGGCTGGGAAACTGGAACTTCATCCCTGGTTTAGCATCTATGTCTCTGATACAAACAGGTAACCTGTAAATGGTTCATCTTCCAGGCCCATGCTTACACTTATAAAGGGTATCAGAACTTGTCAGAGATTTGGGATTCATGGTTAGGCTTCAAAAGGCCATTGTGGTCATTAGCCTAGTAAACACCTATGAACCTAAGACAATTACAGTACAACAGTGCAGGTTAGTACACAGTATATAAATACAGTATTAAAGCAGGCAGCAGGCAATAAAAAAGTGCAGTAAATAGTAAAAATAAGCAAAAAATAATTAAATAAAAAACAGGCGACTTATGTTTTTTGGAAGCTCAGAAGCCTCTAGTTATCTGGTATCTCAGCTCAGAGTTGTGGCTGGTAGCCCACCTCAGTTCAGCTCGGTACAAACAAGCAGAAACCTTCTCAAATGTAGGGCTTAACTACCAGAAGCTAAAAACTTGAAAATAATTTTACACTGGCAGGTATTCAGATTACTAATCAGACTGCTTCTGATACATGTAAATCTCAGGTATTATATTAAAGTTGTCTATAGATAGCCAGTTCCCACTATGTCAATGTTAGAAGTGTTTATACATAAATGCATTGTTGCATGTGTTGCTTAATATTGTGGTAATTTATAGACAGATTGTTTGCAAGCCTAATCATTAACATGTGGCTCTACTCAATGCCAGGAGTCTTAACAAAAAAATGCCCAAATGTGAGGCTTTCCTGCAACTTGAACACATTCATATACATATAATTACAGAAACATGGTTTCAGAGCAATGAAAGCACTCCTATTCCTGGGTATAATGCGTAGCATGCCTTCAGACCCACTAACAATTGTAAGAGAGTATCAGTATTTCTCAAGGATATCATCCCCCCATAACAGATTCCTTGGGACACCACATCCAAATTCCTGGAAGTCCAAATCACCCTAAATAAGATGAATTACCACTTCAAAGTTAGCTATAGAACATCTTCTATTTTCCCTTCTGAGTACTGTAGCTATCTTAACACAGCAGCTGCAATTAACATTAAACCCAAGTTCTTTCTAATGTAGGACTTCAGCTATCCATCATAAACTGGCTGACCTACACTGCCAACGGTCAGCATCCTCAGCACTTCCTTGACATTATAAATGCTAACTCTCTTTACCCATAGTTTACCAGGTCTAATTTCTATTGGAAGACAAGCTTCCTGACTATGAATAGTCATGACTTGGTTCCTACTGGTGAAAAAGCTTCCTGATTAAAGATGATTGGTCCCTTTGTTATGCTAAATAGCTGGTTCAGCAAGACTAGATCACTGGACCAGCTTGTTCCTGTTTTTTGTTGATTGGTTCTACTATGATTCTGAATGAACTTGAGACTGGCATGCTCCTGATTGGAAGAAATAGTTTCTGATAGTCTCTCGTTGGTCATTGTGATATGCTAAATGGTTGATTCGGTTTGAGGAGCTCATTGGTCCAGCTTGTTCCTGACTCTTGATGATAGCCTACTACTTCTTTTATAAGAACATTTGTTGGTTAATGGGTGAGGATCTGAAGAAGGTTTTTACCAAAAGTGCTTATCCACCCTAGAACTTTGTTTTATGCTACTTTTTATTGTTCGTATTAAAGAATTTGGCTTTTAACATGACATGTTCGTCTCACGACAGCCTTGGTGGTACGTCTCATCTTTGTTCCTGCAATCCTCACATATACAGCCACTTCTTGCACAGCTCCATAGGTATCATCATCATGTCTTGTTAAATTAGACCATAACTTAGTGACCCTTTTCCTTTAAAACTTGTGATATTTCCCCTGTAAATAGCTCTATGTTTAGGGACTTCTCAAAAATAAACCTTCTTCAATTACTTGATGACTTAAACAAATACTGCTGTAGTCCTTTGAATGATTCTGTTGCTAAAGTTATCTATGCCTCTAAGTTCTACTCCCACTTAAATAGTTATATTGATAAGGGAGTTCCATCTGCAACAATTATAATGAGAAGTTTAAAAACAACCCTCCTGAGGTGGAAAACCTATATAAATAAATCATTTAACAAGAGAAAGAACTGCTTAATATTTACAACAGGTCTCATTCTACCTACCTTAATAGCACACTTAAACAAACTAGCAAAGAGATTAAGAGAACCATTAGGAAACTCAAAGTTGAGTATGAACTTAAAATAGCTACTAAAATGAAAATAACTACAAATCTTTCTTTAACTATACCAGAAAGTTAAGAACTAACACCCAACAGTGTTCAGAGCTACTCCACAATAATACTGCACTCTCTGAACTAAGGAAATAACTAATAGGATTAGCTAACAAATTAGTGCAAATTTTACTCCCCCCACATTTATACCTACCCCACAGGTTCCACCATCCTAGCCTCCCCCTTTAATTACTAGGGAGCAAGTTCTCTCAGCCCTTTCAAAAACTTAAGAATATTTAATTCATGAACCGTGACTACATATCAGGTTGCCTGATCATCAGCGTCAAATATGGCCTTTCTGAACCCCTACTTAAACACTTTAATCTAAGTTTCTCCACTGTTTAAATTCCTGAAGCCTGGAAAACAGCTATTTTAATGTCATTATACAAGGTTGGCCCAATCATGGATCCTTGTAACTATAGACCCATTAATCTCAGCAGCTTCATATGTAAAGCTGTGGAATGCATTATCTCAGACTTCATTAATCTGGACACTGAAAATCTCTCACCCTGGACCCTCATCAATTTGACTTTATCTAAGGAAGGACCTGCCTCGTTAACCTCATTATTTTCTTTGAGAAAAGTAATTGGAGCAGTGGATATTGGTTATGCAGTGCATACAGCAGATACAGACCTGGCCAAGGCCTTTGACAGTATTCCCCATGCAAGCATTATTGATAGACTCATAAATCTGAATATAAATCCTTATATTGTGTGATGCATAGCTAAATGTTTGTCTAACAGAACCCATGTAGTTAGAACAGCAGGTGCCACTTCTAAAGCAAAACAGTTACCAGTGGTGTACCACAGGGCTCAGTTATGGGCCCTCTCCTATTTGGCATATATTTCTCAGACCTTCTGGCCTATGGTTAACTAAGTTTGCAGATAACTGTAAATTGCGTGCTGTTATTCGATCTTCAACTGACTAACAAATGCTCCAAGACAGTTTAGACCGTGTTAACAACTGGTGCAAGGATAATGGTCTCAAATTAAATGTAAAAACTGCAGCATTTTGGTAAACAAACCAATTTCACTTACCTTATAGGAGATAAACTCCTCCAGTCAGACACTGTTTTAAGGGATCTTGGTACTTTTGTTGATAATTCCTTATCATTTGACAATCCTGTAGTTTGAACTGCCTTTTATCTGGCAGTTCTAATTTCTAAGGGCATCTCCATTAGATCCAAATAAGTCTTAATTCCCCTTTTATCAAAGTATCAAACCCATTATTGACTATAATGTACCATTCGGCATGTATTTATCTAAACATATCACACAACTTGATAGACCACAAACATTTATAACTACAAAGATCAGTGGCTTCAAAAATCTTATCAGGAGAGACTGTCAACCCATTCTCTGTACTCAGTCTCTTACAGACTCCTCCATGGAGATTTATGTCTACCCTTTTGTGCTGTGAAAGATCCAACCCTATTCAATCTTCTATTCCTTCACAGTGCTAATGGTACATCAAATACTTAGTTAATTGAACTAAACATTCATTAGTAGATAAATAAAACATGGAGTGATAGATTCATATCCCAAAGTATCCCTCACTTCTGTAGCAAACCTCCACTACATCCTAAGTGGACTAGCAGCCTTGCTACCTTCAAGGTAAACCTAGAAAACTGGATTAGCAGCTTCAAATTCTCTCCTGGTCTAGCACTCCTTGAAACTAGAGGGAAATTTTGAATAGGGTTTTTTTGGTTAATCTTGAAATGACCTGCAGATCAATTGCCTATACTTAACCCATGAACCTACAAAAGCTATGAACATGAAGATAAGCAATTTGCTACATAACAGTCAATTATCTATTAGACTGGTCTTAGATGCAAGAGCTCTATTATATTAAAGCTGCAACTACAATTCAAGTTAGTTGCTGGCAAGAGCCTAGCTTTTTTGTTGTTCTGTAAGAATGCTACTTTCAGAGTAGACATTTTTAGATGCCTACAAACTCATTCCATGTATAGTGTTAAATATTGTTGCTACGACAACCTGTTTAGGGTGAGATATCTCAAGGGAAAGCAGCACCACCAGGCATGGTCAGAAGGTTGGTAACATGCCATACACAAACTTATTTGGGTATAGATGCACTCTTTGTTTACTCACTGTTGTTTTTCTAGCAGATTGGTTTCTAATGAGAGAACTTTTTAGTTATTATATTAAGGCTGCAATTATAGTTTAATGCAATCTGATTGATGGCAGAGCCTAGCCTTTTTGTTGCTTTTTAAAAAATCTACTTTCAGAGTAAAATTATCTCCACTGTCATGTGCAGGCAAACATAACTGCATGTACACTGATTAATACTGTTCTTATGATAACCTACTTAGGGTCAGAGATCTCAAAGGAGACCAGCACCAGACAGCTTGGAGACAGGCAGCATACCTTATCAGGAAAGGTGCATTTAGCATTATAGGCACACAAAGGTTGCATTTACAAATTAGTTATATACTTTGGCCAGAGCTTCCGTGGTGGTGGTGCTGCGGTAGCGTTGTCGCCTCACAGTAAGATGCTGTCCGGTTCGATTCTCAGCTAGAGCGTCTTCTGCGTGGAGACATGCGTGAATGGGCGTACCTTCGTTGAAGGTTGTGCATCAGGCCTGGCAAGCCGGTACGTAAAAATCAACTGCCAATCATTAGCGGACCGGAGTTCCGCTGTAGTGACCCCTAACCGGGAAAAGCCAAAAGACACAAACAAACAAACTTTGGTCAGAGCTTAACTATTTTTAGTAGATGGGTCACCTACACTATAACATGTATGCAAACCAAATCTGCAACTTTAATCTATCTGTACTACCCAGATTGTCATAAAATGTTTATTAGATCGATAGCATGAATAAGCAATACTTCAGCTATCAACGACTTGCTATTAGCTAAGAAACAGTAGTGTAAGATATAGGAGAGTGTTATATAAGTAGTCGATTTTATTAAAAATGGCAGGCTTGCACTACTCAGTACACTACGGTTCCCTGACCAGTACTTAAGATATTTATTGGATAACAACTGGAGGTTTAAAAAGTCTATGCTATTGCAGCTTAATCCATATCATAAAGTTTGTGTGAAATGTATATTCCAGAGTTTGCTGTAAGCTTGTACTCAAAAATTTGCAAATGTATTCCTCTTGTGGACACAAAGAAGGAAGCATATTGCAACTTTCCTACTTGATCAGAGTACATAGCATTTCTATATTTAAGCTGAATGCAGGCCTGACTTATTTAAACTATTCTCTGCATGCATAAATAATTTCATACATGGTATATGTGCATGAAGTTCTGCTGATGTGATACAATCAACTACAACTGAATCAGAAAAAATATACATTTATCTGTATGCATTTATCTTTACTGAAGTGATAGTACTGTATTTGGAGCAAAAATACAGTTTACCAGGTGTGGTGGAAAATACCTGCGGTGGTGGTGCTGCGGTAGCGTTGTCGCCTCACAGTAAGACGCTCTCCAATTCGATTCTCAGCTAGAGCGTCTTCTGCGTGGAGACATGCGTGAATGGGCGTACCTTCATTGAAGGTTGTGCATCAGGCCTGGCAAGCCGGTGCGTAAAAATCAACTGCCAATCATTAGCGGACCGGAGTTCCGCTGTGGCGACCCCAAACCAGGAAAAGCTGAAAGACACAAACAAACAAACCAGGTGTGGTGGAAAATAGCCATATTGATATGCCTGCCCTCCAAGACTGGAAGCTAAACTGATCTTGTAAGATGTATATAGTTAGTTGTGGAGTATGGAGTCAACCTTACAATTTAAACCAGTAAGATGCATCTGCAATGGGTCACCTTTGACTCATTTGGGACACTGTATGAAATCTGTTCATTAATATGTGGTATATGTTCGTTGACTGATAATTAACAAAAATGGTGTGAATCTCTACCTAACCTGATGTAGCAAGGAGAGTCACTCGAACCTGTCTACCTCAGTAAGTGTTAATTACATGCTTATATTGGGCTCTAGACAAGTTATATGTTAGATTGCCAACAATCTTGACAACAGTGCAGTTTATGGGGACATCTGGGTGCAAGCCCTATGTAATGTATTTTTCATGTATGTCTAATATAAGGGTTAATATTCTAATTTAAGTTATGGCTGTTGATTATATTATTTATAGGTCTGCACCAGCCTTTATATTTTAAATTTACCAGTAAAACACGGGGACATCCAATAGCACAAAGATATAGGGGTAGGTGACACAGGCTAATTTGTATTATGTAGTGAAATAGAGGGGACAGGAGAAGAAAGACTGGCTCCATGGATGTGTAGGAGCTCATTTCTGAGAACTGGAATTATGAACAAAGGAGGGGTGAAGAGCATGACTGTCAAGGAGACTCAGTCTTTGGGGTATAGACCCAGGCAGGGTAAAAAAATCTGGATAAATTCAGCCTGGTGAGAGGAGATGGGTAGAAAACATTCAATCAAAGTACTGTTTGAGGGGCAAGGTTGAGTGTATACAGAAAGGACTACTGATGGTGGCTAAATGGTGGAACAGGATAGCTAGTGAAAATGCAAAGGATAACTAGGAGATTGTGTAGAGAAAAAGGAGATGGATTTTGCTTCAAGAGACAAATTTTAAAGTTTGGCAGTTGACGAAGAAGGTTCAGGCTATGAGCTATTAATAGCCTACTACCCATAATACAGGGTTTAATTCCCTCAGCCTTCATTTGCCTACCATGTAACCTTGAGTAAGTCACTTAACCAGAAACTGCTTTGGGGCAATTGGAAATCTGAACTAGGCTCATTGATGATCTCCTGAGCTGCATGCCTAGTAAATACCTATAATCCTAAAGGGAAACACAGAAGATAGGGGGAGACAATGGTTTATTGCTGGCTGCAGTACAATGAAAGGTGGAAAAGGAGTGTAATGATTCTAGTGAGGAAAAGGTTAAGACCAACACTGTAATGTCCAAGAAAACTCAGGTAGGAAGTAGGTAATAGTACAGTTAATGTGTTTTGGGAAGAAATAGAAGACTGATAATATTTATGCTCCTTATGAAGAATCACATCAATTTTTCAGAGAGTTTTATGAGGTGCAGTGTAGAACTGCTAGGGAAGATGCATTTGAAATCATTGAAAAGGGATTTCAACATGACTAGTTTCCCTGTGAGATAGAAAGTATGGAAGGATTGAGAAGAATAGGGAAGTACTGGAGGGATGGGAGAAAGAATGGGTATATCTATGGAAGAAGCTGTGCAAAGGAAAGAGGGAATATATTTTCTCCAATGAGGAAGAGAAATGAGCAAGTAGATTAAATAGGTTTACTGTTAGATGAAAATAATCTGCTCAGTTAGGTTACTTAATGACAAAGTATTAGTTTAAGGGTGTGCACTCTTATGCAACCAGCTTATTGTATGTTTTTTTATTTTTTATATTTTTTCCCTAACCAATTTGTTTTTCAATTGAATTGTACAGGTAATAGGTCACATTAAAGGTGGGAAAAGTTTTGAAATTATTTATTGTGGTCTCTTTTTTTATATCACAAAAAACCTGGCATTTTAACAGGGGTGTGTGCACTTTTTATATCTGCTGTATCTAGCTAAAGAACTATGGAAAGATGAAGAGGAAGGAGTAAGAGATATTTCAAAAGCACTAGTTTTGGATGGGTAAAACTAAGGGAGGAGAGCAGGTTGGGGCAACAGGAAATACAGTTTTGGAGATGGAGAAATATGTTTGAAGACAAGGAAGGCTCCAGGATAAGATGGGTTATCTAGATTTCTATAGGACATGGGAAAAACTATTAAGAGGTCAAGTGAGATATATAATGATGCAGTATGGGAAGGTGCACTACTGCTTCTTTAAATGCAGCTAGAGTAGTAATGTTACTGAAGATGAGAAAAGCTGGGATGATACAGTTCCATCTCTCTTATTAACACAGATGCCAACATTTTAGCCTCAATCCTTACCAAGACAACAGGAAAAATATGTCTCTAGACTAACAGGAATAGCCCAGTGAGGGTTTATAAAGAGTATGACAGTAGAAGAGTGCTGGTGACAGCTGAGAAAATGTATTACTCAAGAGAAGCAAGAAAGCTGGGACCAGGCAGGGACAGTCACATGGTTGATTGGGGATTTCTATTTAGAATATTCAAAGAGATAGTAGTGAGGCCAAGGTTTAGGGAATGCATTTCTCCTCTGAGGTGAGATCATTAGTAAACAGGGAATAAATGACAGCAGTAAATTTAGGGAGGATGCAGGGCAAGGGTCCCCTTTGTTCCTATTCCTACTTGTTTTAGTGTTAAAGATGCTAGCACAGAGGGTATGAGTGTACTTGGAAAGGGTAACGTGCATTTAGAAAATGTTTAGGCTGTTAGTAGCTAATTGTATGTTGGCTACAGATATGCTGTATCAGTGTTGGAAGAGGTCTTGGAGATATTTAAAGATTTCAGAATGACTTCGGAACTACAATGTAATTGGATTAAGAATGTGCAAGTGAGAATTGCAACAAGGGACTTCAGGTCAAACAATGCAAGAAAATCGTAGTTTGTTTTTGGTCAAGTTAATGGCTTGCATATGTGTTAGGAGTTTTGGAAGGCTTGGAAGGTGAAAAGGAAAATGATGAGGGGTGAGAGAGCAAAACAAGTTGAGAGTTCTGGAATGGAGAAGATGGACAGATGAGACATTTAAGGAGCTGAGATTAATGAGTGTATGAAATAATACTGATGTTAAAATACAAGGTAAAATTCTGAACTGGAGAATATGGATGAGGACGTGGCTGAATAAGACAGATGATTTTTGGTATACAGTGTGGAAAAGGAGATATATAGATAAAGATTTCTAAGTTGAAAGAAAGGGTTGGAAAGATTTTTCCTGGAGGCAGGGTAATGGTTGCAATTTATGCAAATGAAATTGTTTTTTAAGGCCTGGTTAGTAAGGCTTGGTATAATGCAATCAATTAAGGAAGGAAGGGATTTGGGACTAGAACATAAATGTAGAAAGATATATTTAAGATTTTTTTAGAGTAAATATGACCAGGTGATGGAGAGATTAAGAAGGAAGTGGGGAAAGGGACTTCCAAGATGGCTGCACATTGAGTAACACCTTAATTCTAGCTCTCCCAGTGTGAAAACAGAAACTCAACAGAGAAGGCCAGTAGACTTGTGTTTATGGATACATTTCAGTAACTGGCTAGTAAGTGTACTGCCTGGATGCCAGGGAAAAAGAGATACATATGACCTGGAAAAAAATCAAGTACAAAAAGTGAAGAAACACTGAATGGGGAAAGTTCTGCAGCTGTTCAGCAAAAATCAATGCAATCTCTAGACATGAATTCTAGTAACCTACAGGAAGATATAAGACAACTGCACACAGACTTGGTTAAAATAAACAAAACGCTGATGGAGTACATCAACACAAACAACAAAAGGTTGAAAAATATGAAAGAAGCTTTAAACAGATATTCAGATGAGGTGATAAAGCTGCAAAACCCAGAGGTCTAAATTAAGAAAAGGTTGGCTGCTCAGGAAGAGATGTTTAAAAAAAAAAATTGAATTAGAGGACAGAGCACATAGTGAAAACTTGAGATTTTCAGCTATACCAAAGAAACTGGAAGGAACAGACTGCACTAATTTTATGAAAGCGCAAATAAGCACCTGGACTGGTGTTCCACAACAGGAGTTGTTAGTTGAAAGGGGACATCTTGTGTATGCTTTAGACCTGGCTATTAGAAAGCATCCTAGACCATTAATGGTAAAGATGCAATCTTACCAGCAGAAGGAGTTGATTCTGACAAAACTGTGGCAGAATGGCAAAGTACTAAAAGTGGGAGACAGCAGAGTGTTTGTGGAGACCAGGCAGAAGAGGAGCAAATTTATTCCACTGTTCATGGAATGTCAAGATGCAGGTGTGAGATTCAAGCTGCCGTACCCAGCCATTTTCAAGGTATTCTTCCCTGGAGGGACAAAATCATTTTTTGATGAAGAACATGCTTAGGAGGAAATACAAAAGTTTGTCCAACAAAAGTAAGCTGTGAAAGAGAAGGAGGTTCTGCTTCTTGTTCTTCTGATAATAAAGACGACAGAGAGACTGTACCTGTGAAACCTTATCCAATGTTTCAATGGAAAGTGTTGGAGAGAGGGAGGGAAGGAAGCACGAGAGTTGACTAGAAGAATCGAGAGTACATTGGACATGAAGCAGGGACAAGATTTGGGAGTTGGAGATGAACAGTAATAAAACCAGTAACTTAATGTGGGTTTACAATGCAATAATTATATTTGTGAACTATGATCAAGAAAATCTGGAAATATTGCACTTTTTCAGAAACTGTTGGACTTGTGGAGAACTCTAAAGCATATGCCCAACTTCATGTCATTAATGTTCAAAAAAGTGCTTTCAGGAGGGGCAGAGGAGGGAGAAAGTTAACAAGTAAAGATTTTTTTTCTTAAATAGTACTATTTATGTGGTGTGTGGTTTTCTTTACATGTTATAAAGTAAAGTTTTCTCAGTTATTTTTAAGTGTAATAGGGATTGCAAACAGGTACTGCTGTTATGTTTTTTTTTTCTTTTGCCCTTCTTCTCTCTCTCTCTTCTTGTTCAGTTTTAAGAAATGTAGGCACTGCAATGTAAAAGAAAAAGCCTGGTTAAAAAGCATGACAAGTGAAAAATCAATGTGCTTTTTCCAATTCTTGCATAGGGGAATGACTGGATTAAGGGCCTTAGATATTTTTTGGTAACAAGTTTTAAGAGAGAGAGCAAGTAGATAAAAAAGAATATTGAATACTTTGAGGCTTTTTCTAGTAAATACGTTTGCTTAGTAGCAATTCGACAGCTGGTCTTCATGTTTCCGTGGAAACAATCAGATAAAGAGAAACAGGCTGTCTGATTCTCATCTCTCCATGGAGACAATCTGATAAAGAGAAACTGGCTACAGTCTGATGGAGAGTGGTTGGCTGAGAAAAAAAAAAAGAAAAGAAAACTTGGCTAGGACATAATGTTCTCTGCATTCATGTTTTCTCAGCTGGGAGGGCTATAAAGCTAAGACAAAGCAAATTAGCACTTAGTAGAAGCACAGGTTGCACCATGCATTTTAGCATGCATAACCTTTCGTTTAGGTTAACTCAAGTCCGTGAGTGTGGCTCTCAGTTTCTGACTTTTGTTCTAATTAGGAAGGTAAAACGTTAATATTTGAAGATGTACATAGTTTTGACTGTTAGTATTATGTTAATAGGTTTTAGGGGGTATTGGGGGTGTTTTTTTTAGGTGTTTTTTTTTTTGAGGGCTTTCAATAAAACAAAAAGTTTTGTTTGTAAGTTGTGACAGGCTCAAATGGATATGACAAGAAACAACTTTATAAAAGTTCAACCTACCAAACAGTGTGTGCATGTAACACAAAAGCTGGGACTAGACATTTAACAAAAAGGTGTTATACATAAAAGTTGGGAATAATAACTTTTTAATGCAATAATGATTTCTGTAATGTCTTTAAATGTTGATGGTTTCACAGATAAATACAAAAAAGAAAGAGTAGTGAACTATATTAAAAAATTTAGAGTCCAAATAGCTATGTTACAAGAGACACACTTTGAAAGAAATTAACATGAATTTGATGAAGAAGGGTTTTCAGGTTGGTTATTCAGTAGAATACCTGTGTCAAAGGAAAAGAGGAGTACGTATATTAACTGCAAGAGGAATTCCGATAGGAATAGAAGAGGATAAAAAAGATAGTAATGGCAGATTTGTAGTACTATGGGGCTACTGGCAAGGAAGGACTACACTGGCATGTGTTTATATTCATAGGTTCATAGGTAGGTATTAGTCTATTGGCCCTAGGACCTATATAAGCCTAACCATAATGATTTCCTGGCTATTGCTTCCTACAAATATTTACTAAATTAAATAGTTATATTCCACCTAACACTGCTTAAGAAAATTCTGAAGAAATAATCAGTTTTCAGCAAAGAATATTACTTATAGCTGGGAAAGTACAGTTGTGTACACTTACCATAAATGTAGATGTTCGAGTGTATTCACTGTTGCAGTCATTACATTTGGGTTATCCTGCTGGCAGGTTGCCCTCAGTCGGCCTGAATTCCAAAGTCTTGGGTCCTGCATTGGTTGCTGTCACCTCTTCCCTGACGTCAGGTCATCAGGGGTATAAAAGATGCAGCCGACGCCATTTTATTTAGTTTTTCTTGCCCCAGATGTCAGGTGCCCCCAAAAGGGTAAGGCTAAATTTATGTAAATAAAACATACATGGACCAAAAGTAAGCTTTTCCTTCATCTATAAACAAATACACCACCTAGGTTGTATATATTAGAGAAGTAAAGATAAGTTCCAGCAAAAATAAGGGGGGATGGCGGGTGGGTAACCTGGACTGCAACAGTGAATACACTCGAACATCTACATTTATGGTAAGTGTACACAACTGTATTATGTTCTTCGTGTTTCACTGTTGCAGTCATTACATTTGGGTTGAGTCCCAAAGATATAGTTGGGGGGCTGGAGGTAAACAGCATTAGGAACGGCTATGAGGCCCTGCAGAACTGCAGTGGCAAAGCCTGCCCAGGATTTAGAGTAAAGTGGCAGATTGTAATGTTTTGTAAAGGTATGCACTGAACTCCAAGTAGCAGCCTCTAAAATGTCTTTGGTTGGTACTCCCCTGAGAAAGGCTGCAGAAGTGGGTGCAGCTCTGGCTGAATGTGGCCTAATGCCCTTAGGCACTGGTCTGCCATGCTGTGAGTAGCAGAAACAAATGTAGTGACTTATCCACTTTCCTTGTGATGCTGTCACTAGTAATTGTTCTGTATTTCTGAAAACTTGTCCAAGTTGAATTTAAGTTGTCTGTGTACGTCCAAAAAATGTAGAATTTTCTCCCCCTTGTTCTGTGGATTTGGATAAAAGGTTGGCAAATGAATAGTTTGATTAAGAGCTACACTGGATACCACCTTAGGTATAAATGTAGGGTTTGTTCTCAGAGAGACCCTGTCTGGATAAAAAATGATAAAGGGTTCCACGGCCATGAGAGCATGTAGCTCTGAAACTCGTCTTGCAGAAGTTATTGCTAGGAGCAGAGCTGTTTTCCAGGATAATAATTTTATATCTGCAGTAGCAGCTGGCTCAAGAGGAGGTAAGGTGAGTTTTTCCAAGACATAATTGAGGTCCCATGCAGGTATTGGCGTTCTCCTTGGAGGCCTTAAGTTTTTGGCTCTTCTGAGGTACTGCCTTAATAAAGGATGATAAAAGAGTGGTGGCTCTGTATTGTAATGAGCCAAAATGGCAGAGGCATGGATTTTAATTGATGAGAAAGATAGGCCTTTGTCTAGCATCTCAGTTAAGTATTGCAAAATCTGAGGAATATTTGGGATAGCTGTATCAGTTCCTTGAGCTTGGTTCCAAGCGCAAAATCTTTTCCATTTCCCAGCATAGGATTTTCTAGTACTAGGCCTTCTGGCTTCTAAAATGACATCCATCACAGCTTTACTGAGAGGTGTGGTTTGTATGGCTACATTATCCGCCATGCTGCCAGGTTTAGGGTCCTGAGTTGGCTGTGCAGAATCTGATTGTTTTGCTGGGACAGTAGATGAGGTATTTGAGGTAAGGTCCAGGCTGGGCAATGGGACAAGTTCCTTAAGATCGGATACCAGTACTGGCGTGGCCAGTCTGGGGCAATCAGAATAATTTTTGGTTTCTCCTGCCTGACCTTTAGGAGTACCTTGGGGAGGAGAGGTAGTGGAGGAAAGGCATATACTGATAGGTTTGTCCAGTTGAAAGATAAGGCATCCACTTTCCAAGCTTGTCTGTGATAAGTCCTTGTGCAGAATCTTTTTAGTTAATTGTTTTGACGGGAGGCAAATAGATCTATGTCCGGGCGTCCCCATTTCTTTGTTATCATGCTGAAGACTTGTGGATCCAGGTGCCACTTGTGGGGATCTATGAGGTTTCTGCTTAGTTCGTCTGCCAGAGTGTTTTCCTTTCCTGGCAGGAATTGTGCCTGCAGATGAACTTGGTATGTCAATGTTGTGTCCCATAAAGCCATGGCTAGTCTGCACAGGGGATAAGAATGAGTGACCCCTGCTTGTTTATGAACCACATGACCGTGGTGTTGTCTGTCTTTATCAGTAGTTGTCCCGAATGAAGTAGGTCCTTGAAGGCTGTCAGGGCATTTTGAACAGCTAGCATCTCTTTTTGACTGATATGTAGATGCTTTTGGTTTGTGGACCAGGTGCCCTGAATGCCTCTTCCTGCCATGTGTGCCCCCCAGACATAATCTGATGCATCCGTCATTAGGCTCTGCCAGGCAGTGGGTAGTGAGAATGGCTGTCCCTTGTTTTGGTGACAAGCCTTTGCCCGCCATCGAAACTCCTGTTGCAGGCAGGGAATTAGAGTAATCATTGTTTCCAGACTATGGCAATGTTGTGTCCAGACACTTTTTAGGTACCATTGAATTTTCCTCAAATGCAGTCTTGCATATGGAATTAGTAAGATGCAGGATGCCATGAAGCCCAAAGCCTGCAGAATTTTTCTTGCAGATAACTGGCCCTTTGTTGCCATTTCCTTGAAATAGGTAGTCAGTTGCCTTTGTTTGTCTGGAGTGAGATAAGCCATCTGGGCAGCTGTATTTAAGCTTGCACCCAGGAATATTATCTCTTGAGAGGGTACTAGTTTTGATTTCTTTTTGTTGACTGTGTACCCTAGGCATGTTAAAAGTTTTATCACAAACATCAGATGATGTAGTAGAATGTCCTTGTTCTCTGCTTGTATGAGGCAGTTGTCCAAGTAAGGATATATTTGTATTCCTCTTTGTCTGCAGTAAGCAATTACTGGTGCCAGGCACTTTGTAAAGACCCTGGGCGCAGTAGATAAGCCAAAGGGCAGTGCAGAGAATTGGTAATGCTTTGAGCCAGCCTTGAATCTGAGGTATCTTCTGCATGTTTGTCTGATTGGGACATGCAGGTATGCCTCTTTTAGGTCTAAAGTCACGAGCCAAGCCTTGCTGCCCAGCATGGGCAAAAGCTGCTGTAAGGTCAACATCTTGAATTTTGGTATATCCAGGAAAGTGTTTAAAAGAGATAGGTCCAGTATTGGTCTCCATGCTTTGTCCTTTCTGGGTACCAAGAACAGTCGAGTAAAATCCTTGTCCCTGCTCTTGCTGAGACATTTGTTGAATAGCCCTCATGTCCATGAGAGCAGCGGCTTGTTTTTGAGCCTCTGCCCGTTGATTTTTTGGCAGGTCTGGCCAACCGTTTGCCCTTGGTAGGGTATGGAAATGAAACTTGTAGCCTTGAGACACTATGTCTAGAACCCATTTGTCCTGGGTTATAATGTGCCACTTTTGAGAAAAAAAGTGCTAGTTTTCTCCCCAAGGGTGCTGCCAGAAGATAAGTGCTTGGTGCAGGCAGGGGGAAGTCATTGGGACTGTTTCCTGTATGACTGTGATTTGTCCTCTCCACCTTTGGAGGTAGAAGCACTCCACTGCATAGACCTGTAGGATCCTTGCGGCTTTGATCTGCCTGTAGGGCATCTGGATCTGCCCCTTGAGGTCTGTCTAAGACTGGAAAGGACCAATTCTTTGTAGGCCAATGTCTGCTAAATCTAGGTGGCTGTACCTGTAAGAAATCCTTGACCGTTTGCATAGATTTAGCTTTGACTTTCATTTTCTTTAACACTTCTTCTGCCTTAACACCAAACAAGGTATCATGTTGTAAAGGAGCATCTAATAATTTTGCTTTAACATGGTCAGGCAGATTTTGTTCCTTTAACCAAGCATGCCTCCTAATGACAGAACCCGTAACAGCGGCCCTGCAGGAGGCTTCCAGAGAATCAAAACCACATTGCAAAGTATGCTTTCCAACTTGTTCAGCTGCATGCAATTAATCCTGTATTTCTTTGTTTTCTGCACATTCAGAATTTGCCATCATTTTCTGTTTAAGCAGTGTCATGATATATTGCTGATATTTGAGCATATGAAACTGGCAATTTAAGGCCCTTATAGCCAAAGTAGCAGATGTGTAAATCTTTTTCCCCATCTATCCAGAGCCCTAGAATCCCTGTCGGAGGGGGTAGGGTTTTTTTCAGTAGAAGCCTTGACCCCTTTTGGACCCTGAGAAATAGTTTCTGGGTCTGCAGTAGGATTTTTGAAAAGGAATTTATGAGAGTCAGGGACGCTGTAGTATCTGTCCAGCTTAACAGGAGCTGGAGGTAAAGAGTCAGGGGTCAGACTGGACTCCGAGAACACATCATCTACAATGTCCAACACAGGTGGAATAGCTAGAGGCCTGTGTTGAGGAAGTAAAAGGAAGTATCTGAGCCTTTCCTTAGATTCTGAAAAATCTTGGCTCTCCCAGTGGAAGTGCTCCCTCATGGTATGCAAGGTTTCCCCAAAAGAGTAGTCCTCAGGAGGAGAAGCTGAAGGAATTGATTCTTCAGCATCAGAATCCTCATAGGGGGGAAGAGAATATTCCTGATTAGAAGAGGAATCAGAAAAATGGAAACCTGATCTGAAGATTCATAGTCTGTCTCTTGCCTAGGTCTCTTATCAGGAGGGGGATGGGAACCCCTGATCAAGGTAATTAAGTCTTCGACCATTTTGAGCATCTGTTTTTTGGGCATGGAGGCCTGTCCTTGTGGCTGGTGAACTTGCTTCTTTGTCTTTAAAGGTGTTTTAGTCTTTGTCTTTGAAGTCGGTTTAATATATAATTGTTTAGGTCTGAATACACCCTCAGAAGCCGATGCCTGCTCAGCAGCTCCGGACCCATCTGAGGGAATAATCTCCGGGGCTCCAATACCTTGAGTTTCCTGCGGCCTGGCCGACTCCACGTGGGAGTCAGTAGCAGCTTGTGACTCTAAGGTAGTGGGTGTCAGGGGCTGCCAAAGCGCCTCACTGAGAACCGGCAAACCGGCGACTTGCTTAGGAGAAGCTTTGTCATCGGTTTTGGACCTCGGTTGCCTGTCTTTTTCTTTTTCTTTGTGTTTTTTGTGAACTCCGGTCGTCGGATGGCTATCCGACGATATTGTATAATTAAATCTTCGCCCAAAATAGCTTAATGCAAAATCGTACCAACGCTTAATAGTGCGTTGGTTAAATCTAGCACAAAACCGACAACTATCAATGTCGTGGTCAGGGCCTAGGCAAGGAATACAGTAAGAATGAAAATCTTTATGACGTATTTGCTTCCCACAAGAAATACAATTATTAACTTTTTCTGACATCGGTCTGGAACAAGAAAAAAGTTTCCCCAACGGGGTACTTAGCTTTTAATGAAGACTTCGGATCTGAAACTCGAACACGAAAATCTCACAAGTCGGCCAACCAGCACTTGCGAACTGCTTCTGCTTCAGGCACCGCGCGGCAAGAAAGACTGAATAAAATGGTGTCAGCTGCATCTTTTATACCCCTGATGACCTGACGTCAGAGAAGAGGTGACAGCAACTGACGCAGGACCCAAGACTTTGGAATTCAGGCCGACTGAGGGCAACCTGCCAGCAGGATAACCCAAATGTAATGACTGCAATAGTGAAACACGAAGAACATCTGGAATGTGATTTGCAGCAGAGAAGATGTGCCTGGGGGGGGGGGGGGCCCAGAAGGGAAAGTATAACAAAGGAGGGTAGATTTTATGAGAATATTTGGCATGGAAGATTTGAATTCAGTAATAGGAGTTCAGAGTGAATTTACATATTATTTTCCAAGATATAAAAAAATGGGCTAGGCTAGACAAAATTTACATTTCACAACATGTGCATTTAATTGAAGGTCTTGATACTCACCCAGTAACTATTTCAGATCATGCACCAATAATAACTAAACTAAAAACACAAGGTAATGAAATAAAAATGAGACACTGGTGCTTTCCTGCCTATCTGTTGATAACAGAGGAATTTAAGGAATGGGTAGTGGAGATTATTCAGGAGCTATTAGAGAGGATAGAAATTTATTCTATAAATATAGCTAGGGAGTGGCATAACATTAAGGTAGAGTTTAAAAACAGGGTGGAAATGAAAGAAATTGAGATATGGTTAAGAAGTAACAATAATTATTTAGAGGGGCCAACAACTATTAAAGTATTGCAGAATAGAGGGAAACTCACAGAACAAGAAGAGGATCAAATGCAGAGTGCTAAGCAGAAAATAAGGTATGACCTTGATATTATGCATGAGTTTAGAAGGACTGCTGTTAAGCCACTGTTTTTTGATGATAACACTAGAGCACAAAAACTTTTAGCACAACGATTCAGGCAACAGAAAGTTCAAAGGGCTGTCACCAAGCTTAGGGAGCCTTTAACAAGGAAAGTAACAAGAGATCCTGTTAAGGTATTAGAAATATTTTTGGAAATTCTATGACAGTCTATATAAAGCAGAGAAATATGGAAATCAAGAAAAGATATAAATGAAAATGCTTATGGAAGAATTAAATATGCCAAGGTTAGAGGTAGATGAGGCTTAATTACTAATGGTTAGGATACGAGGAGATGAGATAAAAATTGCGATGTATAACTAATCTACAGGAATGTCCCCAGGAATGGATGGTATTCCTGTAGAAGTTTGGAAGCTAGGAGGGAAAACCGATAAAGATCTGGAAGATTTTGTTTAACAGTATTTTAAGAGGAGGGGAAGTACCAACATCCTGGAAAAAAGCAGTGGTAGCTGCAATACCTAAAGAGGGTAAAGATCCATGGGATCCAGCTTCATACAGGTCCATTTCAATACTAACCCATGGTTATAAATTGTGTCTATAATGCCTAAAAGAATTACAAAAATAATGCCAAAATTGATAGATATAAATCAGTGTGTTTTTTGTGGAGTGGAGGCAAACATTTGACATTAGAAGAACACTGAGGATCCAGATGGAAGCAGAATGTAAGAAAATACCATTGTTGTTGGTGGGTCTTGATGCAGAAAAAGCATTTGACAGAGTAAGCTGGGACTTTATGAGCAGGGCAATGGAAGCATTTGCATTTCCTGAAAAAAATTATAAGGTTGATTAAGAGGACACATAAGGGATTGGAGGCAAAAACTGAAGTGGGTGTGGTCCTTTCTGATAATTTCTGCTCGAGCACAGAAACCAGGCAGGATTATTTGCATTATATTTAGAACCATTGGCAAAGAAAATGAAGGACTCCGAAATTCAAGAATATAATTACTATGGTAGTCACAAAAATCTGTCTCTGTTTGCAGATGATATTATTTTATACCTGACAAAACCAGAAAGAGACATTATAATGTTGTGGAACATTTTGAGACAGTTTCAAATCTTTTCTGGATACAAAATTAATGAAGCTAAAACAAAGGCAATAGAGGTAAATTATGTACCTACACATGAATTGGTTCAGCAATATCCTTATTTGTGAGAACATGATAAAATGAAGTACTTAGGAATATGGATTAAAAATTATTCGGATGTGGCAGCTAAGGATATGTGGGAAGAGACTAAACAAAAGATAATGCAAAAACTGAGAAAATGGAACCTTTTGTTATATGGATATGATTAGTAAGATACAAGATACAAGCAGTCAAAACGTTTTTAGTCCCTTTAGTCTTATATACAAGTCAGGCATATTTTTATCAATCAGAGGAGAAGTTGCAGATAGCAATTAATAAAGAGCTCAAGGAGTTTATCTGGGAGGGGAGGATGGCAAGAGTCAAGTGGATAAACTGATTCTTCCAGTAGAACAGGGCAGCTTGGGATTACCCAATTTGAATGGGTATTTCAGAGCTACACAGTTAAGGCTCCTATACATAGCACAAGCACAAAACTATAGTGGAAAGGGATGATGTTGAAACAGGAAGGAAGCTCGAGAAACAAGGGGAGACTGGGATTTTGGATGCAGGCCTTTAAGAATAACAATAATCATACAGAATATTATATTCATAAAGTAGCAGAAAGTATTTTAAGAACTAAGCCAACACGGGAATGGAGAAAGAATAATCTGGTGATAAGGATAACTGGAATTAGGGATATAGACAATAGGCAAGAGGGGGCTGAAATTCAATGGAGAAAACTGGCAAAGGAACCAAGATATTGGGACCAAATAACTACAGAGGGAAAGATGATAGAATGGGAAGATGCCAATAATTTATTTGGACTGCAGGCTAGAGATTGCTTTCCCTATCAAGGATTGATATCAGAGTATAGGCAAAGAGAAAGAAATAGAGTGTCCTAAACAAAAGACCAGCACTGGTAGAGTTTTTAGTAGAATCTAGAACAGAAGCTACCATTTAAAAAGGAATAATTAGCAGAGCATATAAAATATTGCATGATAACTACAAGAATCAATCAGAAGAGGTTAGAAAGGATTGGGAAAGGAGACTGGATAAGCAATTCACCAAGAAACAATGGGAGGATTTATTTACGTCTCCCAAATATGCAACAAAATCTAGAAGATTTAGGATTTTTGCTTGGAAGTGTTTACATAGATATTTTTATACCCCAAGTAGACTCCAGAGAATTTTTCCTCAGTTTGACAGTAAGTGTTGGTGTGACAGAAAAAAAAGAGGTAATTGAGAACATATTTTCTGGGAGTACAGTGAGTTAGTGGACTTTACGGATTTCCTGCGGGATGCACTGTCAGAGATGCTGGGTAGGCAGATTGGTGTGACGGGGGAGATGATTTTTCTGAGCTATGATACAGAATCAGAATTGTCTAGACATGGCAAGGCCTTGCTGTCTCTAATTATGGTGGCTGCCAAAAAAGCAATTACTAGAAAATGGAAATCGAAATCTAAACTATACAGTAAGAGAGATAAAAACAACTGGAAATGAGATCTTTAGAAAAAGTTATGAGTACACTACATAGGAAAAAATGGGAATTATGGGAACAATACGTGCAGGGGAGGAATGAGTTTTAAAAGAAGGCAAGACTTAAATGAGCTATGTAATGTTCGAAAACGATTGTGTAGATTATAAGTGATGCGTAATGTTTGCAACTGGGAATGTGTCAGTATGGTTTGTGATATAAAATGCTTGCAACTAGGATTGCATCAGTGTGGTTTGTTTTTATTTATATATATGATCGCTTATGTTGCAAGTGATGGTTTAATAAAAATGTTTCTTGTTTTAAAAAAAGGGGGGTAGGAATTGAATAACTTATGTAATATTAATTCGGTTATATGATATATAGCAATATATATATAGCAGGGTTGGAAGGGTGGCCTAATGGTTAAGGTGTTTGCCTTACAAACACAAGGTTCAGGGTTTGAGTCTCACAAGGGATAATTGGCTAGGCTTAAAATGGCCCGCAAGGGCAGTTAGCTTAGTACTAACTTATGAACCTATATGTGAAGCATAATGTTTTTTAATTTTAACTTGTTAATACATTTTGATTACTTCTATATAAATTTTAATGTCCCTATGTCACAAATGAAAATTCAATAAAGGTGTTTAAAACTCACAGCAAGAGGTTCTCCGGTTTGATCCTTGGCTGGTGTGCCTTCTGTGCGGAGTCTGCATGTCCTCCCTGTGGTCGCCTGGGTTTCCTCCGGGTGCTCCTGTTTCCTCCCACATACCAAAGACATGCTGCAGGTGGATTGGATACTCTAAATTGGCCCTAGGTGTGAGTGTGTGCATGTGTGTGCCTTCTGTGGAAGGTTGGGCGCCAGGCTGGCAACTTGACACCGTAAAACTCCACTGCCAATCATGAGTGGACAAGGTGATCCGCTGTGGCGACCCCTAACCGGGAAAAAGCCGAAAGAAGAAGAAAAAGAAGAAGAATAAAGGTGTTTAAAAAAGGGGGGGGGAAGTAGGGAGTATGTGGACATCTTAAAAATGGAATGAAGTTTTGAGAAGGTATGCTAAATTAGGATCTGTATCCTTATTATGTGGAATCAGTATATGAGATAGTTGCCTAGGTGGTTCAGAACTCCCCTTCACTTACAGAGATGTTGGAAGGTGAGGGAGAAGAAACAGTGGAGATGTGAAGAGAAGGAGGCAGGAAGTCTCTAGATGTTTTGGGAGTGTCAGGAAGGTAGACATTTATGGAACTGTTATATAAAGGAATTTTGGAAGCTGGTACTCTTGGGGTTAGATGGAGAGATTAGGAGAATGTGCAGATACTGTATTTGGGAGGATGTGTAAGTAGTCTTATAGCTAAAGCCTGAGTTATTGAGAAGAGATAGTCAAGTTCAATAATTCGAATATATACAGGTGTGTACTGGCAGCCCAGAGGGATAAGAAAAGTAGGAGAAACATGAGGAAGGAATGGAAAAAAGTACTGGACAGATTATACTGCTTAAATTGTTGAGACTTGTGTGTTTTTGCACACCATTTTTCTGGGCTACATGGAGCTGCACAACATGTCTATTCTCTGCTGCTGTGACTGCTGTGCTTTACTAAGCACAGCAATATTTATAATTGGATTAGCAGTTTCTAGGAAACGGGACAGGTTTCACAATTTATGTCTCATGTTTCATTACAGTTTATGTAGTCTCAGAAGTAGGGCTGAGGATAAACAACAATGTGAATTAATATTATGGCATTGAAAATTAAGGATTTGTAATATGTATACAAAAAATGTAATATTACTTTCTATTATACAAGGTTTATTTTGTGTGTGCTATTGCATAACAAAGGTTGACAACATAAAAAATGTTTTGGTGTTTTTGAGAGTTGATGGTATTCTGTTTGGAAATGTTCAGTCCATCAGTGGGAGATAAAAAAAAAAAAAAAAAAAACTATGTGGCGACACCACTCATACTGTCGCACTATGGAGGGCTGTGCTCTACAAGGTCTTCTCTTAAATGCTGTAGACAAACTGCCTCCCCAAAATGGAAAAATATGCAACCAATTGGTCACTTCCCCTTCAGCTGACAACTATGTACTGCTCAAAGGCACCACACAGATGCCCACTGTACAGCTGTAACCCTTTTTACAAGACACCACAGCAGATAAAGCAGCATGTGAGAGTTTCCCAAAATCTAAACAAACACCTCACAATACCTGGATACCAGGAATGTGAGTGGGCTACACACATACAGCCCTTGGCCCACCCCAGGTCCTGTGTTTCCCATGTACTGCAGCACACACATTCCACTTTAGCATTTAAACTACTATGCAGTAGTGCTTACAAGTGTCATGCCATTGCACAAACCTTTATCCTTAACTCAGATTACTCCAGAAGGAATTCACCTGGTGCCAGCCTCACTCAGTACCTCAACACAGCTTCAGGTAGTTCAGCAAACATCAGACAATTACAGCATGTGTAGAAAGCACTAAAAATAACACCAATTCCCAGTTACTTACCCCACTTGATGGCTGTGTATATGACAAGAGATTCAGCTTCCACACTGTCTCAGTCACTCTGCACATTGCTCAGTAGAAATCTTCCATAGCAAAATGAGCATACTAATGGCTATGGCTGTTTTTGTTGTGATAGTTTGAGATTCCTAGCTTGGTCATTATGGTAATGAGACTACTTGGAGCAAATTTTCCTAAATCACACTTTTTACCTCATTGCACACCTGCCCAATGCTACCCTACAAGGTTCTTTCAACATCGTGCATTCACATGACTGCATGCAAAATGCAATACACGTGTCTTGGTAGGAAAATGACCTGGGCAGGGATGTGAGGAAAACTATGGCAAGATTATGTCTTGCAGAGGTGCTAAAGTACAAAAAGGAAACATATATAAGTACTATGTGGCTGGTACACTCTTTACATGCCAAAGTTCAATCCCTAACATCATCTTGTCATGCATATCTCTACTATACTACAGTGGCACCTGGTCTTGTCTCATTAACAAGGGGAAAAAAGGTGAGTACCACATAACTGCAAAATGCCCATAGAAGAGAGAGGGCTATCATTTTTCTATGGATTGTGAGCTGGTACATGGCTATAGCTTTTGAAGGCACTGATGGTGGCAGGGCTCCCAGATTTTGCTCCAAGGAGGGCAAAGTATGCACCTAATATACAGATACCCCTCAGGCCAACTGCTGAGGACACTTATATGTGTGTCCTTGATATAAAGTAGATGTCTGACACAGCCTTGCCAGGTGGAGATTGCCTCTACTGGCATCTACCAATCTGGTGAGCAGTGCAGGCACCACTATAGTGAACCAAACAGGCATCATCTTGATCTCTTATGCCAAAGGGAAGAAGAGGAAAGAAAAAGTGCTTCTAAGATGTACCCTATTTATGCATGGCAGTTCACTGGCATATTACTTTAGATATTGATAAAAGGGTTTCTACAGCACATTTAATCCATGATGTTTGCATTTCTTTTTAATGTTTTTCAGCTCAGGAATAGATTTTGGAGAACAAGCCACTACACTGGTGGAGAATGAAGCATCTCTCCAGATGCAGGGTTGAGTATGATTGTTATCATGTTAGAGATGGGTTATGCTTATCATAGCAGTACAGTGTTTATGCACGTTATCAGTTTGTGTATGTTAACTATAGCACCCATATTTAAAACTCCTATATACAAGTACTGCCTATCAAAACTTCTGCATATAAACGGGCATGCTTACCCATATGTACACAGGACATGTTCAGGGGATCCACACATTCCATATCTGCAAATGTATGTCAGGCTCAGCATGCTCATATACCATGCCTACTGCCACATGGTGCCTCACATGCAATGCTGTTGGCCTAGTAGCATGCTGTGGACATTACTACAAAGCAGAGATCCGACAGCTGGCAGGGTACGCATGACATCATATTATTTGTGCATCAGCCCACTAAATGCCCATGCATGTGCTACTTCCACTGGCATATTCATGCCATGTCCAAGTTACAACAGCTCTGTCTCACAGTATAGGTGTGCTTACATAATGGTGCTTGCCCAACTTATGCTGACATCTTCCTGTGTTGCCACCACTATCTTGTTTGCTTTTGGTATTCCCCACAAGCAATGTATGCCAGTTGGATTGCATACTTTGTAACAATGTCACTGCTCAACACAGCATACTCACAGGGGCACACTCAAATACACCCTCCATGGCTTCTTATGGCCAACACACCATCCTGACATTGTTGATCTCCCCAGGTGAAGTGGAAAAATGCTACTGCACCCCTGTATGCACATCTTCCAACATTCTTTTACATTTTTATTTGATTTTTGTTTTTATTTCTCTCCATTTATGTTGCTAGTTTATACATTGTCAGCAGCAGCTGCATCTGTAGTGTGGGAGTGGTCTCCACTCTGCCATCAACCCATTCCTCTTTTGCCAGCTCACTGTCTGCCTCCAGGACTGCCTTTCCTTATGGTGATGGAGGCCGTGTGGTGTGGGTGACCTGGAGGTATTGTCAGTAGCCTCTGGCAGTAGATCACTAGCTCAGTCATAGTAGCTCTGTCTTGTGACAGTATCATTAGGTCACAGTTAATTATTACCCAGTAGAAGTTGATGTTGAGTTTGCTGACCAGTGGCTTGATGCTCATACTGGCCACTTGGAGAGGTTCCTTGCATGACTTGCAGAGTTGCACCTCTGCCTGGCTCTGCCTCATGTGCCATCTGTAGCAGGAACCCTTTGGGTCCTCCCAAAGGTAGTGCATCTTGGAGCTAGTAACCCACCCTTTTCCCCATCACCTCCTTCCCTTGTTGGTTGTCCAGTTCTTTTTTTTTCCACTTGTCCTATCTCTGTTAATACATGCATACAAATATGGTCAACTCTCTCTCTGTTTCAGCACCTCTCTTTTTGTTCTTTATCTTCTTTTTATGTTTCTTCATGTGCCCCTGCTTCCATAGCTCTACTCTCTTTCCTGCCCCAAATGTCCACCAAATCTTTCCTCATCTATCCATCTTAAGAAAAAAAAGGGGGGGGGCACCTGTCCCCCAAAAATATATACCTATTCTCCCTCTTCCCACTCCTTTACATTTCTTACCTGGGTTCTGGTATATGTTTCCCTGCTTGCTCATTCCACTTTCTGATTTTCTTATTTTCCCACTTCCTCCTCATTTCAGTGAATAATGGAGATACTGCTGTGAGCCACTTATTGCTCACAGCCATTCTTGTAGCATTGTGAGGCTGTGTTTCTGGGCACACATACAGCTGCTCAAGTGAACTGCGGCTGTGCCAGTAGAACACCTCTTTCTTTACCATCACTGTTATGACAACATTTCTAACTCGGTTAATAGTTGAGGCACTAAATGCCTCCTTCTTAACTGATAATTACCTTTGAGCCACATAGCACAACTCAGTATTTCCAGAGAAGCATTTGTGTGTTTGGGTTAGGCATGTTTTTGAATCCAAAGGTTTGTCTTTGTGGCTTTTCCCAGTTAGGGGTCGCCACAACAGAACTCCGGTCCGCTAATGATTGGCAGTCGATTTTTATGGTGCAGAGTTGCCAGCCCGACGCCCAACCTTCAGCGAAGGCACGCCCATTCACGCATGTCTTTCAGAGGCCACTCAACCGCGGGGAGGACATGCAGACTCCACACAGAAGGCACTACAGCCGAGAATCGAACAGGAGAACCTCTTGCTGTGAGGTAACAATGCTACCGCTGTACCACTGCGTATATCAAATATCCGGAAATGTCAAATTTGCGGTTATGGTGTTCCGGTATTTGACACTGGATGTAGTGTGTGCAGGATGTATTGTATGTGTGGATTTAGCTTTGAATAGTTTTCACTCAACAAGACATTATGGTAGCACAAAATCCATACAACTGCTGATAAGCAGAAAATTTTTATAAGGTAATATATCAAAGCCAATGAGAAACTATTATTGTGGGACCAATACCCAAAGATCAGCAGCCAAATAACATGGCCAGATATGGACCAATATCATCTCTTAATTCACTTGCCAGTGTTTTTTTTATTATTATTATTATTATTTTTATTAAAAAACTACTTTATTATTATAGTTTTACAACATGTTGTGCAGTCTGCATGCATTGTGCTCTGATATCTTCAGGTGGGTGGCCCATTTTTAATTTATCTGCTTGTTGTCTAATTTTTCATCACTTTAAATGTCAGGTTCAGCCTAATACCAGAAGTTACATAGCATTGGTTACATTTTCATACTCTGCATTCTTCAATACTGGATGTTTCTCTAAAACCTTTTCTCTTACAGTTTGTAGCCCCCTCTGACTCTTATTCCTCCTTACACATTTTCCTTTTTTATTGTGCTTCTTTGTGTATAGACAGCTTTTCATCGCAGAAATCCCAGTTACTCTTGTGAAGTTTACGGGGACTGTACTTCAATTGTTTCAACACTAACATTTCCCTTCAGATGTGGCACATCTAACCAGCTCAGACAAACGTTTTTCATGTACCATTCCTTCCCTATTACTTCTTGAATTAAATTAAGTCACCCTTGTATTTGTCTAATATTTCACGATCAAAAATATTACCCAAACCTTTTTTTCCCTATCTCCAATGTCTTGCTAACTTCAGGGAACATTTTTGTTCAGCCTATCAAGTGTGTAGAAGCATTTGTGCAGACACTTCACTGCAAATATTCATAATTTCCTCGCCATGGCTACCATTCTAGGGGCTAACAAAAGTCTCTTCAGTTCGTGTAATTTCATTTGCCAACATATGCTGCGAGTTCTGAGTTTTCCTACTCCTTTGACATAAATCGTTGAGCACTGCCCTATATGACATACATCTCTGATTACTGCCCTATATGACATACATCTTTGAGTACTGCTCTATATATTTTCAGTGGAGCCATATTTAGCTAGCAGCCACAGAGGATCAGTGCTTCTAAGAAAAAATGTAAAAATGTTAGGGTTGATTAAAACTCCACTCAGCTACTAGACAGTGGGTAAAAGAACTGTGAAACCAATCCAAAGCACAGAATATAAGCAGGTTTTTGGTAACCTTAAAAGGGAGGGTGAAAAGAAAAAGAAAGCCAACAACAGCTTACATCAGTAAGGACTCCTGGTTTTCCTTAATTAAATACATGGAATATAGAAATTTGTGTTTTTCATAATTTTATTCAGTATTTTTTTTTCTGTTAACTAATTCTCTCCAGTATAGCTCTTTTGAGTGTGCACCTTTAATGCCCAGTGGGTGTGGCTTGATCCTTTAAAAATTAAGTTATTACCTTACAGTTATAGCAAATACTCATTGGAAGAGGTCAAATATCAATACAATTGCGTTTGCTATCATGTATGCTTCAAGATACAATATTCTAATACCGTGTATGTAGCATGGATTTGGCATTACTAATGCAAATATGAACAAGCAATATTTGACGCCTAGAGGCACAGTAGGAGGTAACTGCAGAAACGCCTGCAGGCACACTCAGCTGTAACGAGTTAATCTTTGATTAGAGTACTGCTCCCCTCTACCCCTTTATTATTCCTTGGTTGAAAACTAAGGCCATTTACCTTCCTGTAGAACAGACCTTACAAGGAAGTTTACACTGACTGATAGGACGTTTATCATTTTTAACAGTTGACAGCTGCCAAGGGTAGACCTGCTCAGCAGCGCTTCACTCCCCTTCCTTTTCAGCCCAACATCATTTCCTTTATAAACAATCATCGCTCCGCCCACAGTCAGCCACCCACAGGTCCTCTTGTTCAAAGTACACTCTCACTCAACCCTCCCCCACTTAGCATACCTCTTGGACAACCACTTTCATATAGCTACCTCCACCATAAGCATTGCACTTCAACCTACATATCTAATTCTAATCAAACTCAACACAATTCTAACTATACTGATATTTTACAAACAAATCTTCAACTGACTAGAATAACCAACCTCCATTACTTTTTTCCAAACCAAAACATCAGCTCTATGTACTACAGATATACTATACTACCTTATATCTTAACCATACTCTCATACTCTCCCCTTTAACCCTGATATCAACCCTAACAGCTTATCAGTGGTCAAAAAACCTTCCACTTCCTTACTGAGCCCACAACTATGTTTGACAACTCCACCCACCAGATCTGCTCTTCCCTGTATTGCTCAGGCTCTGGATTGCATTGCATAAGTGGAAATTCCTTAAGATTCCAAGAACAGGATAAGTTATTTCTTACACTTATTTCACTGAACTGCACTTCTGAAACACTTATAATTGTGCTATACAGTTGATCTACTACATATAGCACTGTTATAAAGCTTTTTTATTGTTTCACTGCATTTATGTACTGTTTTATACTGTTTTAACTGTATTTTTCATTGCTAATTGCATGTTTACTGAATTACTTAACTGCAAATTGCTTTTTCATACTGAGAGTTGTATTTTCTGTTTGTGAGTGCTCTATCCGAGCTTTTCTGTGAATTTTTGATAATTGTCTGTTTACAGTTAAAAGCATTCTCTAGAGTCTGCTCCTTGATCTGTTTAGGACTTTCATTTAGTGGCTACAGCTAGGAACTATAATTTTTCCCACCCACCCAACACCCACCCTCCCTAGTGTTGTGTGTTCTTATACTTGGTGGCTTTGCAGTTGTCCGCCCATACTGTATATTTGATCTGTGACACTCCTCCCAGTCTAGTGTCATTAGTTCACTCAATCTAATAGAGAACATTTGTGAAGGCCAACCCACACAGATTCTTAACGTTGAATTAACTTCTGTTCCAGCTTTCTCCATTTCCACTTTTACTGGAAAAAAAAATTCTAAGCTTGCTTCCCCCCTTTCCTGTGGCAGGTATTGTCCAGATATGGGACTGTTTGTGAGCTCCTAAGCCCCCCCCCCCACTTAACTGGGGTTAAACTATTCTTGGCGCCATAAAGTCTGTTCTTTAAAATTTCCCTTGCAACTAGCCAGCTTTTTAGTTTTAGCACTCAAATCTGTTTCTTTGAGCTCAGCACTTGTTCAGAACTCATTGTAAGCACTAAATAAGTTCCAAATTACTACAGCACTCAACTTGCCTCACTTGTCTAGAGGAAAACAGTTTTTAGTACTTAATAAATAAGCACCTATTCAGGCATGTCTAAAGGTCAGCTCCCGGTGTTTTCTCCTGTCTACCTGATGAACCTGGGCATCTTGGGACAATGCAGCAATTGCTTCATGAACACAGACAACCCTCTCCTCCTACCACCCAACACTACGACCTGTGAGAGATGCACTTATATAGCCAAACTGGAAGCAAAGCTCTCTTCACCAAAGACTGTCCTAGACAGTCAAGAGGAGAAGGTAAACACTTGCACCGCACCACACTCATCACAGTCCCTCAAAACCTACACAACCAAAACACACACCTACATTTGCGGAGGCTCTCAGTACAAATCTGCCCAAACAGAGACCTCCAAAGCAGAAATGCAAGCAACCTCCACCCCACAACACAACCCAAATGACACATGGCCCACATACTCAGTGTGCCACTCAACTACAGCCCATAAGGCATAATGTACCCAACACTCTAGTCATAGGTGACTCTATAGTCAGGCACACTGATGTTCCATTCACCAGGCTAAACAAGGAAAACGTTACTGTCAGCTGCCTGTCAGGTGCCAGGATCTGCCACATAACGCACGCACTTAGGTCACTCCACAACAAGTACAAATATGACTCTGTCATTGTCCATGTTGGTGTGAATGACCTGAGACATACCTCCCTGGACTACATGAAAAGAGACATGGAGGAGCTCTCCAATCTTGTAGCCCTGAGTAGCATCCTACCATCACCCAGAATGATACCACAGTACAAGGACAAAATGATTGACTTTAACAATTGACTAAGCTTCTGGTGTCATTCTAAGGGAATCCAGTATCTGTCTGCCTGGGATGACATGATCGACAGACCACGCTGCTTTGCCAGAGATGGCCTGCACCTGTCGCCCCTGGGATTCCGGATACTGGCAAAGGCTCTTGCCACCCCTATAGTGTCTTTTTTAGGCAAAGTTCAAATAACCAATTCACCACCGTAACAGGTACAAGCAAGCAAAATCTGAGGGTAATGCTACTCAATGCTAGAAGTCTAAACCTCAAAATGCACTCACTCGAGGCACTCCTTAAAATGGAGAACATTGACATCTGTGCAGTGACAGAGACCTGGTTCAAAGCTCCAGAGAGCACCCCTGCATTACCAGGCTATAACTCATACCACACCTTCCGGCCACCAAACCCAGACCGAAACACTAAAGGTGGAGGCGTGTCTATATTCATTAAGGATATCCACACCTCCAAGCTAGTTGCTCAGCATAATGCATCCGAGATTATCCAAGTTCAACTAACTGTGCAAAACCACAATCCAGATTGTAGCTTGCTACAGACCCTCCAGCATGCCCCAGGATTCCCACTCCTCTTTTCTTGATACACTGGAAAATATTAAGGTACAACCCAACACTCTAATAATGGGTGATTTGAACTACCCTACCATTAACTGGGAAAACTACTCATGTACCAACTCTTTTGCTCAACGTTTTCTGGAAATCATCAATTCCAACGCCTTGGATCAACTTATCCACACCGCCACCAGGGGCAGCAATATCCTAGACCTAGTCATCACCAACATGAGTGACCGGTGTTCCACATCAGAGGTCAGCTCCTCGTTGGTCAGATCCGACCACAAGCTAATCACCCTAGATATCCACATCCCGCTCCCACCCCCCATTAGGAAAACAACAGTAAAAAATTTCTCCAAAGCCAACTTCACGCTTCTTAAGACAGAAGTGGCAAACTTCATGACACCCATGCAGATGGACTATAGCGGTACGACTGCTGAATCCTACACAAATGCACTTTATAAGCACTTACACGAGTGCATGGATCATGCTATCCCTAACAGAACCAAGATGCTATCCTCCAAAAAAAGGAAGCCAATCTGGTGGTCTTCTGCCATAAACAAACTCTACAACAGAAGAAAGAAACTGTTGCAAAAAAGAGTAAAATCCCACAATTGGAGGAACTCCCTGGTCAGCCTCAGTAAAAAGCTGAGATCCCTCATAAAATCCTCCAAAGCTATGAAAACAAAATTGCCACTGATTCTAAAGACAACCACAAAGCATTCTATAGCTATGTCAAGAATCTCAATGGCAAAACTCAGATCTGCTCTGAGTTACAGCACAATGACACCAAATATACAGAACCAACTGATATTGCCAACATCCTGGCAGATAAGTTCAGTGCTAACTTTACCCCCCTCTCACCCCCTAAAGGGCCCATCTTTATACTGGAAGAATGCAAAGTTCCTGTAATCAGGGCTGCACAGGTAAAAACCTCACTCTCCAAAGCCAAGAACACAGCATCCATGAGACCTGACAACATCCCAGGCTGCCTTCTACATGAACTACAGAATGTACTGGCACCCCACCTAAATACCATGTTCAATCATAGCCTCCTCACAGGCTTTGTGCCCACTGAATGGCACACCGCGACAGTTATCCCACCCCACAAAGGGGGGGGGGGCCACAACAGACCCCAGGAACTACCGCCCCATTAGCCTGACGAGCCTGGTCTGCAAAGCCATGGAACGCATCATCATGGAACCCATAAACAAAGACATTGTAGATCTCCAAACTCTGGACCCCACACATTTTGGGTTTGTAAAAGGCACAGCATGTCTCCTAAACCTGATAGTCTTCTTTGAAGTAGTCACCAAAGCCATAGATGAGGGTAAGGTGGTTCACACAGTCTATCTAGATCTCGCCAAGGCATTCAACACCATCCCCCACTCTGGAATTATAGATAAACTCACTAAACTAGGTATAAATCTCTATGCCACAAGATGGATTGCCAACTGGCTTACTGACAGAACCCACACTGTGAAAGTAGCAGACTCCAAATCAGACTTCATACCAGTGACAAGTGGAGTACCACAGGGTTCAGTCCTGGGTCATCTCCTGTTTCGTATCTACTTCTCTGAAGTACAGGCTAATACAGAAGGTCTTTGGCTAACTAAATTCGCAGATGACTGCAAACTAGGAGCCATAATCAAAACTCCTAACGATCTGGACATCCTACAAAAGGGCCTCACTGAGGCAGATGCCTGGTGTCAAAGACATGGTCTCAAGCTCAATGCCAAAAAGTGCATTGTCATCCCCTTTGTACCCATAAACTATCACATAGGCGGTAGTCTACTTAACACCAAAAGTGTGATAAGAGACCTTGGGACACAGGTGGACAGTAGTCTCTACTTTGATAATCACATCGCCACAGTGGTCAGGAAATACTTCTACATGGCACACCTCAACACAAAAGGTTTCTCTTCCAAAAAAAAAGAGGTCATTGTTCCCCCTCTACTCATCACTCATTAGACCCATTATAGAGTACAACGTCCCTTTTGGTATGTACCTCACAAGACATCTACAACAACTGGAAAAGCCACAAAAATACCTCACAAAGAGGATTACTGGCCTGAAACAGATGCCTTACACAGACCGTCTCAAAAACCCCCAGCTTTAATCTGTCGCATATCGCCTACTCAGAGGCGATCTCTGCCTAATATACAAAGCTATGTCAAACCCAGAGCTGTTGGACATGCTCCACTTAAAGAAATCCCAATCCCTCCGAGCTACACGCTCTAGGGACCTAAACCTTGTCACCACAATAAACAGAACATGCTGGAGGGATAGATTCCTGTCCCAGAGACTTCCCATACTCTGGAACAGACTACCTATCTATGTCAAACAGAGCTCCTCATTAGCACTCTTCAAGAAAAATCTTGATCATTGGATGGGTAATAGGAAATTCACCCCAGGGATCACTTCTGTGGTTCTGCTTGACAGGGGCACAGGAAAATAATTTTCTTAGGTGGCGAAAGCGAGGGTACCTTTTTGGCTAGGCTTGTATAGGCCCTAGGGCCAACAGCCTAGTACCTACCTACGAACCTATGAACAACTCCTCCAGTTTGCTTTTAAAAAACACATTCTGCTAAAACAACTATACTACTATAATAATCTTCAAGCTACACTAATCAGAAAGCAAGTACTTGTCAGATTCAACCAAACACATAATACGTGGTTACATACACTCAAACACATCAATTCAAAATCAACCCACAACACACACCTAGATAATTATCCTACTACTGTATTCAATGCCTCTTTATAACACAACAGACAGACAAAACCGTACCAAAGCAGCTTGCTCAGGCCATAAGATATACAATAAACACAAGCAGCATCTATAATAGAATTAGTAAACTTCAGGCCTGGATTCAAACCCACAACCCCCCATACTTGTACTCAATGAAACATGGCTAAAATCCTCCATTAAAGATGAGAAAATACTCCCAACACAATAAGAAATGACAGAACAACTAAAGTTGCTGGGGGAGTATCTAGAGTGTAGATATCACCTTAGAAATAACCATACACTCCAACAAACCACCAATATTTGACTCGGAAGAACTAATAATAAACCATCTTAAATTAAACTCATATAAGGCAATATGTATAATAGATGTATACATACCTCCAAATAGAAACAATATTAATACCACAGAAAAATATATTTAACTGGATAACTAGCTGAGTGAGGCAGGAAACTCTTCTTCTCAGTAACCTTGATATAAAGCAATCTGATCAAGACACAAGCATATCCCACTTAAACATTAATCTATTTGGTTTAACTCAATTCAATGCCCAATAAGAAATGATAAAACCTCAGACAAGGCTAGCAGCACTGGACTGTATATTATCCACACCATAAAACAGGCTGGAATACAATATAGTGATGACTTAGCAATCACCATTTAACTTATGTAATTGGAGATTTCATAAAAAAATACCAAGGGCCAGAAGATGAACTCTATAAGAAACCTTACCAGCTTTAACAAAGACGTAAGCCATGGTGGTACAGCGGTAGCGTTGTTGCCTCACAGCAAGAGGTTCTCCTGTTCGATTCTCGGCTGGAGTGCCTTCTGTGTGGATTCTGCATGTTCTCCCCGTGGTCGACTGGCCTCCGAAAGACATGCGTGAATGGGCGTGCCTTTGCTGAAGATTGGGCGTCGGGCTGGCCACCATAAAAAAAAATCTACTGCCAATCATTAGCAGACCGGCGTTCCGCTGTGGTGACCCCTAACTGGGAAAAGCCGAAAAAGACAAACAACAAACCAGCTTTAATAAAGACACTTTCATTGAGACCCTGAAACACTGCAAATGGACCTAACTAAAAACACTTTGACTAGATGGTGCCTCCTCATACTTTAATATCACTTTTCTGAAAATTTTAAACCAACAGACACAACTGTGAAATAAGTGAGTCAAAGTGATGAAAGAAGCCAGGGTTAGCATAAAAACATAAATAAATAATGAACACTAGTGGCAGTACTTGCAGTAAATGGCAGAAAGATAAAGAACAAAATTACTGACTCCTAAGAATTAGCATGAAAAAATAAAACAATTAATGAAAAGTAGTGATAATGGTAGCAGTAAATGGCAGAAAGATAAAAAAAATCAATTATCAAAATGACTGACACCTAAGAAATCATATCATACTCTAAAAATCTCAAACTGTTCTGGTCAAAGTTAAGCAATCTCCTAAAGCCAAGTACCAAGTCGACCCCAGCCCTCTTCCCACTCAAACTAATGCCACCATAGTTTGTGGGGGTCAATGAATACTTCATAGCTACAACTTCTTATATCTACCAAAAGAATATAGATATACATCCACTCACCTCCAACTATAGCACTAATAGTACAAATAATTTATCATCTGAAACAGTCTCAATTACTATGATAAAGAAATATTTAAACAAATAAAAACCTATTAAATTTGCAGCAGACAGTATTCCTACAGAATATCATAAATTAGGAACAGATGGAATAAGCTATCTTCAGGGGGTGTAGCAAGAAATTTAATTTTTTTTACTCAAACAATGTTGTTGCAACCACTAACCCTTATCATTTTAAAAATGTGCTTAACCCTCAAAATACTACCCCCAGACATATAGTAAGGTGACTCGTTATTTTCAGCTGTTCTCATTTATACACATAAAAAGCTATTTTTAGAGGTGTACTTCTTTCACACAAGCATTACTTATATACTTCGATACTGTAAGTATTAGTTTACAAAGTTCTAAACATTCTGTGCTTTTTTGAGTGCTGAAGTTGAGTACACTGGGTATGCCTAGCTATACCCTTGACCTGGTCTCTATAGTAATCAACAGATCCTTGCAAGAATCTTATGTTCCAAAAACATGAAAAAACTCTCACATTATACAAATACATAAAGGAGACAGTTTCACTGAACTTTTCAACTATCAACGTATTGCAATACTGCCTTTGTCCTATAAAGTACTTGAAAGATGCATCTATCAGATTCTAAACTTTTTGTTAGAACACTTACTTTCCCCCTCACAACATGGCTTCAAGCCCCATCGCAATACATAAACTGCCCTACTACACTTTCTAGAGACAGTCAACCAAAACAGAAACATAAGTAACCATGTGTGCACCCTATTTCTGGACCTTTCAAAGGCATTTATCTCACCCTCTTCTCTTCAACAAGCTCTCACAACTAGGTCTAAGCAGTACAGCCACTGAATGTTTTTTTAGTTATTTCAACAGCCATACACAATCTGCCAAAATGCAGGATCTCTACTCACCAGCCATTACAAACAGGAGTAGCACATGGGTCAATACTAGGACCTCTCCTATTTAATATATTCATGAATGACATGCACAAGCCAGTGAAATAAGCAACAATCATGCAATATGCTGATGACTCAATTTTTGTTTGCTCAGCCACAAGACTATACCATCTCTAACCAGTCATTCAAGACTCCTCCTCCTCCTCCACTGAGACATGGATAGAACAATTCCAACTACTCTTGAATCCCTCCTCCCAAAATTAAATTAATCACATTTACGTCCAATAACCTTCCACCAACTAGCACTGCACTAAACAGTCTAATCTAACACCACCAAAAGAGAAAATGTCACCAAAACCAAGTTACTGGGCATCATCATAAATCACAAATTTAAACAAGTCTGCTGTCTAGAAAACCCATCACACACTAGGGCTACTTTACAAAGCCAGGCCATTTCTCACTGACCACAACATGAAAGTAACTGCAACATCCTTCTTACTTCTTTGACTGCTATATCCATCTACATTTTTATTAATCTTTAGACTGCACTAATGAACATGATTAAACATTGCTATAATAAAAAGAAGTAAATTTGCATCCAACCTCCAAAACTATACTCATTGTTTTCCCAAACAGAAATTGAAATGGATAGAACTACCACACCACATATTATGTACACAGCTTATAATGACATACAAAATACTACAGTATTCGTCAAATACCCCAGCTATAAGCAATACAATAAAATGGTACAAACCCAAAAGGAACCTTTGATCAAAGGACTAACACCTAATGGAATCCCAAAAATCCAGCAAATCGCATAGGGGCTCCTTACACTCAGTAAACTTAGCTGAACTATGGAACAGCATTCCCTTCACCATCAGACAACTAAACCATTTCCTTGCTTTTAAGCCCAGTTTCAGACTACATCAAAATCGTACTAGAATTTGCAACTATCCTGAATCTCCAGGTTTAAAAATACCCAAATACTCATGATTTTCTCCTCTCACCTACGAAACCATTTTTTCTCAACTAGTTCTTTATGCCTTACTGAAGTCACTTTACTGCACTACTTCCATGAGAAACATACTCACTTCTGTTCTTTTATTAGCGTACAAATCAATATAATTATAGATGCATCATGCACATCATATTACTTTAGCTATCAAATTTTGATACCTTGTACTGCTTAGTGATGTTACAATTACACTGATAATTTCCTGATTCAGTAATGTTCTGTAAGACGCATCGATATCACTTCTTAGAACTTACTATGCTTTATAGCATTGTGTAATATTTCTTGTTTATTCAGTTGTAAAGAATGTATGTATTTTTGTATATATTCCTTTAGAGTTATGTTAAACTTTGTTTTACTGTACATCCATTGTTACTTGGAGATTTTCTCTTCGGGCCACCATTGAAAATGGGCATTGTACCCAGATGGACTTTCTCAGAAAATAAATAAATATTCTGCTTAACAGACCCTTTTTTATTGCTTCATCTGTTCTTGGTTCTATTAATATCCTTATTAGACTGGGTTTATATTGGTTACTTCTTTTTACTTCACCATCATATTTCACTTGGATATCAAATAACTCCTGTATTCCAAGTTTTCTTTTTTGAAGTTGTATTCTATCTCAGAGTTCTCTCCAACTTAATCTTTTTTCACCCTCTTGCATTTGTTCCCAGTAGTAAATTTTCTTCTCTCTCAGACTCTATCCTTTTGTTACCTTGGTATTACTTGTGATATGTTGTTTAGCTAATCCAATAGGCCACAATTCAAATCTCCATATCCGATAAAACCTTGTCTTTACATACCCCAGACATATTATCATAGACCTTCGCTATCTGACTCTTGTTTTCTTTCCTCTAACATTTCTTGTGACCAAATGTTCAACCCCTCTATTCATGAGGTGTATCTATTTTGTCTTAGTATTATATTTCTCCATTTTGAAGCATATCCTAGGTTTTGCAGGTAATATACGGATATCAAATTAGTAATTTTATCTCAGCAAAGATCTAAAATTGGAAGTGACAGTAAAATAGTATTAAAATCTCTGACGGTGCAGTGTGCTACAAATGAATTAAAGAATTTATACTATGTTCATCTTCTACAATTTAACAAAGATCTTTGATATGGTATACTACATTATTCCCTCAATTTGCCTTTGCAAGAAGGGACAGCTTAATAAGCTTTTTCTTGACGTTTTTTGTGTACTTTTCCAGTATGATATAATTAGTCATTACTCAACAGTCTTAACTTCTTTAATAATTAAACCTGGAATTTTTCAAATACTAATCCTACCCACTTCTTTTATAACATGTATGTCAAAAAATATGACTCCGTACAGGTAAAGTAGGCCTACCCTAGTGCAATGAGTATGCAACACTGTACTGCCATTCAGACTCACTCCTGAACTAAAAAAAAAAAAACAAGTGTTAACCTGTTTTCAACTATTTACATATGTAGTTGAATGAAAACAAAATTTAATTAAACTCTTAGCAAAAGAAAAAAAAAGTATATTTTAAGCAAAACATTTCCTTCTGATGAATTCAGCCTCATAACTATCACAACTACAAAACAAGCCACACAAGTCATAGAAATGGATTTGTTCTGAACTGCCATATCATCTGCAATAAACATATGCATCTTGGTCACAAAGTTAAAAGTCCCAGTGGTATGCTATATCAGATAAAGACAATATTCGTTGTAGAACCTAAACACTAAACTGCAGAATTGGTTGTTACCCAACTCTTAATCTTTAGAAACACAATGTCACTGAACCCTCAACAGGAATACAGCAAAAGGGAATTTCCAAAGATGACTGCACATTGATCAACAGGTCTATTTGAGCTCTTCCCATGTGAAAAAAGAAATCAAGAGAAAGTGCCATTGAAATTGACAGTACTGGTAAAAATTGTCACTGAATAGTTGTTACACTCTCTGGATGTCAGCAAAGAAGACATTTGAATATACTAAGAGAGAATCAATCAGAAAAGGAGAAGAGAAAACACTGGACAGGAAAATCCTGCAGCTGTTCTGAAAAAAGTAGCTCAGTTTTAGCTTTGGTAAAGCACATGGTTTACAGTAATACAGAGGAAACAATAAGTCCAATTACAGATGTTTAAAATAAATGAAGCACTGGACTATGCCAACTCAAATAAGAAAAGACTGGAAAACAGAAGAAGGTCTAACTAGCTAATTATATCAACTATTATAACTGCAAAAAATCAGAGGTTGAAACAAAGGAAAGGCTGGTTCAGTATAAGGCTTCTCAAGAAGGGTTGCTTTAAAAAACAGTGGAGTTAGAAGACAGAACATGCAGAGAAAACCTTATTATTTTCTGCTGTGCCAGAGAAACTGGATGGAACAGACTGCATTCACATTATGAAAGTACAAACAAATAAATGGACTGATGTTGCACAACAGGAAGTGTTATCTGAAAGGGCACACTGTGTGCATGCTCTAAATCTGGCTACAAGAAAGCAACCAAGAACTATATAAGTAATGAAGCAATCATACCAGCAGAAGTCAATTCTCACAAAACATGAGACAGAAAGGAAAAGTGTTAAAAACTGGAAAAAAACAAGAGTTTATGTGGAAAATAATTGTTTGCTATACACCAGGCAGAAGAGAAGCAAGTTTATGCCAGCAACCAGGGGATAGCAAGTCCTCAGAATATTTTTATCCTGAAAGATCAGACATTTTTGATACAGAATGTGCTATGAAGGAAATATAAAACATGTATATCCAGCAACGGATGAACCAGACAAAAGGTGATTCTGTTTCTCATTCTTCTAGCAACAATGCCCATAAAGAGATTTTGTCAATGAAAGTTTTTCCATTGTTTCAAAATATGCTTGATGAAAAAAATTCACAAGCTAACTAAAAGAATCAGCAGTACCTTGGACTTGAATCAGAAACTGGTTTTGGGAGATGGAGATGATCAGAAAGAAGTCCAACATGTAAGTAATACACACTCCTTGGGGACATCACAGCTCAGCATGTCCAACTTTAATAAAACAAAAAAGTGGTAAAGCACTTTTATCCCCTTATAATCTGGACTTAATCAGAACAATACAGAAGACCAAAAACACCAAAATTAGTGAATACATGGGAGTTTATAAAACAACAGTCTCACTGGATACAGGAACAGACATATGAAATAGTCTTGCAAGAAAAAGTCATTGAGAAAGACTAGAATTTTGTTTACCTTGTTAAACTTGTGGTTGAACTGCAAAGCATAGATACCATTTTATGTCATTAATGTTTATAAGCACACTGAAGGGAATGAATAAGTAACTGTAAGTAAAACAGTTTTTGTTCATATTAATTTGTATCAAAAATTTCATGATGTAAATTGTATGTGATATTATACTGTAAAACAGTTTTGTATAGTGTGCAGTCAGGGGTATTTTAAATTTGAGGTGGGGGAGTCCTAATCGTGACTGATGTGTATGTTAAAGATGATAAAGCAAACAATTACATTTTTAGTTGTATGTTAGACATGCTTTATATTGTAACAAGATAGAAAAGGCTACATTGAAGCAAGTGAAAGTTTATATAATGCAGTGATCTTGGGCTTCTGGGATAGGGGTATATAAAAGTATATTGATATATGTAGAATTAAGACAATGATCTTCCATATTTTTGCAGGGGTGTATTTTGGGATTAATGTCTTTGGTTTAAATGATAAACAAGTTTTTAAGCAAATAGGCTTGAAAAAAATCAGACAAAATTCTGAAAGGAGTGGAAAATGGTAAATTTCTTGTATCTTTAAAGTTAACTTTTTTCCATTAGCAAATACTGTCAGTGGAAGACTAAAAGTCTGCAGATGCAGGACATTGAATGGGGGATAGCTGTACATTTTGGTCTGAGTGAAATTTACAAAGATTATTTCATATATCTACAACATTGTTAGCTTTTATTCATGGCTGTCTGTTTTTACTTGGAAATGAATTGTCTGCAGGTGCAAGGAATCTTATGAGTTCTGAGCACTCTTTGCTGAGAGAAATGTAACATACAAATGTACAGTAATAAACAGTTCAGTGAAAACTAAAAAATTGAAATTGTAGAAAGCAAATAATTAGTAAAAGTCTCATCAGTCTAATGCATTTAATATAACAATGCAGAATCTGGTTTATTTAAAGGTAGCCAATATACTTTTTGTAAAAGATAAAAGTTAATGTTTACTAAAGCTTGCTGTTTTTCACATCTGACAGGGGAACAGAGATAACAAAAGAACAGACATAAATCAGTGTAAGCAGAAACACAGGAAGTAACGTGCACTTTAGCATGGCTGCCCTTAATTTTAGGTTACGTAGTGCCTGTGGGTGCATCCACTGATTTAAGCCAACTGCTTCTATCTTGAGGGGATAAACATTACTTGCTAAAAATTTAAAGTTTTTGCATTTCATATAAGTTAGAAGGTGACTGGCTTTCTGAAAATGTATTTAGTGTTTTTGAATTTTCATTCAAGAAAAAAGCCTTGAAAATGTGACATAGAATCAAATGGAGATGAGAAGAAGCAACTATTTAAAATATCAGTCTGCCAAACAACAGTGTGTGTATGTAAGCCAGCAACTGGAAATACTCATTCAAAACTAGTAGGTGGGAGTAATATATTTCTATCATAATGGGTACTTTGTCCATATTTTCATGGAATGTAAATAGCCTTATGGGTATAGACAAAATCTGAGAGTATTGAATTATATTAAGAAATATGGGGTGCAAATAATAATGTCATTGGAAACCCATCTGGATAGAAAAGAATATGTGAATTTGACAAAGAAAGGATTTCAGGATGGACTATCAGTAGCATATCAGGAACAAAGGAAAGGGGGTATGATAATACCGTTTGCTAGAAGGGCTCTGATAGTGACAGAAGAGGAAAAAATACAATATTGGTACATTTCTGGTAGAATGGGCTACTGGCAAAGGAGAAGGATTATGCTGGCATCTACCTATATTCAACCAAAAACTGACACTAAAATGGGAACCAGCAAAGCTTCATTATAGTTGTAAATGACTGTCCTTATACTGATAAATCAAATGCTTGAGCTGTTTCTAGAAAAAAAATATTGGCTTCTTCATAATCTGATAGCATAACTGGTGTTAATACTTTATTCAAAGACAAAGAACCATGAACAGAAATTGCATTAATAAATTTAGAGAAGGTGTCGGGGTGGTCATTACAACATTTGCAGCAGCAAGTCCTGATGGGCTTAATCCTTATTTTGGCTAATACCGCTGACAGTATTACAATGTGCTTGCTGTTTCTATTTCAAAAAAACTTAAAAAATGATGTTCCTGACTTTTTGGAGGAATGCCACAGTGGTTCCATACCTAAAGGTGAAGTGAATACCTCTTTTGATAACTAAAGACCCATACGCCTTACCTGTATTTTTGACAAGTGTTTTAAGAGATGTTAAAGAACTATTAAGTGAGACTTTTTTTTCTCTTGGCACAGATATTTATTAACACAGATTCACTTAGAGTCAGTCTTGTGTTATCGATCTTCTATACTTCTATCACTGTGTTTATAAGGCAATTGCTTCAGGTCTTGCTGTGGCTGTAATTTACCTGGACATGGCAAACATGTTCAGTACAGTTTCTCATTTTGGAATTTTGAGCCTTTTTGCTAAGCACCAGGTAAATGAATATATAGGGAGGTGAATAGTTAACTGCCTAGGTAACAAAAAATGTAAACTTAGAATTGAAGACTGCTACTTGGTATTCCAGATGGAATTCCTCAGCAGTCAGTGCTGGGTCCCATTCTATTCATTGTTCTTATGTCTGGTTCTCCTCTTGTAGGGGAGATAGGCATTAGAAAATTTGCAGATGTCAAAACAATAGGGGCTGTTACTAATCTGTGTGACCAACATACTTTGCAAAAATATGATGAACCAGCTTGTTCTTTGGGCTATATCTTTTAATATGTATTTTAATGCCTACAGGTCAAGGGTTTTTAACTTTGGTAGTCAATACAAGTGCTGTCATTATGTTATTAATGATATCATTCTGGAGGAAGTGGCGTATGTTAGAGACCTGGTTTTAGTGATTGATAAGAACATTTTAGTTTGTCCCCATCTTTGGAAGTTATAAGAAAATGCTATTTTGAATTCAAATTTATATTAAGGACTATTAACAGCAAGGAAAATACTTCCAATTTATAAATCTGTAATAAGACTGTTAATTGAATATGGGGCTTGTATTTGCAATTATCAGTCTATTAATAGACTTGAAAGAAAATTTTGGAGAAATGATCAGCTTCTGTCAAGGAGTATTATTTCTGTGTGGGGAATAGAACTTGATTTGCAAAAAATTGAAGCTGTATCGGGAGGACCTAGAAGAAAAAAATATATAATGAAATAGGTTACATTTCTGAAGAAAAGTGAGAATATTTTGTAGAGAACTTGTGAATTCAATAGTAGGAAATCAGGCAGAATTTATATACTATTCCCCAAAGTACAAGAACTGGGCTAGTCTTTACAGAATTTCTAATTCACAGGAGCATGTGTGTATTTAATCGAAAGTTTGACACAGTTTAACTAATTCAGATCATGCACAGATAAAAACTAATATAAAGATGCAGTGTAATGAAGTAAAAACAAAGACACTGGTGCTTTCTTATTTGTTAAAAAGAGAAGCATTTATAGGACAACAATGGAATTCTATTATTAAATGATCAACTTATCTGTCCTTTGTCTCCCTATTTACAGTCCCTACTATGAATAAACAACAATACAGCATTTAAGATATTTAAATCAACTGTTTTTCTCCACTAGAACAGTACCTTACTGTACTGTGGTGGTTTCATTTTCAAAAAAAACTTTTATCCCACCCTGAAAAAAGCTTGCTGCAGTCTCCAATTCATTGATGTCATCAAGGCCAATGAATACAGGTAGTTTTCTGGTCATTCCCTCCCAAAATGACATCACCATGACTGCCCTAAAAACCTACCCATTCTGTGATGTCACAGCTCCCCGGTCCTTCCCCTACCCATACAGAAAGTAAAGGCTAGAACAAGAAAACAGTACAAATCAAGTTTCCTGCTGTGAGCTGTCAATCACAGCAGATAACAGTTCAATTTTCCCTTAGCACTTTGACAGCTAGGGAAGTTAGGTGTGAAGGGGGATGGGAAAGGAGTCAAAGTAGTACAATTCAGGCTTCACAAAAGTCTGCAATTTAGCTATTCTAAAAAGCAACAGCAGTAAAAAAAACACTTTGAAAGTCTGTTCCACGGCATTTGCACTGTTTGTGTTTTAAGTAGTCATTGAACGACATGAAATGCAACTTAAAACTAACTCACTGAAAGACAGCAGTATATGCATGTTCATAGGTTCATAGGTTAGTACTAGGCTATCAGCCCTAGGGCCTACACAAGCCTAGCCATAACAATTCCCTGGCTATTTCTTCCCACACTATTTACTTCCCTGGACCCCTGTCTAGCAGGGCGACTGACATGATCCCCGAGGTGAATTTCCTTTCTCCCATCCAATCGTCAAGGTTCCTTTTGAAGAGGGCCAAAGAGGCACTCTGCTTGACATGTATGGGCAGTCTATTCCAGAGTCTGGGGAGTCTCTGGGTCAGGAACTTATCCCTCCGGCATGTTTTGTTTATTGTGATGACAAGGTTTAGATCCCTGGAGCATGTGACTCTCAAGAATTGGGATTTCTTTAAGTGTAGCATGTCCAGCAGCTCTGGGTTTGACATGGCCTTGTATGTTAAGCAGAGATCGCCTCTGGGTAGACGATATGTGACAGAGTATAGCTAGAGTTTTTTAAGGTGGTCAGCATAGGGCATCTGCTTGCAGTAACAGGAGCTTTAGGAAGAAAGAGGCCTGTGTGGTGTAATTTTGTACAGACAAGTACTGCATTATGGGATACCTAGAGGCAGACTAAACAATTAGGATCACTTCAAGATGCTAGACCTCGTGTGGTCAGGCTCAGAAATTATATATAAAAATATTTTAAAAACTCTAAATAGTCCCAGAGTGGTGTTAAAATGAAGGACACAGTAAACCATGATGAAATAAATGTTTTTTGCGCCTGTGGGTGTGTTTCTCCTTTAAGGAACAGGTACTGGAAATTATTCAGGAGTTAACAGGGAAGACATAAACTTCTCCAGAAGGGATAGCTAGTGACTGAGATTAAATGAAAATAGAGTTTAAAAATGGAGATGAAATAAGAGAGAAAGAGATATGGGAAAGAACTAACAGGATTTTTTTACAGAGGCTAACAAAAGTGACAGCACTGCAGAATAACAGGTACCTGAGAGAAGAAGAAGAGAAGCAACTGCAGAGTGCTAAATGGAAAATATGGGAGTATTTGGTTAATATGCATGAGTTTACAAATGTTTCTGTTAAGCAGCTATTTGTTAATAACTCCAGAGCACAAACATTTTTCCACAACAATTTAGGCAGAAAGTGCAAAGGATTGTCGCTAAACTTAGGAAGCATATGACAAGAAAAAGAACCACAGCTCCCATGCAAGTATTAGAGATATTTCAGAAATTTGATGAAAATTTGTGTAAAGCATTGGAATGTCGAAACCAAGGAAAGGCACAAATCGAAATATGTATGAAAGACTTAATTACCACAAGGTTAGAGGAAGATGAAGTTCAACAATTAATTGGTAATATATGAAGAGATGAGATAAAGATAGTGATGCATAATCAATCAACAGGTTCAGCTCTAGGAATAGATGGTATTCCTGTGGAAATTTAGAAGTTAGAAGTGAAGAAAGTGATAACGATCTGGAAGGGATTGACAGTATTTTAAAAAGGGTGGGCACCAGCATCTTGGAAAAAACTCTGTGGTAACTGTAGTACCCAAAGAAAGTAAAAGATACTTCAGCCCCAGCTTCATATATACCCGTTTCAATTTCAAACTATGATTATAAAATTTGTATGTCTATACTAGCTAATGGAATGGCAAATGTGCAGCCAAATTGATAGGTATGGATCAATGTAGCTTTGTGGAGAGGAGACAACATTGACAGAATGATGACCCACAGGGAAGGAGAATGTAAGAAAATACTTCTACTGTTGGTGGTTCTTGATGCATAGATAGCATTAAATGGTGTCAGCTGAGATTTAATGAGTAGGGTACTGGAAGCATTTGCATTCACCGATAGAGTAATATGATTAATTAGGAGGATACATGAAGAGTAGAATTAAGGTGGAAGGCTCTTCTTTGACAAGCTCTGTTTGAGCATAGGAACCAGCCAGGAATATCTTTAGTCCCCTTTGCCACTTGGTTTTAATTTAGAGCCACTGACAAAGAAAAACAGATTTAACTATACTAGTATTGTAATTAAAAAAAGTTTACATTACTTGAGAATGATATTATTTTATACTTGATAATTCCAGAAAAGGACATGTTGATCTTATGGAATATTTTGAGACAGCTTAATGACTTTTTAGGATATACAATTATTAAATATACAACAAAGGTGTAGTGGTACCACACATGAATTGGTCAGCAATACCCATATTTATGAGGACGTGACAAGTATTTAGATGTATGGATTTAAAAAAAACATTTATGACAGCTAAGGATATGTTGGAAAAGACTAAAATGATAATACAAAAACTGAGAAACTGGAAGTTCTTAACTATAGATATGAGTAATAAGATACAAGCAGTGAAAATATTTTAGTCCCTTTAGTTTTATATACAGGTCATGCATATTTTTATCAATCAAAGAAGAAGTTGTGGGCAATAATTAACAAAGAATTGAAGGGATTTATTTGGGAGAGGAAGAGGGCAAGAGTTAAGTGGGATAAGCTGATCCTCCCCATAGAAAGTACAGTTGGGTACACTTACCATAAATGCAGATGTTCGAGTGTATTCACTGTTGCAGTCATTACATTTGGGTTATCTGCTTGCAGGCAGCCCTCAGTCAGCCTGATTAACAAAGTCTTGAGTCCTTCATCAGTTGCTGTCCCTTCTTCTATGACGTCAGGGGTATAAAACATGAAGCCGATGCCATTACATCAGTTTTTCTTGCCCAGCTGTCAGGTGCCCCCATAATGGCAAGCAATAAAATAAAAGAGTACAATGATATATTTCCAACAAAAAAGCAAATACACCAAAAAGCTTTTAAGTATAGTAAAGGAAAGTAGAGGTATAACCAAAAGAAGTTAAGGGACTGGAGGGAGGGTAACCAGGACTGCAACAGTGAATACACTCGAATATCTACATTTATGGTAAGTGTCCACAACTGTACTATGTTCTTCGTGTTTCAATGTTACAGTCATTACATTTGGGTAGATTCCCAAAGCTAAGGTTGGGGAGAGGAATTTAAATAGCATTAGGACCAGTTATAAGGCCCTGCAAGACTGCAGTGGTAAAGCCAGCTCTGGATTTAGAAAAAATTGGCAAATGATAAAGCTTGGTGAAAGTATGTACAGAACTCCAGGTAGCAGCTTCTAGGATGTTCCAGGTAGGGACGCCTCTGAGAAAGGCTGTAGAGGTAGATGCAGCCCTGGTGGAGTGAGGTCTGATCCCCTGGGGGATAGGTTTTCCATGGTGCTTATAGCAGAAATGAATGCAATGGCCTATCCATTTAGAAATGGTTTGCTTTGAAATAGCCTTCCCCTCTGCCCCTGCAGCAAATGCCACCAGCAGTTCAGATTTACTTTGAGATTTAGTCCTGTCCAAGTAGAATCTAACTTGTCTGTGCACATCTAAGGAATGCAGTATCCATTCCCCTTTGTTCTGTGGATTGGAAAAGAAGGTTGGCAAATGAATGGACTGATTAAGAGTCACACAGGATACCACCTTGGGCATGAAGGATGGATTGGTTCTGAGGAACACCCTGTTCGCATGAAAGATTATGAAAGACTCCACTGCCATAAGAGCCTGTAATTCAGACACCCTTCTAGCTGAAGTGATTGCTAAAAGGAAAGCTGTTTCCCAAGAAATAAATTTTAAGTCCACAGTAGCAGCTGGCTCGAAAGGAGGTAGAGTGAGTTTCTCCAAAACAAAGTTAAGGTCCCAGCCTGGGGTTGGAGCTCCCCTGGATGGTCTCAAATTTTTGGCCCCTCTGAGGAACTGCTTGAGCAGTGGATGAGAGAAGATGGGAGGTTCTGTGTTATAATGAGCTGAAATAGCTGAGGCGTGGATTTTAACAGAGGAAAAAGACAGGGCCTTGTGAAGCATCTCAGTTAAGTATTGTAAAATCTGAGGTAAATTGGGTGCTGCTGTGCTCATTAGTTATTTATTTATTTATTGACATTTGTTAACCGGGTTTGTCCAACTGGGCTTGTGGCCCATTTTCAGTGGAGACCCGAGGAAAAAAGCTCCAGTAATACATTTCAAAACAAGTACAATTTTAAACAATATTGATATAATAGCAGTTATAGCAAAACGATTCACATATGTTGGGATACATGCATAAAGTTAAAGTTGCATTAAAAAGAAGCTAAGTAACAATTTTATATTGATATAGTTCAATAGGTCAACAATGAACGTTTTTTGTTTGTATAAAATTGTGCAAATGCATAGTAGACACATTGGAGAGAGAGGTGTAATGAGGTACTAAGTATGGTCCTTTTGAGGGTACATAAAGGGAAGGAAGACTAGGTAGGGTCATGGCAAGGGCAGGTTCTGGAATTGAGAAAATAAGCTTTTAGTTCATTTTTAAAGTGTGAGGTGTGGGAGATTGAACGTAAGTCAAGGGGAAGTTTGTTCCAAGCATGGGCAAGGGAATGTAGAGTAGTTTGCCTACTGACCTTTTTGGGTGGTAGATATTAAGTAATTGTTGGTTAGAAGTACAGAGGGTCCGGGATGGGATGTAGATGGAGACTAAGGAAGATAGAGATGGACAGAAGGAGGGTTTATAAAGAATAGAGTGTAGCATATGAAATTGATAAAATAGCAGAAACTGGGGAAGTTCAAGCCATTGAAGAGAGTTTAAAGAAATGCAGTGGTGAGAGTTGTATGGGGAGTTAGTAATGAATCTGGCTATTTTATGGTAACTCTGTTGCAGTTTGTTTTGAGTGGAGGCCTGGATATTGGTAAGAACTGGGGCGGCGTACAAGAGGAAGGGGAGGAGGAGTGCCTGGCCCAAGGTAAGTCTAGATTCAGGGGTTAGGAATTTTTTGTTCCGATATAGCAGACCTAGTTTCTGGTTTGTTTTTTTATACATTGGAGTATGTGTAGGTTGAACTTGAGTTCGTCATCGATAATGACCCCTAGGAGTTTTGTGTGGGTGTCAGGTTGGATATTTGTATTGTTAGAAGATGTAATAAAAAAGGAGGTTTTGTGATGAGAAAGAGAATGGGGAAGGAAAAGTAGGAGTTTGGTCTTTTTGGGATTTAGGATCAATAGGTTGTGAGAGAGCCATTGTTCAGTGGATAATAGGGTTTGTTGGGTCAGGAAGTGTAGTTCAGGAATGTTATTTGAGATGGATATAAGTGTGGAGTCATCGGCATACTGAATAAGGGAGGATTCTTTGCATGAGGTATAAAGATCATTGGTGAAGATGTTAAACAAAATGGGTCCCAAGATGGAGCCTTGGGGAACACCAGTGGAGATGGGAAGGAAAGGTGAGGAGGATGACAACCATTTGACAGATTGTTCCCTGCCAGATAGGTAACTATTAAACCAGGCAAGTGTGGAGGGGGGATAGGTGGAGATTTGCGAGTTTGGATAGTAGTAGAGGATGAGAGACAGTAGCGAAGGCTTTGGAGAGATCTAGAAAGAGACAGGAAATGAGTTTATTGTTGTCTAGGGCCTCTGCAATGATATGAGTGAAGGAGAGGATGGCAGTGGTGGTGCTGTGGTGAGGACAAAATCCATGTTGGGTAGGGGTAAGTAAGTGGTGTGTGAGGAGGTGATTGAGAAGCTGTGAGTGAATACATTTTTCTAATATCTTGGAGAGGGGGGACAGAATGGCAATGGGTCGGTAGTTTGAGGGGTCAGTGGAGTTTCCACCTTTATGAAGAGGAATAGTGAAGAAAGATTTCCAAAGGGTGGGGACAGTTGACTCCAGAATAGATCGATTAATTAGTATAGATACAGGATAGGCAATTGAGTCAGCAGCAAGTTTGAGGAATGTAGGAGATAGAATGTCAGTGGAAGGAGAGCAAGGTTTTAGCTTGAGTAGTAGAGATTTGATGTAAGTAATGGGAACTGGCTCAAAAGAAAACAAAGTTGTGTTAGCAGGACTTGGAGAGGTGGGTGTCGAAGTAGAGTTTGGCTTAGAGGTTACCAGATTTTGGATGGAAGAGATAAAGTGTTTATTCAGGAGGGTAGCTGTCTCCTGAGAGGAAGAGTTAGGGTATGGGGAGGGATTAGAGGGCTTTCCAGGATAGAGGATGTTGTTGAGAGTTGACCAAAATTTTTGAGGATTGGATTTGTTGTTAAGCTGAGCAGAGCTATAGTATAACTTTTTGTCATTAGTTGTATGTTTTTTTGCAAGGTTCCTCAGTTAGTTTTAGTCCAGGTTTTCCAAGCATGATCTCTTTGTTTCATAAGGGACCTAGTCTCTTTGGAGAGCCAGGGAGCATGGTTTGATTTTACTCTGATCTTCCTACAGGGAGCTAAGGAGTTTAGAGTATTCATGAAGATGCTATTGAAAGTGCTTACAGCATCGTTTAGGGGGAGGTGTTTTAGAATGGACCAATCTATGTTGTGGAGAATGGAGTTAAATTGGGATGAATTGAAAGTCGATAGTTTTCGAGATTGGTTCCAGGCACAGAATCCTTTCCATTTTTCAGCATAAGATTTTCTAGTACTAGGCCTCCTTGCCTCTAAAATGATATCCATCACAGATTTACTGAAGGATAGTAAAGGAGAGATTAGGTAATTAGCCCGGCTGCAAGGTTCAGTGTTAGAAGCTGAGGGTGCAGAATCTGGTTCTCCTGCTGGGACAACAGGTAAGGAGTCTGAGGCAGGTGCCATGGGGATAACTGTGACACACTGCGCAGGAGGGGGTACTAGTGTTGGCATGGCCAGTCTGGAGCAATCAAAATCATCCTTGGTTTGTCCTGTTTGATTTTTAGTAGTACTTTGGAGAGCAGAGGCAGAGGGGGGAAGGCATAGACTGATAGGTTTTTCCAGCTGAAGGACAGAGCATCCACTTTCCAGGCTTGTTTGTAGGGAGTCCTTGTGCAAAATTTGCCCAATCGGTAGTTCTGGGGAGAGGTAAATAGGTCTATATCTGGGCTCCCCCATTTGCTTGCCAACATGTTGAAAATCCTTGGTTCCAGTTTCCACTCGTGTGGGTGCATGAGGTTTCTGCTTAGTCTGTCTGCCAGTGTATTTAATTTTCCTGGCAGGAATTGAGCTTGTAGGTGCACTTGGTAGATCAAGGCTGTGTTCCACAATGCCATGGCTAGTCTGCAGAGGGGGTAAGAATGTGTACCCCCCCCTGCTTGTTTATGTAACACATAACAGTGGTGTTGTCCGTCTTTACCATTAGTTGTCCTGGAAGAATGTGGTCCTTGAAGGCTGTCAGAGCATTCTGTACAGCTAACATTTCTTTTTGATTGATATGCAGGTGCATTTGACTTGGGTTCCATTTGCCCTGAATGCACTTCCCTGCCAGGTGAGCCCCCCATGCATAGTCTGATGCATCTGTTGTTAGGGTTTGGGTGGCAGGGGGTGGTGTGAAAGGTAGTCTTTTGTTTTGGTGGCAGGCCTCTGCCCACCAAAGGAACTCTAGGCGTAGGCAAGGTATGATAGGAATCATTGCTTCTAGATCCTAGGAATGTTGACACCATAGGCTTTTTAGATACCACTGTAGTTTCCTCATATGCAGTTTTGCACATGGAATTAGAAGAATGCAGGAGGCCATGAACCCCAAGGCTTGCAGTATGTGTCTTGCAGATAGCAGGGTTTTTGTGGCCACTTGTTTGAAGTAGGTTGTCAAATGAATTTGTTTCTCTGGTGTGAGGTAAGCTATCTGGGAAGTTGTATTCAAGCTTGCTCCCAGGAATATAATTTGTTGACAGGGAACCAGGTGAGATTTCTTTTCATTTATGGTGTACCCCAGACAAGTTAGAACCCTTTTTACAAAGGCCAGATGCTTCAAAAGTATGTCCTGACTTTCTGTCTGAATTAGACAATTGTCCAGGTATGGGTATATTTGAATATTTCTTTGCCTGCAAAATGCAATAACTGGAGCTAGGCACTTTGTGAAGACCCTGGGCACAGTAGATAAGCCAAAGGGCAGTGCAGATAACTGATAGTATGTGTAGCCTGCTTTGAAGCGAAGGTATCGTCTGCAAGATTCCCTGATTGGGATGTGCAGGTATGCTTCTTTTAAATCTAGTGTTGCCAACCAGGCATCTTTGCCTAGCATAGGAAGCAATTGGTGAAGAGTCAGCATCCTGAATTTTGGAATCTTCAAAAAGGTGTTTAGAGTAGACAAGTCCAGGATAGGACGCCATGAATTGTCTTTTTTGGGTACCTTGGAAAAGTCTCAAGTAGAAACCTTGTCCCTTTTCCTCTTCTGGTACTAATTGAATAGCCCCCATGCTTAAGAGAGAAAGTACTTGTTTTTGGGACTCTGCCCACTGATCTGGTAGGTCCGGCCACCCGTTTGGTGTTGGCAACATGTGGCAGTGAAATCTGTATCCCTGGGACACTATATTTAAAACCCATTTGTCCTGGGTAATGAGTTCCCAATTCTTTGCATGAAGAGCAATCTTTCCCCCCAAAGGGGCAGTCAGTTGATAAGTGCTTGGAAATTTTAAAAAGAAGTCATTGAGGCAGTTTACCATAGGGGGGAGTCTTATTACTCCCAGATTTGGAAGTGGAGGCCCCCCACTGCTTAGTCCTGTGTGTCCCCTGGGACTGAAACTTGGGGTTTTTGCTGTGTCTGGGTTTGGTTTTAGAAGACCTGGAAGGGGCAGGAAAGGACCAGTTTTTAGAGGGCCAGTGCCTACTAAATCTAGGAGGCTGAACTTGTAAGAAATATTTAACAGTTTGCATAGATTTAGCTTTATCTTCCATCTTTTTAAAAACTTCCTCAGCCTTGTTGCCAAACAGGCAGTCCTGATTTAAGGGAGCATCCAACAATTTAGCTTTAACATGATCAGGTAAAGATTGCTCCTTAAGCCAAGCATGAGTTCTGATCACAAACCCAGTAACAGCAGCCCTGCAAGAAGCCTCTAATGAATCAAAACCACATTGCAAAGTATGTTTTCCAACCTGTTCAGCAGAATGCATTAAATCCTGTAGTTCTTTATTTTCCACACAATCAGGAATCAACATCATTTTCTGTTTAAGCAATCCAGTAACATGTTGCTGATACGTTAACATATGAAACTGGCAGTTTAAAGCCCTAATGGCCAAGGTTGCAGAAGTGTAAACCTTCTTACCCCATCTATCCAGCGCCCTGGAGTCTCTATCAGAAGGGGTAGGATTTTTAGCAGTAGAAGCCTTAATACCCTTGGGCCCCTGTGAAATAGTCTCTGGATCTGCAATAGGAATTTTAAAAAGGAACGTGTGTGACTCAGGGACCCTGTAGTATCTGTCAGGTTTTCTGGGAGCAGAAGGCAAGGAATCAGGAGCCAAACTAGATTCCGAAAAGGCATCATCAACAATGTCTAGTACAGGAGGAATAGCTAAATGCCTATGCTGAGGCAGGAGTAAGAAATCCCTGAGGCTCTTTTTTGAATCAGAAAAATCCTGGCTTTCCCAGTGGAAATGCTCCCTTAGAGTATGCAAGTTCTCAACAAAAGAAAATTCCTCTGGAGGGGAAGCAGAGGGAATAGAATCCTCTGCATCAGAATCTTCATAAGTAGATAAGGGCAAATCCAGATCATCAGAAGAATCAGAAAAAACAGAATCCTGGTCAGAAGATTCATAAACAACTTCAGTCCTAGGTCTCTTAGAAGTGGGGGTGGGGGGTGGGCTATCCCTGATTAGAGTTATTAGATCTTCAGCCATTCTTATAATTTGTTTTTTAGGCACAGAGGCCTGAGCATGTGGCCTGGGCGTTAATTTTTTAGGCATGGTTTGAGATTTAGGCCTAAGTGAAGAAGGAATCGTTGGTTTAATATGCAAGTCCGTAGGCCTGAATACACCCTCAGAAGCCAGTGCCTGAACAGGGGCTCCAGACCCATCCAAGGTAGAGACATCCGTGGGTTCCATAGTTGAAGCATCTCGCGGCATACCGGAATCCGAATGGGTCTCAGTAGAAGCCTGAGAATCAGAAGCAGCGGGTATCAGGGGCTGCGAAAGCGCTTCACTGAGTACCGGCGAACTGGCGACTGGCTTAGGAGAAGTGTCGTCAGCAGTTTTGGACCTCGGCGGACTGTCTCTATCTTTATCTTTGCATTTTTTTGGAATCCCTGGGAGTCGGATAGCTAACCGACGACATTTCTGGATAATTAAACCGAGAACTGAAATATTTAGAGGCGAAAATATACCGACGACTGCGTTGATTAAATAAAGCACAAAACTGACAGCAAGGTACATCGTGGTCAGGGCCTAGGCAAGGAATACAGTACGAATTAAAGTCTTTATGAGGTATTTGCTTTCCACAAGTAATGCAATTATTAACTTTTACTGACTGGTAAGGAGCAAGAAAAAGTTTCCCCAATGGGGTACTTAGCTTTAGTTGAAGATTTCGGTTCTGAAACTCGTAAATGAAAATTTCAGGAGTCGGCCAACCGGTTACTTGTGAACTGCTTCTGGCATGGCACGGCAAGGAAGACTGATGTAATGGTGTTAGCTGCATGTTTTATACCCCTGATGTCATGGAAGAAGGGACAGCAACTGACGCAGGACCCAAGACTTTGTTAATCAGGCCGACTGAGGGCTACCTGCAAGCAGATAACCCAAATGTAATGACTGCAACAGTAAAACACGAAGAACATCAAGGTGGTTTAGGATTATCCAATTTGAATGGATACTTTAGACCTATGTAGTTAAGGCATGTATACATAACGTAAGCAGACAGTTATAAATGAAAGTGGAAAGGGACACTAATGAAACGGGGAAGTTCAACAGGGTTGCTAGACGTCCCTATTTGAACAGGACTGTCCTGGGATCAGCAGTCCAATCCCAAGACATGCACTACCGGTTAAAATTCCGATGAAACAGACTCCATTTTGTGATTTATGATTGGCCCCTATGCCAGCGAGTTGTTCCACACTGAACAGAAGAGGCTTGTATACCGGCATATGAGACTATCAAAAATCACAAAGCAGAGCCACTTCTGCTTAATGCGGAAAAAAAATGTGAGGACATCTGTATACTCCCAACTATGCAACAAAGTCTGGAAGGTTTAGGATTTTTGTTTGGAAGTGTTTGCATATGTATTTTCATACCTCAAGCAGACTTCAAGGAATTTTTCCTGTGGCAGTTATTAAATGTTGGAAGTATAATGAAAAAGAGAGGGCTAATATTTTTGGGATTGTAATGAGTTGGCAGAATTTAAAAATTTCCTACACAGTACACTGTCAGACATATACAGGTGCAAATGGCTGTAATTAAGGAACAACTAATCAAATTCCTCAGTTCCTCAACAACCATAGCTCACTTTCTCCTACAGATTCCGGCCAAATCACAGCACTACAACTGTCCTCATCAGCTTTACCAACACTGTCAATCAACACAAAACAAACCACTGGGACTTAGTATCATCTAGTTTTATTGAGCTGTCAAAAGCCTTTGACACAGTGTCACATCAGAAACTATTAAATGAACTAGCATCTCTTGGTCTAAACAAATCAGCTCTAACCTGGTTCCATAGTTATCTGCCAAATAGACAGCAAGCAGTTACATGGAAATAAGACCTCTCCACATTCCTGCCAGTTATAGTCTGGGTTCCCCAAGGTTCAGTACTTGGGTCTCTCCTTTTTAACATATTTATTAACAAACTCCATGTTATTTCTCAACAGACCCTTATTCAATATGCAGATGATGTAGCACTCATCTATTCTGAATAATCACTAGACACCCTACAAGATATCACTTAACAGACTTTCCTATCCACCAATTCCTGGCTCAACAATGCAAACCAACTCCTTAACTTCAAAAAGACAAAAGTAGTGCTCTTTACCCAAAAAGTCTCACTTAAGAAAAACACAAATTCCACATCCTGTTATCCAAAAACACAAAAATTGAATGCACACCACAAACAAAGCTACTAGAAGTTTTACTTGATGACAAACTTAAATATGACCAACAGCTACTCTAGGCTATCAAAGAGACACACTGGAAACTAGGATCACTATACAGCGCAAAATGTTTTCTCTGAGTGTCTAGAAGAAAATCCATAGTCATTGCCTACCTACTGCCATCTCTTCCATATGCATCGCCCATCTTTACAAATTTCAATACCGCCCTTAAAACTAAACTTGACACATTACAATAAAACAGCCAAATTTGAAGAAATAACCCCATTAAAAGTACATCACTGCATAGCCTTTAGAAACTTACACTGGCTAGAACTTCCCCACTATTGTACATACTCACAACTTAATTCATTTCCCTGAAAAATATCTATCATTGAAAAATATGCTCCAACCATACTCCAGTTTTAGACCACTATGGTAAAGTAATAAATCACTCCTCTCTTTGATCAACATAAGCAACTCATCTGGAGTTTCTCTATACTCCCACCAAGACACCAAAATGTGAAGCGCTCTCACACTGCAAATAAAGCAGACCAGTAAGACAAATACTTTCAAGTTGCAAATAAACAATATCTAAGCAAAAAGTGCTACTGTTCTGCTCCTGGCTAGAATAAATTTTTGGCTACACCTGCTACCTTTTCTTCAAATATTTACCTTTTTCCACTTCCCCTTTTTCTTCATTGGGCCAGAAAGATACTCACATAATGACAAGGACTAATTTGTTTACATAAATTATATCAATCATAGGCTCTAAGTTGCTAGGACTCTATCTTTTCTTCTCTCTAATTAGATCAAGCACTATCTCAATGTCCCCTTTCTGTCACAGTTTCATCACTCTCTCTCTCTCTCCTCATCTAGTCAAAACTAATACTTATTATATGCCAAGTAGCCCCAACCATTCTCAGCTTCCCCAATTACTTCACTTCTCAGTCTTATATGTAATGATATTTTTATAGTTTCTCTACTACTAACATATACTGTATTTCATTATAAAACATCTTCCCCCTTTCTGATATTTCCATAGTTAAACTACCTCTTAGTTTCATTGATAGAAACTGCAGGTAATATTACAGTATCTTTTTAAAGAATCTATCCCTCTTTGGTATACACAACCCTGTATATATTTCTAATGAAAGTTCAACACTGTATGTATGTGTCCAAGCTATATACATGCTCTTTTTCTAAATGATGTTTATGCAAGCTACTGTAATTTTTTTTCTCTTACGTATATGCATGTGTCTGTATTTTGTATTCCTTCTGATATCATATAACTTAATTTTATGTATATATCAAAACTGGTGTTAAATGTGGAGCTTTTCTCCCTGGGCCTGTTCTGAAAAAGGGTTTTAATTCCAGTTGGACTTTCCCAGTAAACAAATATCAATAAATAAAATAATTAAGTAAATAAATGATTCTTTTGAGCTGGCACAAAGGATCTGAATTGCCTAGATATAGTAAGGGCTTACTAAATTTAATGATATTGGCTGCCAAAAAAAAGCAATTGCTAGAAAATAGAAATCAAAATCTAAACCACTGTAACTGAAATACTAAATGTAAAAAGGGACTGCGCAAACTATACAGAAATAAATGGAATTTGTGGGAATAATACATGTAGAATAATGTTCTAAAGGATAAGTAACATTGAAGGAAAGGCAGGAATTGAGCAATTTATGTAATGTTGGAATGAATAATAACTGATAAAAAGAAAAACGTAGTGAATAATGCATGAATATAAAAATATTAATATGGTTGTTTTTCCTTTTTATTAATGTGTATATACTCAAGTTTTAAGTGATAATTTAATAAAAGGTGTTTAAAAACAAATAAGAATAGACCAACTTGAGTTAGGTCATACCAACCAGATGGGACATATCATTGACTAATCCCCTTCCACAATACACAGGCTGATAATTAAAACTAAAGCACAACTATGCCTCACAAACCAATTTATAGAATTTCGTAGTCTTGTAGAAGGCTTAATTAGCTGGAACTCTCCCCATTGGAATAAAGGTTATCAGCTAGCTTCTTCTTCTTTACCACTTGCATTACAGTAAAGCCACTCCATGCTTATGGCATTGGATTCTGAATAGATAAGTATATTACATTTAAGAAACATCAGCAGACCACTTTCCTAAACCTGTACTCTTTCTCTCCTGTGGGGTCATGTAAAACATTGTATTCAAACTTCTAAGCAGGAAAAATGTGTATAGTCCTTTAAATTTACAAATACGTTTAGCTGTCCTACTCGTTTCATAACCTGTTCTTGAACAATTGCAAATCTGTTAACCTAAACTAATGACCACTATACTGTAATGTTATACAATGTATGATGTCCTAACCAAAGTTTGCATATTTCACCCAGATGAATCTTAAATTCTACCACAAGTACATGGAACTGTTTCATTTCCATTTTCTTTACACTTAACATTAGAATTTCTGTAATTACTTTACTTGGAGCTTTGATCTTTGGGGCTTCAATGTATGGGAAAATCTACTCATCTGGACTAACACTGTCATCAGATTTAATAATACATTTCATGAACTCTGTTAAAGGAGGCTTGTGGGCTCTGTCTCCACACCAAATGCATGGATTCACTATTCAATAGTGCCAGTAAAGAGCAGCTGTGGAGGAGGGGGTTGGCTGCATTCACCAGGGGCCATCCTTCAGAACAGATATTAAACCAAGCTCCTGGCTGACTGCACTGGTAGCAGTTTACGAGATTGTTACAGATCCCAATAAAGATTTGGCAGATCCCAAATTTCATATCAAACACTTCTTAACACCTTCTCTGAACAAAGACAAATGAATTCCAAGATGTCAGGGGCTGTGTTGCACATGATTTTCATACACCCCCCCCCCCCCAAAAAAAAAAACAGTTGCCTTGAGGCTTGACTTTGTAAAATGTTGTGAGTAGCCAGGCTACGCATTGGTAGCTACAGTATACTTACACAGCATGAAACAGAAACTTCCACTGCAACTGTATATAGTCCCAAACAGCTAAATTTACACTGTGCTACATATTGTGATTTCATACTATATAGTGCAGACTGATCTCATTAAATATGCACAGTGTGATAAAAACAACTTTGGTGATCACAAAGTGGAATGTTTTAAGTTAGCATACCTATATAGATGTTGTATTGAGCCATGAGGCCAATGATCAAATTCTGAAAATATTAATATGGTAATATAAATGGATATGGAAGTGGACATTGTGCATTGTACTGAAACAACCATAACAGCAACAAACTGGAACATTCACAGAGGTTCCTCACTAAAAGAATACAAGGCATAAGTAAAACGTCCTATGCATACCACCTCAAGGCCTTATCCCTGTATTCTGTCTCTTAGAGGCTTTTGAGGGAATGTCTATGCCTGGCATACAGGGCATTGTCAGACCCCACTCTGATGGACCTCCTGCATATCCACAAAACAAACAGCACCAGAATTGCCAATTCTAAAGGCTTAAACCTTGCCTGTGATATAAATAGGACCTGCTGGAGAGATAGGTATGTATCCCAGAGACTACCCCGTCTATGGAACAGGCGCCCTATCCATGTGAAGCAGCTTTCCTCCCTCACCTAATTCAAGTGCAAATTGGATGGGAAACTGGAAATTCATCCCTGGTTTGGCACCTGTGTCTCTAATCGACACAGGTAACCTGTAAATGGTTCATCTTCCAGGTACATGCTTACACTTATCAAGGGTATCAAAACTTGTCAGAGATTTGGAATGCATGGCTAGGCTTAAAAAAGCCCTTGTGGTCATTAGCTCAGTAAACACCTATAAACCAGGTGCCAGAACAGACTCAGGAAAACATTCTGGCAAACTAAAAGACATACTTAAAAATCACAGATAGTTGGCAGGTATGCACCAATGTATTCGCAGAATGGAATTACAGCTGTGTACTGTTTGAATATACATGGGATGGACAGACAGGCAGTTAAGAACAGCTGATTTAAAACAATACTATATAGAAGGGTAATAGTTCTGCTCCCAAGACAGGATGTTCTGCACATGGTTATTGTATTGCCACTGTTTGCTTAGATGACCTATGTATTGCACTATATTAGTGGCACAAATTATAAACGAAGCATGCACTCCTAATTTATACTTCCATTGGAAGGGGGAACAATGAACCGATATCCTGGAATCAAGTGCAGCGACAATAGCATACTGTACAGGCATGCATAATTCTCAATTTGCACACACTGCACATAAACCTTCTCTTAGCCTCATTTATATCTACCAAATTATCAGAAAATCAGGGTGGTGCCTCATCCTGACTGTAAATTGTCTTGAACAAAAAAAAAAAAGAAGAAGAAGAAGGGGGCTGGAAGGAGGGAAGACAAGTGCAACACTGATCTATTAGAACATCTACTGTTTTGGCAAGTTTACTTACATAACTGTACTATGTTCAGTGTATACATCACTGTTGTGGTAGCCTAAGCTATATCGGTAGATTACCATAGTTTAGAAAACTAACAAGGGGAGGAGGCCAATAAACTAAGAATCCAGGAGCCCCAGGAGAATGGCCCTAGCAAACCTCATTCTGGATCGGCCACAGAGAGAGAGAGGGGTAAAATTACAACACAACTTTTCTTCAGATTTTGATTAAAGTTCCCTTCATCTATATGTTTATTCAGTACACTAATCTCATTTCCTGTGCTCTACTACATAATAATAGCAAATACAGCATTCATTGCCTTCTTTAACTCTTAAAGTACAGTTGTGTACACTTACCATAAATGTAGATCTTCGAGTGTATTCACTGTTGCAGTCATCACATTTGGGTTATCCCTGCCAGGATAGCCCTCAGCTGGCTGGAATACCAAAAGCTTAATATTTCTGCATCGGTTGCTTTCACTTCAGAACTGACTTCAGGTCGTCAGTAGTATAAAGTAAGGCAGCCAACGCCATTACATCAGTTTTTCTTGCTCAAACCTATCTGGAGCCCCCAAGTAGGAGCCAGGTTCTGGTGGAAGAACCCCACCAGTAGAAAGTAAATACCAATATATCCTTTGTAAAGAAAGTGAAGAATGGGGGATGGAGGGAGGGAAACCAGGACTGCAACAGTGAATACACTTGAACATCTACATTTATGGTAAGTGTACACAACTGTACTATGTTCTTCGCATTTCACTGCTGCATTCATCACATTTGGGTTGATTCCCAAAGCTTAGGAAATGGGTGGAGGCAGTCAAGGAAACTAGGGGCTGGCTAGGATGCCCTGCAAGACTGCAGAGGCAAACCCTGCCCTGGATTTGGAGAAGAGAGGCAGGTTGTAATGTTTGGTAAAAGTGTAAACAGATGTCCAGGTGGCAGCCTCTAGGATGCCCCTTGTGGGGACTCCTCTGAGGAAAGCTGCAGAGGTGGAGGCTGTTCTGGTGGTGTGAGTCCTGACCCCCTTGGGGGGAAGCTTTCCATGTTGTTTGTAGCAGAAATCGATGCAGTGTGCTATCAATTTGGAAATGGTTTGTTTGGAGATGGCTTTGCCTTCTGCCTCTGTAGCAAAGCTAACCAGCAATTGATCAGACTTTCTGAAGGATTTAGTCCTGTCTAGATAGAATCTGAGCTGTCTGTGCACATCTAGAGAGCACAGGATCCTTTCCCCCTTGTTCTGGGGATTAGCAAAAAAGGTGGGAAAATGAATAGATTTTTGAGAGCCACACTGGATATCACCTTGGGCATGAAGGATGGGTTAGTTCTGAGGGATACCCTGTCAGCATGGAAGATGATGAAGGGTTCCACATCCATGAGTGCTTGCAGCTCAGAGACTCTTCTGGCTGAAGTGATGGCCAGAAGGAAACCTGTCTTCCAGGAGAGAAATTTTATCTCTGCAGAAGAAGCTGGTTCGAAAGGGGGCAGGGTGAGCTTTTCCAACACAAAGTTAAGGTACCAACCTGGGATTGGTGCTCTTCTGGGTGGCATCAAGTTGCTAGCCCCTCTTAGGAACTGTTTGATCAAAGGGTGTGAGAAAAGGGGCTGATCAGTGGGGAAATGAGCAGAGACATGAATTTTTATAGAGGAGAAAGAGAGGCCACTATGTAGTACGTCAGCTAAGTAATCCAGGATGGGAGGGAGAGAGGGCTGTGCCATATTGGCTCCCTTAGCCTGGATCCAGGTACAGAACCTTTTCCATTTGTCAGCATAAGACTTTCTAGTGCTAGGGTGTCTGCCCTCAAGTATAATATCTAGAACCTGTTTACTGAGGTTGGCAGATTGATCCGGGGTTAGGGAATAAGCCAAGTTGCCAAACTGAGTGTCTGCAATTGGGGATGCATGAGTTCCCCTTCCCTCTGGGTCAGGAGGTTTGGAATCTGAGGAAGATGCCATGGTGGCAATAGGGACAGGCTGCGCAGCAAGGGGTACCATTGCTGGTGGGGCCAGTCTGGAGCTATAGGAATTGCCCTTGGCTTTTCCTCCTTTATTCTGAGCAGTACCCTGGGAATGAGAGGTAGTGGAGGAAAGGCATAGACCGATAGATTGACCCAGGGGTAGAACAGGACATCCACTTTACAAGCCATGCAGTGATGCTCCCTGGTGCAGAATTTGCTGAGCTGATGGTTGGTGTGGGAGGCAAACAGGTCAACCTTCGGGGTGCCCCATTTCTGAGTTATTAGGGTGAAGGTCCTTCTGTTGAGCTGCCACTTGTGTGGGTCCAGAAGATTTCTGCATAATTGGTCTGCCAAAGAGTTGAGAGAACCTGGTAGGAATTGTGCTAACAGGTGCAGCTGCATGGCAGAGGCTGTGTGCCAAAGGGTCTTGGGCAGCCTGCATAGAGGGTAGGAGTGAGTCCCTCCCTCCTTGTTGATATACCACATCACAGTGGTGTAATTTGTTTTGATCAGGAGAGCCTCTGGGGAGAGAAGAGGCTTGAAAGCTATCAAGGTGTGCTGGACAGCCATCATCTCTTTTTGGTTGATGTGTAGAGGGATTTTCTGCGGGCTCCACTGGCCCTATATGCACTTGCTGTCCAGGTGTGCACCCCAAGCATAGTCTGATGCATTTGTGGGGAGGGTCTGGGTGGTGAGAAAGGTAGTCCCTTGTGGGAACATGCTGTTGCCCACCAAACAAAATCTTTTCTGAGGCAAGGAATTATAGGTATAAGAGTCTCCAGGTCTTGAGAGTGTTGACACCAAAGGCTTTTTAGGTACCATTGAAGTTTCCTCATATGCAGTCTGGCATATGGAATGAGTAGTATGCAAGATGCCATGAACCCCAGAGCTTGCAGGATCTTCCTTGCAGATAACTGGGGTCTGGTGGCTAGTTGAGAGAAGTAGGCTGTCAGGAAAATTTGTTTTTCTGGTGTAAAGAATGCCATCTGGGATGCTGTGTCCAGGCTTGCTCCCAGGAAGATAATCCTATGGGTGGTTGTGTACCCTAGGGAGGTTAGTAGGATCTTTACAAAGGCCAGGTGCTTGAGCAGCTTTTCCTGGCTGTCTGCCTGAATAAGGCAGTCATCTAAGTATGGGTAAATCAGGATATTCCTTTGTCTGCAAAAGGCAATGGCCGGAGCCAGACATTTTGTGAAAACTCTGGGAGCAGTAGATAAGCCAAGAGAACTGAAAGTGTTGAGATCCTGCCCTGAAATGGAGATATTTCCTGCATGATTCCCTGATAGGAATGTGGATGTAGGCCTCTTTTAGATCTAGGGTGGCTAGCCAAGCATCCTTGGACAGCATGTGTAGCAGCTGCTGGAGGGTGAGCATTTTGAATTTTGGGATCACCAGGAAGGTATTTAGAATGAATAGATTAAGGATGGGGCACCAGGTGCCCTCTTTTCTGGGCGCCAGAAAAAGTCTGGAGTAGAAACTTTGGCCTGTCTGTTCTGCAGGAATGTACTCTACTGCCCCCATACAAAGCATGGAAAGGATTTGCTTTTGAGCCTCTGCCTACTGGTTTGGAGGTAGATCTGGGAATCCTTTTGGGGTTGGAAGGGTGTGGAAGGAAAATTTGTATCCCTGAGACACTATGTTGATAACCCAGTGGTCATTGGTAATGTTGGCTCAGGTGCTTGCATGAAAGTTTTCCTCCTAGGGGTAAGTGAAGGTGGGTAGAGGGAGGGGGTGGGGGAGGTGAGTCATTGTGAGTTCTTACCATAAGGGGGGGGGGCTTAGAACTCCCTGGTTTTGAAGTGGAGGTAGTCCACTGCCTTAGATCTCTGCATTCCTTGTGGCTGCTGTCTGGGGGGGGGGGGGGTCTGTTTCCCTGGTGCCTGGGTTGGACTGGCTTAGTGGGAGCAGGAAAGGACCAGTGCTTGGTGGGACAATGCCTGCTGGACCTGTAAGACATCCTTAACTGTCTGCATAGATTTTGCTTTTTCTTCCATTTTTTTAAGACCTCTTCTGCCTTAGTGCCAAATAACTTGTCTTTGTGCAACGGGGCATCCAACAATTTAGATTTGACATGGTCTGGCAGGGGCTGTTCCTTAAGCCATGCATGCCTTCTAATGACAGATCCAGTGAATGCTGCCCTGTAAGAAGCTTCTAGGGCATCAAAACCACAGTGCAAGGTGTGTTTAGTTACTTGACTTGCAGAATGCATTAACTCTTGTAACTCTTTAGATTCTGCACAAGCAGGAAAGGAAGACATTTTTTTTGAGGAGTTCCAGGGTATGTTGCTGAAATTTTAGGATATGGAACTGACAATTTAGTGCCCTGATAGCACGAGTAGCTGAGGTGTATACTTTTTTACCCCATCCATCTAGTGCTCGGGAATCCCTATCTGAGGGGGTGGGATTCTTAGCAGAGGTTGCTTTAATCCCTTTAGGCCCTTGAGAAATGACCTCAGGGCCAGCAGAAGGATTTTTAAAAAGAAATTTTTGGGAGTCAGGTACTCTATAGTACCTGTCTGGTTTTCTGGGTGCAGGAGGGAGGGTGTCAGGAGTCAAGCTGTATTCCAGGAAAACATCCTCCACAACATCCAAGACTGGGGGGATAGTCAAGGGTCTGTGCTGTGAAAGATCTAAGAATTCCCTGAGGCTCTTTTTAGACTGAGGGTAGTCTTGACTTTCCCACTGGAAATGCTCCCTTAAGGTATGATGGGTTTCCCCAAAGGAAAAATCCTCTGGCGGAGAGGCTGAAGGGATGGAATCCTCTGCATCAAAATCCTCATAAGTAGAGAGGGGTTGCATGTCTTCTTATTCAGATGCATCTGTCATCTGACTTGTTCAGACAAAAACTACATGGGACAGATCTCTTTTCCTTTTGGAGGGGTGTAGCTTGGCTTCCCCTGATCAGCATGATATTCCACCAATATAAGCATTTGAGACTGAGGCAAGGAAGCAGGTGCCTGAGATTGGGTCGTCAGTTTCTTGGGTGTGGTTCGCACCCTGGGTCTAAGAAACATGGTCATTTTCGAAAAAACGGTAGTCGCGAAAGAAGACTTCAGTTTGTGCTGAGAATCGGTAGTGCAAAGGACTTCCTCGGAAGCCGGTGCCTGCTCAGCGGCTCCAGAAGCATCCAAGATAGAGACGACTGCAGGATCCTTAGTTGAAGAAGAGTTTTGTGGCATACCAGACTCCGAATGGGTCTCGGTAGTGGCCTGCGAATCCACAGAAGGCGGCATTAGGGGCTGCAAAAGCGCCTCACTGAGGACCGAACTGACGACTAGCTTAACGGAAGTATCGTCGGTAGGTTTGGACCTGTGTGGTCTGTCTCTGCATCTTTATGTTTTTTTGGAAGATCTGCTGTCGGATGGCTTACCGAAGTCATATCGGAATTCGAGGACTAAGTGAAACTATCTAGCTACAAAAAGGGCCAGATGATGGATAGTTCTGGCGTTGAACAACGCACAGAAGCAACAACGGGGATGTTGTGGTCTGGACCTAAACAAGTGATGCAGTAAGAATGAAAGTCTCGGTGTGGTATTTGCTTTCCACAGGCCAGACAATTATTAACTTTTTTTTACATCAGTTAGAGCAAGAAAAAAGAATCCCCAATGGGGTACTTCGCTTTAGAAGACTTCAACTTCAATTCGGTAGACTAAACTCAGGTAGTGGCCGACGGGCACTCATGCAAACTGCTTCTGCTTCGAGCTCCATGGCAAGAAAGACTAATGTAATGGCGTCAGCTGCCTTACTTTATACTACTGACGACCTGATGTCAGTCCTGAACCAACAGCAATCAACACAGAAATACTAAGCCCGGTATTCGGGCTGGCCGAGGGCTACGGATAACCCAAATGTGATGACTGCTGCTTCTGCTTCGGGCTCCATGGCAAGAAAGACTAATGTAATGGCGTCAGCTGCCTTACTTTATACTACTGACGACCTGACGTCAGTCCTGAACCGACAGCAATCGACGCAGAAATACTAAGCCCGGTATTCGGGCTGGCCGAGGGCTACGGATAACCCAAATGTGATGACTGCAACAGTGAAACACGAAGAACATCTAAAGATACTGTTTTTAATATTCATATTATCTTTATTTTCACATCCTTTGTTCCCACTGTCAACCATCAGCCCCTCCTAGACAATCAGCCCATTCATTCTGCATCACCAGGACAAATCTCAACCAACAGGGGCTGTCATTCAGAGACAACAGGATAGTTCAAAGTTTTTTTGCTTGAGTCCTACATTCCCTATAGATGTTCAGCTTGCAGGGTCAAAGGGGAACATGCAACAGACTATCCACACTAGTCGTACCTCGCTTCCCATGGGAGATATTACCAGCAAGCATTTCTGCTCCTTCCCTCAAACATAAGTGGCTTCCTCTGTCTCCATTGGAGAAATCATATTTCCTTATGTGCTCCTTGAATAAGAGCTGTCAACCCCACACCCCAGGAGTGGACCATGCTGATTCACTCCTCTCAAAAATACCCATAATGTCTTCCTATCAACACATTTTAATTCTTCATACTTCAGTTCATTAGCAGTACTTTCAAATAACCCATTCAAACATTTAAATTTCAGAAAAAAATGTGTTGCTCTTTTTATTCCCTCATATCGTTCAGGTTTGTATGGCAAGTACCACAAGAATTATCTGTCAGATTTAATATTCCTACCAAAGCAGTGGTGTGTTTCACTCTTGCTCTCACTGGAGGGATCAGTCCCTGTGTAAAATCTAACACCCTACATCGACTGTATTTCCTTGCATCTTTTCATTTTTTTCCCCAATACCTATCTTGATACAAACTTGAAAATATTTTTCACATACAATTGTTTTTATCCATAATTTTACTACACCATTCTTTACTATATTCAACTATACAGCATTTTTCTGAAGCACTCATACATATTCCTTCATAATGCCTCCCAATACATCTTGTATTGTCCAGCTCACTGTTTGCTCATACAATAAAGTACTGTTTCGTACTTCAAAAACTTATTTATGAAAAACAGGCACTCTGGAAATATATACACGTTCAAATATAAAACAAAAAGTTAAATATATTGTTTAAAAAAGTAACAAAGAAGAAGGTGTCTGCTGCATACAATACAAAGGCTAGATGCAAAATGTAGATGCATCAACTCTAATTACATTGCAGCAGGAAGAGATACAAGATATGGCTCTATTGCAGACCTCAGGTCATTGATTCAAGCTGCATGTTTTAACAAAACCTAAACAGTGCAGCTCTGTTTAAAATGTAAATGACACATATGTATGGTACATTAAAATGCAACTGCTTTGCCAGACTGTAAAACTTACCTACAAAGAAGAAAGTATTGTAGCCTAGTCTTTCAAGTTTCATATCAACATTTAAAATGAGGTTGTTAATAAGCCCATGCAACTGGTTATTTAAAATGGCACCACACAACTCCTCAATCAAATGTGACAATTTGTAAAGCTTTCCTCTAAACTATTTATAGAGAAAAAGATTATTGGATAAGTGTAGCTCTTCTATGAAATATTTTGACAGGATGGTCACCTTTCAGTGTTGAAGATGGAAGATCTGGAAAATATTCCTCTTGTTACTGTTTCCTGCACTAACCTTTATCCTTCAAACATTTTTCACAGATTTAAGGCAAGAGAATCAAACAAAAAATGTATTTATAATTTCATAGATACTCCAAGACCACTAAATCTTATTGACTATCCAATCCTTATTGGTACCATTCCTCATGCTATCTCTCTCCCCTCCAGGAGGGTCATACCACTCAACCATGAAGCAAATTAGTGGCTACCCATCCAGTCATCTAGATTATGGTTAAAGGAAGATACTGAAGTCTATACATTTGTCCCTAGATCATGTTTTACTTATTTGTTGGTGAAGATTTAGGTCTCTAGTTCTAGCACTGGTGGAGATATTGGACTAGTGGACATACAGGATAACCAGGTCTGTAACTGTACAATAAGTGAGACAGAGATCTCCCCTCTAAAGTCCATAAGACACTGAATAAGGAGACAGAGCATCATGTCTTTCTTGACAGCTTGGGGACTTTAGGACTGTGATACTTCCTAAACATGTGTGGTCTAATTGTTAGACAATGTTTATTGAGATACATCCCGAAGGAGGCATTGTACTCAATAATTGCTCTGATCAATTCAGAGTATAAAGGAGAAATGACCTCTTTAGACTTTTGGTTTATAAATTGAGAATGGCCTATTGATCTGGTGGATCATCTGTATCCTACCCAAGAGATCCAGAATTGTGATGTGATAGTCCTTTGACAATTACCTGTGGTAAATAAAAGGATTTCTTGACAACTATTGTCACAAGATGGTCAAAGGAAGAGGGAGAATCAACCCAAGTTCCTGGGTCCCTTGACTACATTTTTGTTTTGTAGTGGTGTGCTTTATGTATGGTAAAATGAAAGGAGGGGTTTATCTACCTAAGGTGATGATACTACACTTTTTAGCATTTAATTTGTGCCCATTTTTAGTATACCAATATTTTACTAAGTAGAATTCATTCTAGAGGGTTTGGATGTCATGAGGTGAGTTAGTCAGAGGTTTATGCTCTCTGCTTGGACAACTGAGAAGTAAATGGGGAAAAAGGTACAGTTGCATAAGTAAACTTTACTATGACGGTAGATGTTCTAATAGATCACTGTTGCAGTAGCCTATGCTATACTGGTCCTCCCCTTGTAACTAGTCAGTTTACAAAACTAAATGGCACCTTACACATGCTCCAACTGCAATTATATGGAGAGCTGGAAAGTTGGAGAGTAAAGAACTTTAAGAGCATTTTTCTGCCTAGGAGGGAGGTAGGAGCCCTAAGAGAATAATGCTGGGAAGCAAACCCAACAACAGACTATACAAAAAGGGTGAAACATCCACATCTTGGTAACACAAAAGAAAAAAAAACATGCAAAGGAAGAGACTGGAGGGAGCGGAGACAACTGCAACTCTGATTTATTAGAACATCTACTGTTACGGTAAGTTTACTGACTAAGCTTGCAGATGACTGCAAGCTAGGAACAGTCATTGAATCCCCAAATGACTTAGCCATCCTGCAGGAAAGTTTGTCTCAAATAAATATATAGTGTCAAAATCATAGTGTGAAACTAAATGCCAAAAAATGCATTACTGTATCTTTCAGGAAGTCATCTACCCCAGGAATCTGCTACACTGACAATGCTCCAGAGTTGACCTAGCTATTTGGGATTTGGGAATTTATGTGGGCAGTGACCTAACATTTGCCCAACATGTGTCTCTTGTTTAAGAAAGTCCTATATTGCATAGTTTATAAAAAAAGGGACTATGTCTAGATCTAGGGATGTTGTTGTCTACCTTTACTCAGCCCTCATTAGGCATAGAGTATAATGCCCCCTTTGGCATATATCTATCCAGACACATGCAACAACTGGAATGCCCGCAGAGACAACTTAATAACAGGATACAAGACCTAAACAATGGACCGACTCAAAGCCATCACTATACTCAGTATCTTACAGACTGCTAAGAGGTGACCTGTGTTTGGCATATAAGGCATCCTCTGACCCATTACTGATGTATTTACTGCACATCACCAAGTCAAATAGTATCAGAAATGCTCTGTCTAGGGATCTAAACCTCAACAACATCGACAGAAAGTTTTGGCGGGACAGGTACATTTTGCAGAAGATACCACCACTATGGAACAAACTCCCCATCTGCATAAAATAAAGTTTATCCCCTTCCATTTTCAAGTGCAACTTAGATCCATAGATGGGAAACAGAAAATGTACCCGAGGACTGCCACCTGCACTCTTAATGGACAGATGTATCTCCTAAATGCTTTATCCCATGCATGGAGCCCCTCAAATTATTTATGATACTGTAAAAATAAAAAACGCCACCAAACCTGTACAGAATGGTAACACTTGACAAACTTTATTAACAGTAAAAGACTAAGCGCTTTCACCCTGTGGCTTCATCAGAGTAACTGTTAAAATTCAAATGCAAGCTTAAGTAAACTTCTTAACACAGTCACATGGTCAATGCAATAGAGAATTGAATGAATACTTATTTAAAAAGACAGTACATCAGTATAAGCAAAGTGCTGTGTTCAACAGAAATCACCTTTAAGTATACATATAGATGTATATTAATTCACTTATAGCAAATTGTTTTAAAATGCTTATGCTAATAAAATAAATGTATTGTATAACTTAGTTTTTAATAGTTACTCTGATGAAGCCCTGGGAGCCACAGGGTGAAAGCGCTTAGTCTTTTTCTGTTAATAAAGTTTGTCAAGTGTTACCATTCTGTACAAGTTTGGTGGCGTTTTTTATTTTTATTTTACTAGGTTTGAGTTTCTGCTCTTTTGGGTGTTTTTTCTGTTATTTTTTCATTATCTATGGTACTGTCCCAGATATTCTCATTAGGGAGTAATATATAATTCTCAACCATGGGATGAGTAATGGCACTCTATAACCAAATGGGAATGGGTTATTTCTTTCATGAAAATCCGCAATAAGAAAAGCTTCAACCCTCAGGAATTAATAAAGACTCTAAAAAGCATCAACTGGTCTCCCCTTAAAAACCTCCCACTAGCTAGTTCAATATTTAATGAAACCTTTTTTCAGCATTCTAAATAGAATGAGAACAATTCAGGTCAAAACTATATATACACCATGGTTAACTAAAGAAAGAACCACCCTCCTAAAGCTAAGGGACAAAACTTGGCATATATGGATTACCAACAGAACCCAAGCAAATAGTCTAGCTTACCAGCAAATTAGGAATCAAACCAAATAACAAATCAACCTAGACAAAAAAATGACTGCACAAATATACAATGGAAACATAAAAAAATCCACAAAAAGTTTGGAGTACAATCAAAAATATATTTCATCCTAGACAAGCCTCTACCCCTCCATCAAACATACAAACCAGCACTAAATCCATTGCTGAACAATTTAATAAATTCTTCACAGAAGGCATTATTTCCCTAACCAAAAACTACCAACCCTATCAACCAGTAGCATCCAAAGCAACACTAGATAATGAAGCAGTTTTCTCATTTCAACCAGTCTCCAAATGGTCCACAGAAAAACTACTAACAAAATGAAACCCATTTCAATAGCAGCTAACAATCTCCCAGCAGAATATCTGAAAATAGTAGCAGAAGCCATATCCTACCCTTTGTCAATACTTATTAATCGGTCAATCCTTGAACAATATGTCCCATTCATCTGGAAAATATCATACATAATTCCCATGCACTAAGGTGGAAATTCAACCAACTCACAAACTATAGACCGATAGCGTTCCTCTCTCCACTGTCTAAACTACTAGAGACATGTATTCTTAGCCAGCTCTTCCACTACCTCACAAATCATAACCTTCTGGGCAAATCCCTCCATGGATTTAGACCCCATCATAGCACCACAACTGCTCTCCTTAGTTTTATCAACACAATCCATTTATAAACGATAGCAAAATAGTCTCATCAGTCTTTCTCAACATGTCCAAGGCCTTTCATACAGTTTCCCATCCTAAATTACTGACTGCTCTCTCCAACCTTAAAATCAGTCCTTCTTCTCTCGTATGGTTTCAGAGTTATCGAACAGATCGACAGCAAACAGTAAAGTGGCCTCAAGAACTCTTCCCATTACTTTGTCACACTAGGCATTCCACAAGGATCTATACTTGGCCCCCTCCTATTTAACATTTTTACTAATGAATTGTATGCAGCCACTCCCCCAGCTAACATCATCCAATACGCAGAAGACTCCACACTTATATGTGCTGCACCCAACATACAACAGCTTAAAGACACCACCTAAAAAGCCTTCAAAGAAATAGAATCATGGCTAATCAACTCCCAACTCATACTCAACCCCAGCAAAACCAAACTTATGATCTTTCAATCCTCCAAAACAATAGACCCCCCCCCTTCTCCATCACCGCTGGTAACAACACAAAAATCTATCCTGAAACACAAAAAAACTACTGGGAGTCATTGACAATAAGCACAGGTTTGACTAGCACTTATCACAAACAATCAAGAAAGTACACAAAAAATAGGCACTCTATACGGAAACAAAAAATTCCTTATAGACAGTTTCAGGGTCACTATTGCCAGAACCCACCTTCTGTCAACACTTCTCTATGCCTCTCCTATATTCACCAATCTTAAAAAGTCAGACAAACTAGAGATGTGCTACAATAAAATCACAAAATTTGCAACAGACTCCACACCCATGACACACCACTATCTCACCCTAAATAAACGTTTCTGACTAGAAATCCCACAGCTCTTAGTTTACAACTGATTAACCATGCCTCTCTAATATTGCAGGCAGAGAAAACTCCAGCACTTAAATATACTACAACCCTACTCCAACAAAAGTACACTCCGCTCAACAAATAAATAACTTGCAAAGGTCACCAAATAATCAAATTTAGCAGGTAATTCCCTATACTCAAACCATGTTGCAAAAAGTTGGAATTCCCTCCCGCTTGACATCAGAAACACTAACAACCTGCCACAATTTAAAAAATTCCTTCAAAACATATCATGGAGACTTACGGCTGTGCTCATGCAATACCCCAGGCAAAAAAAAAAACAAATATCTGATCATATAAAAGTCTCAATATATATTACACCACACTTTCGTACCATGCTTTTCCCCACCCCAACAACTAACACTCCACAAGATCCTATTCTGTCTAACTATGAACTGTAACCTACCCTTCAGCACACTTCTCTGCATTCAAACTATATTCCTTATTTACTAGTTTACACTACTTATGAAACCCCAAAGGTATTACTTGCTTTTGTAACTAAAGAACTATGTCAGCTTGTATGTGTATAGAAAAGTGTATATATGGATAACTTTAAAGTGATATAATTACGTACCTATTACCTGATCTCGCTACACTTCCCATGTATGCTATGTCTTTTACAAAAATACTGTTATTATGTCCAGCTACTGTATATTGTTGTGTGTGGATCTTTTCTCCTCCGGCCTCTGCTGAAAATGGGTTTTATCCCAGTCGGACTCTCCCAGTAAACAAATGCAAATAAATAAATTGGCTAATCTTAAAATGGCCCACAAGGGCAGCTAGTTTAGTACTTACCCGATGAACCTATGTTCAATGCACTGAACACTGTTGCAGTAGGCTAAGGTATTTGGGTAGGTTACCATAACCTAGAAAACTAACAAGGGGAGGACAATAAACTAAGGCTCCAGGAGAATGGCCATAGCAAAGCTTGTTCTGGACCTGGAAAAGGAATCCAAATTTGTAGGGCTTAGTAAAAGTGTGTGCAGAGGACTAGGCTGTTGTCTATAGAATACTTTCAAGTCTATCCATTTTCTGAAAGCCACTGAAAAAGCCAAAGCCCTTGTAGAACAGGGCCCTAACCCTGTTTGGAACTGGCTTATTATGGAGACAGTAACAAAAAGCAAGAGAATCAGACAGCCACCTGAAGATATTCAGCTTTGACACTAGTTGTCCTTTCCTCTTACACTCATAGGAGACAAACAGCTGATCAGCTTTCCTGAAGACTCGCATTTTGTCTAGGTAGTATTTGAGCTGTCTGTGGACATCCTGAGTGTGAAGAATCATTTCTCTCTTATTCTTCAGCTCAGAAAAGATCATTAATATTCTGTGAAAAATGTGATTGGGTTGACTAACTTAAGAGCTTGTAACTCAATATACTGTCCTAGCAGATGTCAGAGCAATGAGTAAAGCAATCTTCCATGTTAAGAAGCTCAATTTAACCTGGTGAGCTGGTTCAAATGGAGCAGAGCAAGTGTTTCAGGTACAAAGTTGAGACCCCATGGCGGAACCAGTGGACAGATAAGCAGCAGCTTTTTCAAAAACTGACTTTAACATGGTTAGACAGGGTGGGGAATCAAAGGACAAACAAGCAGAAATGGCCACAAAATGCACCCTGATAGAGAAATATGAAAGGCCAACGAACAGTAACTCATACAAATAATCTAGGACCACAGGCAACCAGGACTGAAAAGGGTCCTGGTTCTTGAACCAGCACCAACTAGAAAATCTTTTCCACTTGTAGATATAGGATTTCCTTGTAACAGGATTTTTTATCTCCTTTAGGACCTGGCTGCACATTTTCAAAAAAAGTGCTTATAGGGTATTAAAATTCTATAATTCATGCAGTTAACTGAAGATTTTTCAGGTCGGGGTATATCAAATAACCATTGTCTTGTCTGAACAAAACCCGTTTGTAGGGAAGTTTGTGCTGTCCTTGGCCAGTTTAAAAGAAGGGAGTACTACTATTGTATGGGCCAAAAGGGAGTGACCCCACAAATTTATCCTTTTGGATTTTAAGAAGAACCCTAGATATCAGTGGAAAGGCGTACAGGAACATTACCATCCATGGGAATGAGAAGACGTCTGTATTCCAGTCTAATTTGCATGCAGTCCTGGAGAAGAATTTCTCTAGCTGTCTATTCTCAAAGAAGCAAAAGATCTACTTGAGTTGCTCCCTGCATGCTGGACAAATATTACAAGTGTTTGAGAGTCTAGGGAACCTTGTATAATCTATCAGACTTCCTATGGGCAAGAGGTTGACTTGTCAGATACACTACAAGCCATCAGAAACATTTTCTATGGCAGATAAAACAGGAGGGACAGCTGCAGGCCGTGGAATATCCAAATGTAACAAATCAGAATAAATTTCCAAGGCAAAAGGAATTTCATTCTGATCCCACTGAAAAAACATTTTTCTTTTAAAGTTTCAGAAAAAAAGGTCTTCTGGACAGAAATCTGAAGCAACACTTTCTGCAGAATCAGAATTTTCAGATTGAGGAAAAAATTCCTAAAGCACAACGTTCTCTCTCCAATCCTTGCCCTTCTGACTGAAAATCTAAGTCAGAAAAAGAAGGGACACTTTTTTCTGAAGAGGAAGTAGGGAAAGAAAAAGCAGAAACTAGTTCTTTAACAAATTCCTGCAAATCTTCCCTGTCCATTGAAACAGAAACAAGATCATTTTTCTTTATTTTCCTGGGAAACTCATTGGAAAAGGATCGACCCAAAGCAGGCATACTATTCCAAAACTCAAGCTCCCTTGCTCAGATGTTCTTCATGTTTCACTGTTGCAGTCATCACACTTGGGTTGCAACAGTGAATACACTCGAACATCTACATTTATGGTAAGTGTACACAACTGTAGTTTCTGCAGTAGACCTACACCCACCCCTTCACTGACACCAACAAAACTGGTTCTCTTTTGTCAATGGAGTACAGCCCTACAGCTGCAGAGGACATGTCTATTCCCTGGCCCTTAGTGGCTGTAGGTGTTACACCAACAGGAATGGGAAAAATGAGCGCTCTGAAGAAGCAAATCTGGCAACTCCAGAGTCGTCCATCAGCAGCAGAGGCAAAACCAGAGTGTTCTGACACCCAAAGACTCTATAATAACTTTCTTTTTCTTGCAGATGTGGATGAAAGTACAGTTGTGTACACTTACCATAAATGTAGATGTTTGAGTTTATTCACTGTTGTAGTCATTACATTTGGGTTATCTGCTTGCAGGTAGCCCTCAGCCGGCCTGATTATCAAAGTCTTGTTCATGCATCGGTTGCTGTCTCTTCTTCCATGACATCAGGTAGTCAGGGGTATAAAACATGCAGCCGATGCCATTACATCAGTTTTTTTTTGCCACAGATGTCAGGTGCTCCCATAATGGGAAGTAATTATATACAAGGTTACACCTCCAACTATAAGCAAATACACCAGAAAGCTTAAATACAGTAAACAAGAAGAGAGGTATAGCAAATAGAAGTCAGTGGGCTGGAGGGAGGGTAACCAGGACTGCAACAGTGAATACACGCAAATATCTACATTTATGGTAAGTCTATATTCTTCATGTTTCATTGTTGCAGTCATTACATTTGGGTAGATTCCCAAAGCTAAGGAAGGGAGAAGGCAATTAGAGAGCATTAGGACCAGCTATTAGGCCCTGCAAGACTGCAGTGGCAAAACCAGCTCTGGATTTAGAGAAAATAGGCAAGTGATAATGCTTGGTGAAGGTATTAACAGAACTCCAGGTAGCAGCTTCAAGGATGTCCCTGGTAGGAACACCTCTGAAAAAGGCTGTTGAAGTAGATGCAGCCCTGGTGGAATGTGATCTTATCCCCTGTGGAGTAGGTTTTCCGTGGTGCTTATAGCAGAAATGAATGCAATGGCCTATCCATTTAGAAATGGTTTGCTTTGAAATGTCCTTCCCCTCTGCCCTTGCAGCAAAGGCAACTAGCAGCTGTTCAGTTTTACTGAGAGGCTTAGTCCTATCCAACTAAAATGTTAGTTGTCTATACACATCCAAAGAGTGCAGTATTTGTTCTCCTTTGTTCTGTGGATTAGAAAAGAAGGTTGGCAAATGAATGGACTGATTTAGGGCCACACTGGATACCACCTTGGGCATGAAGGAAGGATTGGTCCTGAGGGACACCCTGTCTGCATGGAAGCTGATGAATGGCTCCACTGCCATGAGGGCCTGTAATTCAGTCACTCTTCTTGCTGAAGTAATGGCTAGAAGGAAGGCTGTTTTCCAAGAAAGGAATTTCAACTCTGCAGCTGCAGCTGGCTCAAAGGGAGGTAGAGTGAGCTTTTCCAATATAAAGTTAAGGTCCCAGGCTGGAGTAGGGGCTCTCCTGGGTGGTCTTAAATTTTTGGCCACTCTGAAGAATTGCTTCAGCAGTGGGTGAGAGAAGAGGGGTGGCTCCATATTATAATGTGCTGAAATGGCAGAGGCATAAATTTTAATATAAGAGAAGGAAAGGCCCTTGTGAAGCATCTATGTTAAGTATTGAAGAATATGCGGTAAACTGGGCACTGTTATGCCCATCCCCTGAGTTTGGTTCCAGGAACAGAATCTTTTCCACTTTCCAGCATAGGATTTTCTAGTACTAGACCTCCTTGCCTCCAGAATGACATCCAGCACTTGCTTACTGAGGTATGGTAATGGAGAGCTCAGGTAATTAGCCAGGCTGCAAGGTTCAGGGTTTAAAGATGGGGGTGCAGAATCTGGCCCTCCTGCTGAAACACCAGGGAAGGGGTCTGAGGCAGGTGCCATGGTTCCAGCAGTGACACACTGTGCAAGAGGGGGTACCAGTGTTGGCGTCGCCAGTCTGGTGCAATAAGTATTGCCCTTGGTTTGTCCTGTTTGATCTTTAGTAGAACTTTGGAAAGAAGAGGCAGATGGGGAAAGGCATAAACGGAGAGGTTTTCCCAGGTGAAGGACAGGGCATCCACTTTCCAAGCTTGTCTGTGGGGAGTCCTTGTGCAGAATTTGTCCAATTGGTAGTTCCGAGGGGAGGCAAACAGGTATATCTCTGGGATCCTCCATTTGTATCTCAACATGTTGAATACCTTTGGTTACAGTTTCCACTCGTGTGGGTCCATGAGATTTCTGCTTAGGTCATCTGCCAGTGCATTTAGCTTGCCTGGCAGGAACTGAGCCTGTAGATGCACTTGGTAGCTCAAGGCTGTGTTCCACAGAGCCATGGCTAGTCTGCAGAGGGGGTATGAGTGCGGTCCCCCCTGCTTGTTTATGTACCACATAACAGTGGTGTTGTCTGTTTTTACCAATAATTGTCCTAGAAGGATGCGGTCCTTGAAGACTGTCAGAGCATTCTGTACAGCTAACATTTCTTTTTGATTGATATGCAGGTGCATTTGACTCGGGTTCCATTTGCCCTGAATGCACTGCCCTGCCAAGTGAGCCCCCCCATGCATAGTCTGATACGTCTGTTGTTAGGATTTGGGCAGCAGAGGGTAGAGTGAATGGCAGTCCCTTGTTGAGGTAGCAGGCCTCTGTCCACCAAAGGAACTCTGTCTTTATACAAGGGATGATAGGGATCACTGATTCCAGGTCCTGAGAATGTTGACACCATAGGCTTTTTAGATACCATTGTAGTTTCCTCATATGCAGTCTTGCATATGGAATTAATAGGATGCAAGAGGCCATGAACCCCAGAGCGTGCAGTATTTTCCTTGCAGTTAACTGGGTCTTTGTGGCCAGTAATTTGAAGTAGGCTGTCAGATAAACTTGTTTCTCTGGCATGAGGTATGCCATCTGGGAGGCTGTGTTCAAGCTCTCCCAGGAATACAATTTGTTGGCAGGGTAGATGAGATTTCTTTATGTTTATGGTGTACCCCAGTCAGGTTAGCAGTTTCTTTACAAATGCCAGATGATTTAATTGCATGTCCTGGCTTTCTGCCTCAATTAGACAATCATCCAGGTATGGGTATATTTGAATATTTCTTTGCCTGCAAAATGCAATGACTGGAGCTAGGCATTTTGTGAATACCCTGGGCAGAGTAGATAAGCCAAAGGGCAGTGCAGAGAACTGACAGTGCATGTAGCCTGCTCTGAAGTGTAGGTATTTTCTGCAGGAATCCCTTATTGGGATGTGCAGGTAAGCTTCCTTTAAATCCAATGTTGCCAACCAAGCATTTTTGCCCACCATGAGAAGCAGCTGATGAAGAGTTAGCAATCTGAATTTTGGAGTTACCAAAAAGGTGTTTAGGATAGATAGGTCCAGGATAGGACACCAGGAGTTGTCTTTTCTGGGTACCAGGAAAATTCTGGAGTAAAAACCTTGTCACCATTCTTCTGCTGGGACAGGTTGAATTGCCCTGATACTTAGAAGAGAGAGAACCTGCTGTTGAGCCTCTGCCCACTGATTTGGAGTAGGTCTGGCCAACCTTTTGGGGTTGGTAAGGTGTGGAAGTGGAATCTGTATCTTTGGGAAACTATATTTAAAACCCATTTGTCTTGGGTAATGAGTTCCCAGTTTTTTGCATGCAGGGCGATCTTTCCCCCCTAAAGGCGCGGTCAGTTGAGCAGGTCTTGGAAGGTTTAAGGTTAAGTCATTGTGACAGTTTACCATAGGGGGGTGTCTTACTACTTCCAGCTTAGGAAGTGGGAGCCCCCCACGGCATAGGCCTATGAGTACCTTGAGACTGTGGCCTAGGTGGTCTGCTGTTCCTGGATTTGGACTGAAAAGGCCTGGAAGAGACAAGAAAGGACCAATTCTTAGAAGGCCAATGCCTACTCAATCTGGGAGGCTGTACTTGCAGGAAATCTTTAACAGTTTTCTTAGATTTAGCATTTTCCTCCATCGTTTTAAGAACTTCTGCTTTGTTGCCAAACAGGCGGTCTTGGTTTAAGGGAGCATCCAGTAATTTGGCTTTAACATGATCTGGCAGAGTTTGCTCCTTAAGCCAAGCATGCCTTCTAAGAACAGACCCAGTAACAGCAGCCCTACAAGATGCCTCTAAGGAGTCAAAACCACATTGCAAAGTATGTTTACCAACTTGTTCAGCAGAATGCATTAAATCCTGTAATTCTTTATTTTCAGCACAGTCAGGAATCAACATCAATTTCTGTTTAAGTAATCCAGTAATATGCTGCTGGTACTTTAACATATGAAACTGGCAGTTTAAGGCCCTAATGGCCAAAGTAGCAGAAGTGTATACCTTCTTACCCCATCTGTCCAGGGCCCTGGAATCTCTATCAGAGGGGGTATGATTTTTGACAGTAGTAGCCTTAATGCCTTTGGGTCTCTGGGTCCGCAGTAGGATTCTTAAAGAGGAACTTGAGAGAGTCAGGTAGTCTGTAATACCTGCAATTCAAAAAATGGGTTCAGCACCAAAAGAGTGAAATACACGGTTTATTCAAAGAAAAATCAAACCGGTTTTGGCAGTTCAGCCTTCATCAGTGATTTACCATTCCACAATACAAAACACTAATTTATACTGCCAGCATTCATTAGATAATTAGTCAATTAAAAAGTTAAGCACACAATAGTCATTTAAAGGCACAGATATTTGACCATATAAGGATATATGGAAGCAGAAAAGAGACCCTGTATAACATTAAAAAATGTATAGTTATTCACACTAAAAAATGAGTAAAAATATAGAAAATATATATACCAGCTTGTCCTTAATGTCTTCACAAATGATCATTAAGACCTGGTGTAAACAGAGCCCCTAAATTAATTATCCATCTTTTTTCCATGTCATTCAATATGCTGTGCCAACCCTGTTTTTGTGATCTATCACCCCGTATTTTATCAATGATGCAAAAATGAAATACGGCTGATGTATGTATACAAACATGTCTGCAAAGTGCATTAGTCAAACGTTTATTCCAAATGTCCTCCATATGTTCTGACATTCTAATTCTGAAGGTCCTAGATGTTTGGCCAACATAAAAAGCGGAACAGGAACAGGTGGCCAAGTAGACCACCCAATCCATTCCGCAACTGGAAAAATGTCTGATTTTATACACAGATTTTGTATTTTTGCTCGAAAATTCCTTGGATTTATACATATATTTACAAAAGGAGCAATGTCCGCAAGAAAATGAACCCAACAGTTTGTCCCCTGTGATAGTTAATTGTTCTGACTTAGGATGCTGTTGCATTTTGGATTTGTAATGGTTAAAATAAGATCCTAATGTTCTACCTCTGCGATATGAGAATTTGCATTGCTCAGTGAGGATATTAGATAATTCCTCATTGGCCAAAAGGATATTCCAATTTTTGTTAATAGCATTTCTAATGGCATGTATATTTCTGCCATATGTTGTGACAAACCTAATGGTGTTATCTGATTTCAAAGTTTTGTCGCAACATGTCGATAATTGTGACCTATCCTGCCCAGTAGCCCAACTACAAGCTGATGGAATGTATCCAGGTTTATAGCCTCTGGCCTTGAATCTGTGTATCAAGTCTTGTTTGTGATGTACATAATCATCCTCGGAGGAGCAGATCCTTCTAAAACGAAGGAATTGTGACTTGAGGATATTCCTTACAATGTGATTTGGATGTAAGGTGGTAGCTTCCAAGAGACTGTTGTACTGAGGATATTTGCGGAATACCTGGGTAGACAAAGTGTTGTCCACATTCCTGCTGATCCTGACATCTAAAAAGTGAATTTCTTGATGGTCCATATTAAGAGTAAATTCAATACCCCACTTATTATTGTTGAGGTATTGAACAAACTCAAGAAGATAAGCAGTATCTGCTCGCCAGATCAGCCAACAGTCGTCCAGGTATCGCCACCAAATATCCATATCACTCATATATATATTATGAGAATCATCATATATAAGGATATCCTCCAAGTATCCCATAAAAAGGTCAGCATAAATGGGGGCGAAAGTACCTTTAACCTGCCAATAACATTCCTTCTGAAAATAAAAGATGTTTTTGGTAAGGACATGTTCCGCCATACAGACTAACAGAGTATTAAACAACAAAGGATATAGGTTTGCCTTATTCAGCCAATATTGAAGAGCCTCAAGCCCTGCCCAGTGTGGAATATTTGTGTACAGGGCAGTAACATCCAAGGTACACAAAATCCACTCAGGTTTCAATTGGATATCATTGATAATTCTAAGAAATTCTGTTGTATCCTTGATCCTAGATCTAATTAAGGGTAGGAGTGGCTGCAGATATCTGGTGAAGAATTCTGATAAAGGCTCCGTAAGTGAGCCGATACCAGAAACTATTGGTCTGCCAGGTGGTTTCTCTAAATTTTTGTGAAGTTTAGGCAGCAAATAAAGTATCTGTTTCTGAGGATCATTAACTTTCAAATGTTGTAAAACAGATGTACTGATTATTCCTTCCTCAGCAGCCAACTCCAAAAAGGAATCAATTTCTTTTTCAAAACGACTGGTCAGATCTAAGGGCATGGGCATATAATATAAGGAATTCCTAAGTTGTCTGTAGGCTTCTGTTAACTAATATTCCATGTCCATAACTATGACTGCTCCCCCTGTGTCAGCTGGAACAATAACTATATTATGATTGTCTTGAAGCTCATGAAGCATTTGTTGTTCAGCCTCAGATAAATTGTGGCCCAACATACAAGACTCTTACCAATGAAAATGAAGATTTAAGAACAGATTTTTGAAACATTGCCACATATTTATCCATGGGAGGTTGAAAATCCGATTTTTTTTAAACCTAAAATCAGTAGATAATTGAGAGGTATCCTGTGAGCCAAAAATAGTTTCAAGTTCAACAGCCGACAGAATGACAAAACATCTTTAACCACAGAATCTTCATGAACATAAAAACCTGGAACATATTTTAATCCCTTATTCAAAAGTTTAATGGCAGTTTCAGACAATGTAAAGCTATACTCTGTAATACCTGTCAGGCTTCCTGGGAGCCGGATGTAAGGTGTCTGGGGCCAGGCTAGATTCCAAGAAGGCATCATCTACAATGTCCAGTACAGGGGGGATAGCTAAAGGCCTGTGTTGAGGCAGGAGTAAGAATTCCCTAAGCCTCTTTTTGGAGTCAAAGTATTCCTGGCTTTCCCAGTGGAAATGCTCCCTAAGAGTGTGCAAAGTTTCACCAAAAGAGAAATCTTTTGGAGGGGAAGCAGAGGGAATGGAGTCCTCTGCATCAGAATCCTCATAGGTAGATAAGGGCAAATCCTGGTCATCAGAAGAAACAGAAATTTCAGAATCCTGATCAGAAGAATCAGAAGGAAAATCAGTTCTAGGTCTCTTAGAGGGAGAAGGGTGGCTTCCCCTAATTAGAGTAATAAGATCTTCAGCCATTCTTATCATTTGTTTTTTTGGCATATGGGCCTAACCATGTGGTTTGGAAGTCGGTTTTCTAGGCGTGGATCGAGTCTTAGGCCTTGAAGAAGAAGATGCCGTCAGTTTGATATGCAAGTCAGTAGGCCTGAATACACCCTCAGAAGCCGGTGCCTGCACAGCGGCTCTGGACCCATCCAAGGTAGAGACATCCGCATGTTCCATGGTCAAAGAAGCATCTCGAGGCATACCGGACTCCGAATGGGTCTCAGTACAGGCCTGCGAATCTGAAGTAGTGGGTATCAGGGGCTGCGAAAGCACCTCACTGAGTACCGGTGAACTGGCGACTAGCTTAACGAAAGTGTAGTCAGCAACATTGGACCTATGCGGTCTGTCTCTGTCTTTATCTTTACGTTTTTTTGGAATGTTGGCAGTTGGATGGCTTACCAAAGCCATTTCTGGATAATTGAACCGAGTACCGAAATAGTTAGATGCGAAAATGAACCGATGATGAATAGTACGAGGATTCAATAAGGCACAAAACTGACAGTGAGGGACATCGTGGTCTGGGCCTAAGCAAGGAATGCAGTACGAATGAAAATCTTTATGAGGTATTTGCTTTCCACAAGAAATACAACTGTTAACTTTTACTGACATCGGTTTAGAGCAAGAAAAAGGATCCCAAACGGGGTACTTGGTTTTTTAGAAGACTTATCAGGAGTCAGCTGACCAGCACTTGTGAACTGCTTCTACTTCGGGCACCGCACGGCAAGAAAGACTGATGTAATGGCGTCGGCTGCATGTCTTATACCCCTGACTACCTGACGTCATGGAAGAAGAGACAGCAACTGATGCAGGACCCAAGACTTTGATAATCAGGCCGGCTGAGGGCTACCTGCAAGCAGATAACCCAAATGTAATGACTGCAACAGTGAAACAGGAAGAACATCTAAGGAGACCAGTATTTTCTCCACAGGCCCACCTGCGAGTGAAGCCTCAACGACTAGTTGCAGCAGACCCAGAAAGAGGTAGTAACTCAGTCCCATTCAGAAAGATAGTTTTGAGGTAAAGAAAAAAATACATACTGACAGTCTCCTGCCCCTAACAAACATATACTATAACAGTATACAAATAAAATTTAAAAAAAAAACATATTTTACATTTAAAAAAGTTACCACAAGCATTTACTGTAGTAAAAAAATCTTCAGACAAGGATGATGGTCTGTAGAAAATAGCTAGTAGCTCAAATAATAAATTTGCAGAAAAAGATAGGAGTGGATTTTTTTTTTGAGCAAAAAGGAGCATATTTCAGTAGCAAAAAAGCACAGAAGTTTTTTTTACACTATAACTGACTTTTTATGTAAGGTACCCTCAAGCTTTACTGGCTAGGATGGTCATCTCTGGCAGGACATAACCCTGATAGCTTAGGCTATTGCAACAGTGATCTAATGTAGAAAATCTTACGGTGATAATGGATGAGAGGGAGAAGAGTGACAAGGCAGTGCTTGCTAGTCTATTCCAGGAAGGCGGGGAGAGGATTGTGATGGGGGCAGCTGTGTAGGACATGAGCCTCAGTGGAGATACCAGGACCATGAGGACACCTGAATGCTACATGGAATGTAAGTGGGGCACTCTTTTCTACATTTTATCTAAAGCCTTCATAAGTACTGACAAAAGTGCAGCATGCTTGACTGAATTCTGACCTCTGTCACCTGATGAAGGGGACTAGTGTCACTTATGAAACCTTTTCTGATGAAGGTAGAACCATCTCCTCTGCCAATTTTTGTTGCAGTCATTGTAGGCAGGTCACAGGCAAGACGTAGCTTTATTTACTGAAGGAATGTATGTCTCTTCCTGAATGGAAATACATAGCAAAGATTCTTTAACCTCTAGAACTATCTTAGAAAAATATCAATACGTCTACTGACATTGATAATGACAACAGAACCTGCTTCGATTGTCTGTGCTTATCTACAGAGTGCAAAATCCTCTTTCCTTTTTTCTGAGATGTAGGAATAAAATACATGTAGTCGGACTGATCGATTCAGTGCTATTTCTCTGACTTTTGGTGTGAAAGAGTGGTTAGTACATAGGTTACCATATTTTTATGGAGCATTCAATTTGACTCCTTTTGCACCAGGGCCTGGTGTTTCAAAACACTCCTATCTGAGGTAACAGCAATAAAGAATGCAGCTTTTCAAGTCAGAAAATTCAAAGGTATTGTAGCAGCTTGTTCAAATGAAGGCAGGGCTTTATATTTTTCCAGCTTGGATTCCTAGGCTGAGCCAAATTTCTCCTACAAGGATAGGGGGGAAGGGTGCATTTCAGGAAATGTTTGATTGTTGGTTTGGTTACCACAGGGGGACAAATGGGCAAACAGGCAAAATAGCTGAAAGATGTCTATCTACAGAAGCATACACTAGGCCAAGTGGAACACTGTTTATATTGATATTGGAGAGCCATTCGTGCATTCATCTGTTTTGGGTGCTGTTTCCACCTCTGGCATCAGAAGAATCTTTTTCATTTGGAGAAAAATGTTTTTTCTGGAATTTGGTCTTTTAGTTTCCTTCATACTTTTCAGCACATCCTGAGAATAAAGATATCCAAAAGGTAAAGTCATATATTCCAAGATACTAGTTTTAGAGTCAATAAATTGGAATGTAATAGGGACTCACTACTGCACTGCATCAAAGGATTTTCATGTTGTCACAGCAACAGAGGTTTCTCTCTTACCATATGGAGCAGCTGGGAGAAAGTATGAGAACTTACCATAACAGTAGATGCCTTACTTTTCACTCTTGCAGTATTCCTTACAAAAGGGATATCCTTCCAAGACTAGCCACATATCCAGCCAGCATACCAAAGTCTTAGACCCTTCAAAGTGATATATGTCACATCTGTTTTATGTCCAAGGCTTAAGGTACATGAGTGACATATGAGAGCCAAATCCTCAGAACTGAACTGCCCCAGGAGAACTACAGCAACCCCAGAGGAAAAAAGTAAATAGGACGTGTACATCCAGAAATTGGAGAAAGAAAGGCCCCTTGGCCAGAGGGCAAAGAAAAAATTGCAGGTGGAAGGAGGAAGGGGCAGAATATTGCATCATTCAAAAGTATGACATCTACAGTTTGTAGAAGTTCTTGCACAACTGCACTATGTCCTTCATTGTCACTGTTGCAGTATTCCTTACAAAAAGAAGAGTACTAAATGTACTAAAGAGTGGATGGAGGAGGGAGCACCAGAAGCCCCCTCCAAAAACATATGGAGGATGAACATGGCAACACCTAGAAACAACATCCAAAATGTAGTGCTTAACAAACATATGCATAGAAGACCAAGTAACAGCTTCCAAACCAGATTTAGCAACAAGACCATTGAAAAAAGGCACTAGAAGAGGCCAATCCCCTAGTAGAATGAGTATGAACAGAAAGAGGAAGCTGTTTGCCATGAAAAGAATAACAAAAAATTGCCTTTAGAAATCCAAGAGGAGATGATTTACCTAGTTACAGCTAAACCCAAAGTATTGGCATGAAAAAACAAATGTTGCTCAGATTTCCTAATAACATTAGTCTTATCTAAACAATAGCAGAGCCATCTATTCAAATCCAAAGAATGCAGAACTCTCTCTCTGCTATTTTGAGGGAAGGAAACAATGCAAAGATGATAAATGGTGTGATTCAAAGACAAGCCACTGACCACTTTTGGCATAATAGGAGGATGAGTCCTAAGACACAATATCTCTGTGAATAACTAGAAAAAGAGGAACCACCATAAGAACCTGAAGCTCGAAGACTCCCTTGGCAGAAGTCAGAGCCACTAGCAAAACAGCCTTCCAAGTACATTGCTTCAAAGTAGAAACTGCTGGTCAAAAGGTGGCTGTGTAACTTTTCAGGAACAAAATTAAGGTCTCAAGAAATATGAATTGGCTTTCTTGGAGGCCTAATATGAATGATGCCTTTCAAAACCTGTTTAACCTCAAATCTAGAGCAAAGTGGTGGATCAAAAGGCAGACAAGCAGAAATGGCTGACAAATGAGTATGCCACACCTTAATTGAGCAACTCACACAAATAAGAAATAATAGTAGGAATGTTCAGTAAATAAAGGGTCCCCTTCATGTTTGTGCCACCATACACAAAATTTCTTGCATTTAGTTACAAGATCATCCTAGTAGTGGGTTATCCAGCCTCATGCAAAACCTGAAGGATGTCCTCAGAAAACTGGTGTCAAAAAGGTATCAAAACCATATTACCCAGAGACATCTGTAACTTGCGAAGATGAAGGTGAATGAGAGAGCCTTTGTCCTGTGTGACTCTTCTTTAGTAACTTGATGGCTTAAATTAATTTATTTGTGCACAACGTTTTCTGGAATTTATATTGCCTTGGATCAACTTATCCACACCCCCACCAGGGGCAGCAATATCCTAGACCTGGTTATTACCAACATGAGCAACCGGTGCTCCACACCAGAGGTCAATTCCTCGTTGGTCAGATCCGACCACAAGCTAATCACCCTAGGCATCCACATCCCTCGCCCACCCCCAATTAGGGAAACCACAGTAAAAACTTTCTCCAAAGCCAACTTCACACTTCTTAAGACAGAAGTGGCAAACTTCACGACACCCATGCTGACGGACAATAGAGGTATGACTGCTGAATCCTACACATATGCATTTTATAAGTATTTACATGAATGCATGGATCGTGAAATCCCTAACAGAACCAAGATGCTATCCTCCAAAAAAAGGAAGCCAATCTGGTGGTCCCCTGCCATAAACAAACTCTACAACAGAAGAAAGAAACTGTTGCAAAAAAGAGTAAAATCCCATGATTGGAGAAACTCTCTGGTCAGCCTCAGTAAGAAGCTGAGATCCCTCATAAAATCCTCCAAAGCTAGTTACGAAAACAAAGTCGCCACTGACTCTAAAGACAACCACAAAGCATTCTATAGCTATGTCAAGAATCTCAATGACAACACTCAGATCTGCTCTGAGGTACAGTACAATGGCACTAAATATACAGAACAACTGATATTGCCAACATCCTGGCAGATAGGTTCAGTGCTAACTTTACCCCCTTGTCATCCCCTAAAAGGCCCATCTCTATACCAGAGGAATGCAAAGTTCCTGTAATCATGGCTGCACAGGTAAAAAATACACTATCCAAAGCCAAGAACACAGCAAAGCTTGAAATGGTCTGCAGACTGCCTAGTACTTACCTATGAATCTAGAAGAACCACTCTGTGAGGTAACTTGTGATGATTGGCCCTGGCCAGGTGAAACATAAGAGGAAAGCAATGCTGTCTGGGCCAACAGTCATTAACAAACTTTTGGGCCTGTTCCACTAACTCTAAAACCTTCACACATCATTGTAGGGCATTACATATCCTTCAAAGGCTAGAGCTCCCTAACAACCTACATTATGCCCAGCTCCTAACCTTACAAATCATCTATAAACCCTTAGCTTGCCCAGCCCTGAGCAACAAAGTGAAACCTTAACACCTCCAACAGAACCCTAAGGTCTGAAGACAAAAAAACTCCTTAGTATTGCCAAGCCCTCTAAAATACCAGGACAAAGGCTTAACTCTTACTTGGTTGCTAAGGTATGGTACTCACTCCTCCTATTCACCAGAACAATTCCAGACTTGAACTGGAAGCCAAATGTTTGGAAATAGAATCATATACTACAAGAGTTTGGAGGCTGAAGAAAATGAGAAAAAGATGGAATTAGAATCAGCAGAGAGTGCAGTCTTTGGAGGCTGAAGAAATGAGAAGCAGTGTCAACATGAGAGGGAGATGCTGACTCTGCTAGGGTCATGGAGTTAATGGGGAAAGGAATAACCAAACCCCAGAAGCAATAAAGGCCAGTAAATTTCTTTCACAATTTACAGAGGGTGATAATTCTGATAGTTTTATTCATATATTTGAAACAGTATGTAAACGGTATAATATTGACCAAGGGCTCTGGGTACGGTTCCTGACCCCCTCACTCCATGGTAAAGATGTAAATGCTCTTTCTAAATTGTCTGATATTGATTGCTTAAACTATGATAAACTAAAACAATGTTTACTTGAATGGTTTAACACCTGAAGCTTACAGAAAAAAAGTTTTGTGAGCATAAATGCAAGGCAGATGAAAGTGTGTGTGATTATATTGCTGAGTTAAGCATTTATTTTCATAGGTGGGTGAGTGGATGTCAGATCACCACTTTTGAAGGGCTGGCAGACTTTTTCGTGAGGGAACAAGCTCTTAGCACTTTGCTTGAAGACATGAGAATCTGGTCGGCAGACCACGAGTGTCACTCTGGAGATAAGCTGGGGAAAAAAGGGGGATTCTACTTGGCAAACAAGGCATCACTGCACAAAGATGGGATATCCAGAGCTGCACATGGATATAAGGGAACCCATGGTGGGCAGCCTAAACCACCTCAGCAGAGTCCACCAGTAACAGAGGAAGCCACTAGTTCAGGTATATGGCCAGGATCAATGGTTAAATATTTTAAATGTAACCAGTGGGGCCAATTATCATATAGATGTTTACGGAGGCAAGGTGGAGAGCCAGCAAGTGGGAGTAACAGTATGCCAGTGGTAAGTTGTCTGGAGACAAAAGGGGTAACAAACTATCACCAGAGGTTATATCCTAGCTTAGTGGATGGAAAACAGGCCACTGCTAAGAGAGAGACAGCCTCTGACATAACCTGCATTGGTTAAAGAGGAGTAATATTTGCTTGGGCAGTCCACTCCAGTCAGAGCTTTGGGAAGGACCCCATTCCAAATGCCTTTGGCCAGAGTTCATCTTGACTGGGAGGGTGGAAAAGGAAGCAAGCAAGTAGGTGTATGAGGATATCCCCCTGCAGATGTCCTGATGAGGAATGATTCTGATAATGCAGTTACATGCAGTCAGGCTTGGAGACTGGCATGTATGTGGGTGATAGCCTCAGGGAGACCCAGACAGACTACACATTTGAAGCCAGGGTTGGTGAGATGGCTATTTCAGGGAGGAAACTACCCTGTAGTGGTGAGCCATGACTGCTGGTAGGTGCTGATGTTCTCTTGGACAGAGTGACTGCAAGGGCAAAGGTAAGTGGTAGTACCCAGGCTGACAGTGAGGCACCACTGTCAGAGGATACTAGACTTCCTGTCGAAAGGGAGCTGTCAAGATTTACAGAGAGAGAGAGAGTTGAGACAGGCTCAGCATTCGGACCCTACACTAAGAGGCTTGAGGGAGGCGCCCGATTCTCAAGAAAAAGGGGAGTCTGTATACTGGAACAAAGGGTTACTGTACAGAGTATGGAACCCTGAGGGAGGGGTAGAGGGTGAGGTAATACAGCAGTCCATAGTGCCTACAGCCTACCATCTGACACTTCTAGCCATAGCCCATGACATTCCTTTTGCAGGTCATATGGACATAAAGCATACTAAGAGACATATGCAGAACTTTTATTGGCCTGGGATTACAAGGGATGTAACCAGGTACTGCAGGACCTGTGAGGAGTGCCAACAAGTAGGCAAGGCAGGAGAAAAGGTCAGGGCTCCTGTGATGGCTTTGCCTGTGATTCAGGAGCCATTTCAGAGGGTAGCTATGGATACTGTAGGGCCGCTGAGTACCCCAAGCTCCACAGCGAAGAAGTATATCCTGGTGGTGGTAGATTACACTACTAAATACCCTGACACAGTGGCTCTGTCCTCCATTGAGGCAGAGAAGGTGGCAAATGGTTTGTTAAAGATTTTCAGCAAGCCAGGTTTCCCGAGAGAAATACTGACTGACAGAGGTGCCAATTTTATGTCAGATCTGCTGGCTTGTCTGTGGAAGAGCTGTAGGGAGAAGCACCTAAAGACCACTGTCTACCATCCCCAAACTAATGGTCTTGTGGAGAGGTTAAACTCTACTAAAGACCATACTATGGGCATTTTCAGACCAGTTTAAGACAGAATGGGACAAATATTTGCCCCACCTGCTGTTTGCATACATAGAGGTACTCCAGGAACCCACAGGTTTTTCACCCTTTGAGTTGTTGCATTGACATAAGGTGAGGGGGCCTTTAGATTTGATTTGTGCTGATTGGGAGGGTGAGTGTGAATTCCACAAGGAGTCTGTTGTGGCATATGTACTAAACCTCAGGACAAGGCTTAGGGAACTCATAGGCTTGGCCCAGGAGAGCCTGGCAGGGGCCCACCATCAGAAAAAGTTCTAGTATGACAGGAGTGTGCGAGCCCAAGTATATGCTGTGGGACAGCAGGTTATGGTTCTCCTTCCTGTCAGACACAATAAGCTGCAGGCAGCTTGGGAGGGACCTTTCAAAGTGGTAAGGAAGGTCAGTGATGTTAACTACATGGTAGAACTGCTAGGCAGGAGGCAGGGGCACAAATTGCACCATGTTAACATGATGAAGCCTTACCATGACAGGAAGGCCCTTCTGCTAAGTATTTGCAGTAAGTGGCAGGAGGGATCTACTTCACTAGACTGAGTTACCTAGGACCGAAGACCAGAATGCCAAGATGGAAATACCAGGACTGCAGAATACTGAATACTGACATGTTCAGATTTCAGTAGCGCAAAAACATAGTGCATTAATTCCTCTGAGGTAGAAAAGTACCATGAACATGGAGATCGCTATACAGTGATGATCGGGAAAATCGCCCTTGTTCCCACTGTAGTGCGATCTCAGAGTTGGTATATGTAAGTGGCAGGGGATGTGGGCAGTGCAGGGGGGTTGCCCCCTGCAAGCTGTTTTTGTAGCAGACAGGAATCAATGCACTGTTTTCGCTCTAGTGACATTCGAAAATGTCAGCATTCGGTATTCTGCAGTTCCAGTACTTCCATCTCTGCATTCTGGTCTTTGATCTTTCTGTAAGTCAATCTACTGAAGTAGATCCAGCAGGAGGAACCTGATGAGGATCTATGGCTACATCTAGCCAGCCAGCAAAATACCAAGTTATTAAAGTGAAGCCTAGGGTTACAGGTATATATGACATGACAGTGCAGCACTGTAGTGGGGCCAGCAATGCCAATTCAGATGAGTTCTCAAGAGAGAGCATGAGTTAATGTTACTGGGAGTAGCATGAGAAAGAATAGTTGTGTAAAATCTTACTATAACCAAAGATGTCCTTCTCTTCCATGTTGCAGTATGTTGCCCTCAGTTGACGTGTACGTTGGCTCCTATACAAAAGCTTCAGCTTGGCTGTTGTAGCTGCGTGGGATCTCACACGCAGGGCCATAAACCAGGGGCCTTAAATTTGACATCTGCACGCACAATCCTCAGAACTTGAAGGCCAGCAGGTAGAGAGGAAGGCCCAGTTGGAGGGATGCCAGTGGGGACAGGTGTGTGGCCTTGGTGTCATTTAGTAGATTAATTAGATCCAGGACTTAGTTGGGCCTAAAAGAGCAAGAATAGAGGGTAATGGTGGGTGGGAAGGAATACTGCAACATGGAAGAGAAGGACATCTATGGGTATGGTAAGATTTTACACTCCTATTCTATGTCCTTCTATTCCTATGTTGCAGTATTTCAGTTGTGGGAGAGTACCACTGCTTAGTTGCATGAAAGTGAGGTGGATGCTGAAGAGGTTTCTACAAAGCCTTGTAGGATGGCCCTGGCGAATCCTGTCCTAGCTCTGGAAACTTGGTCCAGTTTGCAATGTTTGGTATAAGTGTGGATAGTGGACCAAGTTGCTGCTTCCATTATGGATGCCATGTCCAGACCCCTCATGAATGCCTAAGAAGCAGCCACCACCCTAGTGGAATGGGCCTTTACCCCACTGGAGGGTCTTTTCCATGGTGAGTATAATAAAGACAAATAACTTTTCTAATCCAGCAAGCGATGGTTTGTTTGGAGACTGCCTTGCCCAGGGCACTGGGGTGAAAGGAGACAAAGAGCTGCTTAGATTTCCTAATGGTTCTGGTTTTGTCCAGCTAAATCTAAGTTGCCTGTGCACATCCAAGGAGTGCAGTATCCTCCCCCCTTCATTAGTGGGGGTGGGAAAGAAAGTGGCTAAGTGGATAGATTGGTTTAGAGACAAGTCATTGACCACCTTGGGCATAAAGGAGGGATTGGTCCACAGGATGACTCTGGCTTTGTGGAAGGTGGTGTAAGGGGGGCAGGCCATTAAGGCCAGCAACTCTGAGATCCTTCTGGCTGAAGTGATACCCACCAGCAGGATGGTTTTCCAAGTACACATCTGTAAGGAAGAAAAAGAGCTGGTTCGAAAGGGTGCTAGGTTCATTTTTTCAAGATGTAATTGAGGTCCCAGGGTGGACGGATAGGTTTCTTTGATGGCCTCATGTGTAAGACCCCTTTAAGGAAGAGCCTTACGTCAAGCCTGGCTAGCAAGGGAGGATCCAGGGGCAAGCAGGCTGATATAGCGGGAAAGGTGTACTTTCACTGAAGAGTAAGAAAGTCTGCTTTTAATCAGTTGACACACATAAGTGAGCACAAGGGGGGCATCTGCCGAACAGGGCTCCCTTCCCTTGCCCAGACACAACTTAGTAAATCTTTCCCACTTAGCTAGGTAAGATTTTCTGGTGGTAGGTTTCCTTGCCTCCTTCAGGACTGAAAGCATGTCCTCTGAGTAGTGGTGTCTGAAGGGGATCAAAAGTTTATAACCCACAGAGTCAGGGATAACATCTGCAAGTGTGGATGAAGGAGAGTTCATTTGTTTTGTGTCAGTAGGACCACCTTGTAGTGATTGCTCTTGGCTAGATTGAGAAGAAGGGGGAACCAGTGCTGCCTTGGCCAGTAGGGTGGCACTAACAAGATGTTTGGCTTGTCCTTCTGTATTTTCAGGAGGACTTTCTGAATCATTTGAAAGGGGGGGAAGGCATAAAGAAACTTCCCCTCCCAAGAGATGCTGAAAGTGCCCACTCTCCAAGCTAGAGGGGAGTGTATTTTTGAGCAGAAGGTCTGCGGCTGCCTGCTCTAGAGGGAGACAAACATGTCTATTTGTGGAGTACTCCACTGGTGGACTATGTCTAGTAAGACCCCCCCTGTCCAGCATCCATTCGTGCTATGGTGAGGAGGTCCTGCTTAGGAGGTCTGTTTGTCTGTTGTCCTGCAAGGGGATGTAGGTCACCTGCAGGACCAGGTTGTGGTGAGAAGCTAGATCCCATATCAGCAGGGTCAGTCTGCACATCTGGTAGGCCTTTGTTCCTCCCTGTTTGTTGAGATACCACATAACCATGGTGTTGTTGGTCATTATCTGAAGCACCCCTGGGACCAGAAGGGGAGTAAAGGTCTTTAAGGCTAGGAAGACAGCTGTCATTTCCCTGGTATTGATGTGCTTGCTCTGCAGAGAAGTGTGCCAGTTTTCCTGGACCCTGTAGGATGGACGAGTTGCACCCCAACCTGAATCTGAGGCATCTGTATGCACTGTTTGGGTTGGGGTGGTTGGTTGCAGTGGGAGCCCCAGGTTTAGATGAACTTGCTGGATCCATCAACTGATTTCTTTTTTCAGAAAGGTAAGGAGAGGAATCTCCTGTTCTAATGGATGTAAGTGTTGGGATGAAATGTTTTTGAGGTACCACTGCAGCTTGCACATATGCATCCTGGCCAGTGGTAGCATGGGGATGGTAGCTGCCATTAAGCCTGGGAGATGCAGGAATTCCCTTGCCATCACTTTCTGGGAATGGAGGGTTTCCTGGAAGTGGGCAGTCAGGGATAGAATCTTGGCCCATGGGAGAAAGGCCTTCATTTTGTCCGTCCTGATTCTGCAACCTAGGAAAATCTTGTCCTGGCCTAGATTCAAGGAGGACTTTAGGAGGTTGAGGGTAAACCCTAGATTTTGCAGAAGGGACATGGTGAAGAGCAGTGCCTTGAGAGGGCATCTTTGGACTCTACTAGTATTAAGATGTCATCCAGATAAGGGTATATCTGGGTTCCCTGTGTTCTGCAGAAGGCAATTGATGGGGCTAGGCACTTTGTAAAGACTCGAGGGGCAGTGGATAAACCAAAGGGCAAGGCAGTAAATTGGAAATGAGAGGATGGTCCAGAGAAATGCAGAAATTGTCTGTGGGAAGTCCTGATGGGTATGTGAAGGTAGGCTTCTTTTAGGTCTAGGGTGACCATGAAGACTCTGGGTGGAATAAAAGGCAGAAGAGTAGGAAGTGACAGCATTTTGAAGGAGGGTACCTGAAGATATAGGTTTAGAAAGGAGAGATCTAAAATGGGTCTCCATGGGCAATCTTTTCTGGGGACCAGGAAGAGAAGAGAGTAGAATCCCTTTCCTTCCTGTCCTGAGGGGACAGGTTCTATGGTGCCTAGCTTTAGAAGTTCTGACAAGACTTGTGGTAGGAGATGAATTTGTTTTTTGGAGGAAAAGGAATACTTCTTCTGGGAGGTTGTTCTTTCCAGGATAGGAAGTACCCTTTTTGGATAATGGATAAGACCCATTGATCTGTGGTGATTACTTGCCAGAAGGGAAGACAGTGCGGAAGGTGCGCAGAGTGTGGAAGGTGGGCCAGGCAGTCATGCATTATTGGGACCTCCTCTATCCTGAAAGGATTGTCTGGGTTGAGGAGGTGGTACATTAGGTCTGGATGAAGGTCTTCTTGCCCCTCCTCTAGACCTGGAAGAGGAGGCACCTGGCTGAGGAGGGTTTTGCATTACAAAAGTGGTTTTAGCAGGGTAGTTTCTGTAATATTTGGGAATGGGGACACCAGCAGGTGCTTGATGTCCTGCAATTCTTTACTTTTTTCCTGCAGATATTTGAAGAGTTCTGCAGATTGTATTCCAAAGAGGAAGTTGTGATCCAGGGGGGCATCCAGGATTTTGGACTTGAAGTTCTCAGGTAGATTCTGCAGTCTTAGCCTGGAGTATCTCCCAAGGACAGAAGCATATGCTGCTGAGTGGGCAAATGTTTCTGCAGCATTGTAGCTGCATCTGATATAGTGCCTGGCTACTTGCTGAGCCAAGGACAGCTTGGTGGCCTTGTCAGCCTTAAAGGGACTGTCAGGCATAGATGCCAGCATGGAGGAGGCCTGAGACACTAAGTCTACAGCATACTTAGTCATGTGGGTCTGATAATTTATTGCTATGAATGCTGAAGTGGAGGATGTGTAAACTTTCTTTCCCATCCTATCCATGTATTTGGTATCTTTGTCACTGGGTAGGAGGGAGGCAGAAGGCAGTAGCCTGTACTTTATCAGGAGCAGTGGCAATAACAGCTGGGTCAGCCAAGGGAGGTTTAACTAAGAGTTTTTGCTCCTATGGCACTTTATAGAAGCGGACAGGGTGCTTGGGGGCTGGAGGATGGGACTCTGGGGCCTTAGAAGCTGAATTAAAGGCATCCAAGTAAGCAGGAAGCACTGGAGGGACCGCTGAGGGGGAGGGTGATTCCACTTGAAGCAGCTCAAAGTACCTTTTTTGGGTGTCAGTCATTTGGAAAGTATCCCATTTGAAGTAATCTTTCATCTTGATGATAGCCTCACCAAAGGTAATATCCTTGGGGGGGGTCCGCTTCTATAGATTCTTCATCGGGGAGTAATACTCCTGGGGAGAGGCAATCTGAGATGTGTAAGAAATGAAGTCCTCTGCGGAAGAAAAGGAGGAATCATGCTGTTCCTCCCTAACCTAAGAGGTCATGGGTGGGAGGGAAGAGGCAGAAGCATGCCTAGGGCTCAATAAAGGCAGAGTAGAGGGGGCTGAGGCTGAATTCTAAAGGGCCATGAAGGCCTGCATAAGTGAGGAAGTGAAAGCCTGCAAATCTGGAAAGGTTTCTTGCAAAGAGGAGGAATGCTTCATTTTTTTGTTTCGTTTTGGCTGGAGTGGAAGTAGGGGCCAGCCTGGCGTCCGACTTAGACAACAACATTTCTGAAGGCTGGATCCCGATTGGAGGTACCACAGAATCTTGTTCCCCCTTGACATAGACAGTAGTCAGTGTCTGAGCAATCTCAGAGGACGTACTGGTCATCAGCTGTGCAACGGCTTTCTCAAGGGTTGTCATTGAAGTCAACGGAACTGCCGAGTGCTCCTCAACTCTTAGACCAGTAGTTGGTGGGGCATCGGGCAGTGGAGCAGTTGGTAAGGAAGGTCTAGGAATCTTGGCCTTCTTTCGTGGTGGTTCGTGTTCAGCCTTTTATGCGGGATCCATTCTAAGAGCTAACCATTTTAGGTGCTGATTTTCTAGGTATAGGTTTAAGGTGGCCAGACGGCTGTGCAGGGTTTTTGGCACAAAAGAATGACAAATAGAACAGGCAGAATGGTCGTGCTCCTGGCCTAAGCAAAAAACACACCTATCATGGGCGTCTTTATGGGGTATCTGGCACTCGCACTGGCATGTTCCCTTTTTACCTGACATCAGCTAAAGGCTACAACAACCAAGCCTAGGCAATAAGTTAGCAAAACAAGAAAAAATCGAAACCCAATGGGTTACTTAGCGTTACTGGTGCATCAGTAAAGGAGCGATCGTACAATGCGTAGGTCTGCGGCTGAAAAGTTCTGAGGATTGTGCGCACAGACATCACATTTATGGCCCCTGGTTTATGGCCCTACGTGTGATGTCCCATGCAGCTGCAACAGCCAAGCTGAAGCTTTTGTGTACTAGCTGCCTGAGGGCAGGAAATTCCACAACTGGAATACTGCAACATAGGAATAGAAGGACATCCAGAAGTCAGATGATCATATGTATGTGATGTTACAGTGTAATCTAGGACAAAAATAATGTTTTAATACTAGGCAAGACTGAAGTCTCAAAGCACTCTATTTTTGTAACCTGGCAAAAGATCTCTCACCTATTTCAACTTATTTGCCTTGCTCTACTAAGTAAATAGGGAATAGTAAGTCTTTAGATCATATACCATTTAGGAAAATATAGTAAGATTAGTTAAGTACTGTTTTTCTGCACCTGTGTGAATCTATTCATCTTTGTTATTTTAATATTTCCAGTGTTGAAACTGGTGTTTACTGTAAATAGATATTTAGTATGTTCATGTTCCTTTCTTGTTCATTATTAAATATATTTAAAGTTTTCATCGCAGCTGGACTTTTAGAGACTATTTTAATCTCAGAGTACTTATATACATTTGGTGATAGCTCTGGCTGCTCATGAAAGCCTTGCTGTTGGTCAAACTACCATTTGTATTAATATTAATTTCACTTTGTATAATTGGGTACCCTTGCAACAGACTTAGAGTAGCTGGCTTTGAAGTGTCTGGTGGCAGTGTAACTACCTTACAGTCTGGGCAGACGGGGGGATAAAGGAAAGCTGTGTAAAATCTTACCATAACCATAGATGTCCTTCTCTTCCATGTTGCAGTATTCACTAGTGGGTTTACCCTTCTTCCCATCAGCTTGTTCGGCCACGTTTCCAAAGCTTTTCCCGTCCCTGTTGGTGTGTCGGATGTTTGATGTGTTGGCTGGCATGTGGGCCATAAAAGCGATATCTTCGGGCACCAGTCCTCGGAACCATGAAGCCCCAGCCAGAGCCAGTCCTGATAGCATAGCCTGTGTAGGAGCGGAGGAGAGCAAGTGCAAGAACAGGGGGATGGAGGGAGGGAAGGAATACTGCAACATGGAAGACAAGGACATCTATGGTTATGGTAAGATTTTACACAACTTTCCTATGTCCTTCTATTCCAATATTGCAGTATTCACTAGTGGGTGAGTACAAAAGCTCACTGCTGGCTGGGTAGTGGTCTGGATGAGGATTCCAGGAACCCATGCAGGATAGCCCTGGCAAATCCCACTCTGGTCCTGGAGATGTGGTCCAGCTTGTAGTGTCTGGTGAAGGTGTGCACAGATGACCAGGTAGCAGCTTCCAGAATGGAGTTCGTATCTAGACCTTTAAAGAAGGCTCCAGAGGAAGCCATGGCACTTGTGGAATGGGCTCTGACATTGCCCATTAGAGTCTTTCCATGGTGTGAGTAACAAAAGGAGATGACCCTATCAATCCAAGAGGAAATGGCTTGTTTTCCCACAGCTTTCCCCAGAGGCCTGGGGTGGATGGAAACAAAAAATGGTCTGATTTGCATACAGGCTTGGTCTTATGTAAGTAGAAATGAAGTGCCTGTGTATATCCAGGGAATGAAGGACTCTCTCACTGTCTCCCTGAGTATTTGGAAAGGAGGGCAGGTGAATAGCCTGATTTAGGGAGAGGTCATTAACAACCTTGGGGGGTGAAGGAGGGATTAATCCTGAGGGTGACCCTGTCCATATGGAAAACTAGGAAGGGTGGAGTAGCCATGAGGGCTTGGAGTTCTAAGACCCTCCTGGCTGAAGTCAAAGCTACTAGCAGTACTGTTTTCCATGTGCAAAATTTCAAGTCAGCCTTGCCAGCTGGTTCAAAGGGCGGCAGAGTGAGTTTTTTCAGCACATAATTAAGATCCCGGGGAGGAGGAGTCAGTTTTCTAGGGGGTCTTAAGTGTAAAATACCCTTTAGGAATAGCTTGGCTGGAAGTCTGGAAGCTAGTGGAGGCTCCATAGGCAGACAGGCAGAAATGGCAGACAGGTGTGCTTTTAAGGAGGAGTAAAACAAGTCTGTCTTCAGCAGTTAACACAGGTAAAACAGAATTAGAGGCAGGTCACTGTCCAGCAGCTCTGTCTGTCTTTTCTGACACCAGATAGAAAACCTTCTCCATTTAGAGAGATAGGATTTCATTGTGTTTCATTTCCTGGCCTCCTGAAGGACTGAAAGCATGCCCTCGTTGTACAGAAGTCTGAAGAGAATCAGAATCCTATCAGCCACAGGGAGAGGTACAGGGATCTCCACTGTGGGTGAATCTGTCCCCCCTGGTGCTGTGTGAGTAGATCCACTGAGGGAGGTAACTTGTGGTGATTGCCCTTGGATAGATGAAGAAGTAGGGGGAACCAATGCTGCCTTAGCCAAAAGGGGGTCACTGACAAGATTTCTGGTGAGTGCTGCTGAATTTTCAGTAGTACTCTCTGGATCAGAGGGGAGGGGGGAAAGGTGTACAGGAATTTCCCCTTCAAAGACATCAAGAAGGCATCTGTTTGAAGAGCCTTGAGGTCGTGAGTTCTGAAGAAATAGCTCTGGAGTTGCCTGTTTGTGGAGGAGGCAAACAGGTTTATCTGTGGAATACCCCACCTGTGGATCAGATCTAGGAATACCTCCTTTGACAGCATCCACTCGTGACTGTCTGAGGAGGTTCTGTTTAAGGAGTCTGCCTGGCAATTGTGTTGGGACGGGATGTAGGCTGCCTGGAGGGAGATCCCCTGGGAGACAGCTAGATCCCATACCTGTAGGGCTAGCCTGCAAAGGAGGTATGACTTCATCCCTCCTTGCTTGTTCAAGTACCACATCACTGTGTTGTCTGTAAAGATCTTTAGAATGCCCTGTCTGAGGAAAGGTAGAAAGGCCTGCAGGGGCAGAAGTATGGCAGACATTTCTTTGATGGTAATATGCCATTGTTTGTGTTTGTTTTACCACAGACCTTGCACTGTTCTTGTGTCTAACGCTGCCCCCAGCCCAGATCTGAGGTGTCTGACTGCATGATCTAAGAAGGGGAAGGCAATTGTAGGGGGAGACCCAGGTTTAGGGTCACCTGGGCCATCCACCACTTCAGCTCTTGGTGGAGGAAGGGGAGAAGTGGGATTCTGAACTCTAGGAGGTGTGAGTGCTGGACCCATACTGAGCAAAGATACCACTGCATCTTTCTCATGTGCAATCTTGCCAGTGGCAGCATAGGAATAGCGGCAAGCCATGTGGCTGAGAAGTTTGAGGAATTCCCTCGCAGGTGAAAGGGGGGCAGATTGAAGGTGTTGGGTCAGGGAAAGCACTTTTTCTTGAGGTAGGAAGGCCATCCTGAGGTCTGCTCCGATTCTGCATCCTAGGAAGACAATGTCTTGTGTAGGATTTAGTTTGGATTTGGGGTAGTTTATGAGGAACCCTAGAGACTGCAGCAGCAGCAGGAGGTCCTTTGTGTGGGTGAGCAGGGTTTGTCATCTGCTGCTTGAATGAGCAGGTCATCTAGGTATGAGAAAATTTGCATACCTCTTGTTCTGCAGTAGGCAATGACTGGGGGGACAGAGGGCCTAGACAATTTCATAATAAATTGTCTTGGCTGGGTAGTTTCTCTGAAATTTTGGGATTGGAGAGACAAGAAGATACTTTAGATCTTGCAGTTCTTTCCCTTTTTGCTGAAGTGACTTAGAGAGATCAGCTACCTTGGAGCCAAAAAGGGCAGTGTGATCCAAAGGATCATCCGAGAGTTTGGCCTTACAATCATCCGTATCTCCTCAATACAAAGGCAGATGCAGCTGACCTGGCAGAGGCCTCCGCTGCATCCTATGCACATGTTAGGGAATGTTTATTGACTTGGGAGATGAGCCCAAGCAAGAAAGACAGGGATGCCTTTGCAGAGCATTCAGAGATCTCATTAAGATCCTTAGAAGCTTTGTTCAGTAAGGCCAAGGAGTATTTGGCCATGTGTGACTGGTAATTTGCAGTCCTAAAGGCTCGAGTAGTTGAAGTATATATCTTCTTCCCCCACCTCTCCATGGCCTTGCTGTCTTTATCTGCAGGCAGGATAGTGGTAGTAGGGAGTAGTCTTTTCTGTTGCTCAGACACGTCTCAGCAATCCTATTTAAAATGTTCCTTCATAAGATTTACAGTCTCCCCGAAGGTAAGGTCTTCCACAGGGGAGTCAGGTTCAGCAGAGGCTTCTTCTGGGGATCCATACGCCAGAGGGGAAGAAATTTGTGAAGAGCAGGACGAGTCCTCTGAGGTGTCAGACATTTACTCTTCTGCAGGTTGGCTAAGAGTAGTCTCTGGCTGAATAGGCCTGGGACTAAGAAGAGGTTGAGCAACATCAGGCAGGTCTGTTGTAGGCCTAAGGGCCAGGAAGGCATTGTAGAGACTCTGACTGAAGGCATTGTAGAGACTCTGACTGAAGGCCTGCCAGTCTGGCAAGGCCTCTGGAGTTGAAGCGATGTGCCTCATTTTCTGTTTTTTCTTTGTAAGCCTAACTGGCATCTGGCTGGCGATAGGCCTTGAAGAAAGAGAAGGAAAGCACAGTTGTGTACACTTACCGTAAATGTAGATGTTCGAGTGTATTCACTGTTGCAGTCATCACATTTGGGTTATCCCTGCCAGGGTAGCCCTCAGTCGGCCCGAATACCAGAGGCTTAATATTTCTGCATCGGTTGCTGTTGCTCCAAGACATCAGGTCATCAGTGGTATAAAAACAGGCAGCCGACGCCATTACATCGGTTTTTCTTGTTCTGTCAGGAGCCCCCAATAAAGAGTTAGGTTATGGTGGAAAAACACCACCAGTAGAAGGTAAATACCAAAAATTCCCTGTAAAGAGAGAGAGAGAGAGACACACACACAAGGGGGATGGAGGGAGGGAAACCAGGTCTGCAACAGTGAATACTCAAACATCTACATTTATGGTAAGTGTACACAACTGTACTATATTCTTCGTGTTTCACTATTGCAGTCATCACATTTGGGTTGAATCCCAAAGCTGAAGAAAAAGGGTGGAGGCAGTCAAGAAGACTGGGGGCTGGCTAGTATGCCCTGCAAGACTGCAGTGGCAAAGCCTGCCCTGGATTTAGAGAACATAGGCAGATGGGTAATGCTTGGTGAGGGTATGAACAGATGTCCATGTTGCAGCCTCTAGGATGTCCCTGGTGGGGACCCCTCTGAGGAAAGCTGCAGAGGTGGAGGTTGCTCTGGTGGAATGTGTCCTGACCCCCTTGGGGGGAGGTTTTCTGTGCTGTTTTTAGCAGAAATGGGTGCAATGTGCTATCCATTTGGAAACTGTTTGTTTGGATATGGCCTTGTCCTCTGCTCCTGCAGTGAAGCTGACTAGCAATTGATCAGTTTTTCTAAAATATTTAGTCCTGTCTAGGTAGAATCTGAGCTGTCTGTGCACATCTACAGAGTGCAGAATCCTTTCCCCCTTGTTTTTTGGGTTAGGGAAAAAGGTGGGCAAATAAATGGATTGGTTGACAGCCACACTGGACACCACTTTTGGCATGAAGGATGGGTTAGTCCTGAGGAAACCCTGTTAGCATGGAAAATGATGAATGGTTCTACAGCAATAAGTGCTTCTAGCTCTGATACTCTTCTAGCTGAAGTGATAGCCAGAAGCAAGGCTGTCTTCCAAGAGAGGAAATTTTAACTCTGCTGTAGCTGGTGGTTCAAAGGGGGGCAGGGTGAGCTTTTCCAACACAACGTTTAGGTCCCAAGCTGGGGTAGGAGCTCTTCTGGGTGGCTTCAAGTTGTTAGCTCTGCTTAGGAACTGTTTGATGAGAGGGTGCCAGAAAAGAGGTGGCTCTGTGCTGACATGAGCAGAGATGGCAGAGGCATGAGTTTTAATAGAAGAGAAGGATAGACCCTTGTGTAGTAGGTCTGCCAGGTAAACCAGGATGAGAGGTAGGGAGGGCTGTGCCATTCTGGCTCCCTTAGCCTGGATTCAGGAACAACACCTTTTCCACTTGTCAGCATAGGACTTTCTGGTGCTGGGGCATCTGGCCTCACGTATAACATCTAGAACTTGTTTGCTCAGACTGGCAGCTTGAGGAGAGGTCAAGGAATAAGCCAGGCTGCCAGATTGAGGGTCTGCAATTGGGGATGCATGAATTCTCCATTCCTCTGGGTCAGGAGTGTTGGGATCTGAAGTAGATGCCATGGTGGCAGGGGTGACAGGCTGCGCAGCAGTGGGTATCAGTGCTGTTGTGGCCAGTCGGGGGCAATGAGGACTGTCCTCGGTTTTTCCTCCTTTATTTTGAGCAGTACCCTTGAAACAAGTGGTAGAGGGGGAAATGCATAGACCGAGAGGTTTACCCACTGGAAAGATACAGCATCCACTTTCCAGGCTTTGTTGTGAGGTTCCCTGGTGCAGAATTTGCTGAGCTAATGATTGGAGTGGGAGGCAAAGAGGTCTACCTTCGGGGTTCCCCATTTCTGGGTTAAAAGGGTGAAGGTTCTGTGGTCTAGCTGCCACTTGTATGGGTCTAGCAGGTTTCTGCTTAGGTTGTCTGCCAGAGAGCCTGGCAGGAAGTGTGCTAACAGGTGCCGTTGCATGGCTGAGGCCATGTGCCAAAGGGTCATGGCAAGCCTGCACAGAGGATAAGAGTCCCTCCCTGCTTTTTGCTGTACCACATTACCATGGTGTCTGTTTTGATCAGTAGAGGCCCCAGGGAGAGTAGGGGGTCTGAAAGCTGTCAGGGCATGCTGAACAGCTAGCATCTCTTTTTGGTTGATGTGCAGATGTATTTCATTTGGGCTCCATTTGCCCTGAATGCACCTGCCGTCTAGATGTGCACCCCAGGCATAGTCTGATGCATCTGTGGTGAGGGTCTGGGTGGCATGGAGTAGTGAGAAAGGAAGTCCCTTGTTGTGGTAGCATGCTGCTGCCCACCAAAGAAAATCTTTCCTTAGACAAGGTATCATTGGTATAAGAGTTCCAGGTCTTGAGAGTGCTGACACCAAAGGCTTTTTAGGTACCACTGCAGTTTCCTCTTATGCAGTCTGGAATATGGAATGAGTAGAATGCAAGAAGCCATGAACCCTAGAGCTTGCAGGATTTTCCTTTTGGATAACTGTTTCCTGGTGGCTAGTTGAGAGAAGTAGGTTGTCAGGTGGGATGTTTTTCTGGTGTAAGGAATGCCATCTGGGATGCTGTTTCCAGGCTTGTTCCCAGGAATACAATTTTTTGTGTGGGTACTAGTTTTGATTTCTTTTCGTTGGTAGTATACTCCAGGGAGGTCAGTAGGTCCTGTACAAAGGTCAGGTGCTTTAGCAGCTTTTCCTGTCTGCCTGAATCAGGCAGTCGTCTAAGTATGGGTAAATTTGAATATTTCTTTGTCTGCAAAAAGCAATGGCGGGAACCAGACATTTTGTGAAAACTCTGGGAGCAGTGGATAAGCCAAAGGGAAGTGCAGAGAACTGAAAGTGCAGTGATCCTGCTCTGAAATGTAGGTATTCCCTGATTGGAATGTGTAGGTAGGCCTCTTTTAGGTCTAGGGTGGCTAACCAAGCATCCTTGGAAAGCATAGGAAAAAGCTGCTGGAGGGTGAGCATTTTGAATTTTGGTATCACTAGAAAGGTGTTTAGAATGGATAGGTCGAGAATTGGGTGCCATGTGCCCTCTTTTCTGGATACCAGGAAGAGTCTGGAGTAGAAACCTTGGCTTATCTGTTCTGCAGGAACATTCTCTATTGCCCTCGCAGAGAGGCGGGAAAAGGACTAGTTTTTTGGCCTCTGCCCGCTGGTTTGGGGGGAAGATCTGGGAACCCTTCTGGGGTTGGCAGTGTGAGAAAATAAAATTTGTATCCCTGGGACACTATGCTGAGGACCCAGTGGTCATTGGTAATGGTGGCCCAGTTGCTTGTGTGGAAGGAGAATTTTCCTCCTAGGGGCAAGTGCAGGTGGGCAGATGGAGGGAGTGGAAGTGTAAAGTCATTGTGAGCTCTTGCCATAAGGGGGTGGCTTTCCACTCACTGGTTTTGAAGAGGAGGAACTCCATTGCTTGGATCTCTGCATTCCCTGGGGCTGTTGTCTGGGGGGCCTGCTTCCCCTGGGTCTGGGCTGAGCTGACCTGGAGGGGGCAGGGAAGGACCAGTGCTTGGAGCGGAAATGCCTACTGAACCTTGGTGGCTGGACCTGTAAGAAGTCTTTAACTGTCTGCATAGATTTATCTTTTTCTTCCATCTTTTTTAGGACCTCTTCTGCCTTGGTACCAAATAAGTTGTCTTTGTGCAACGGTGCATCCAATAATTTGGATTTGACATGGTCTGGCAAGGTCTGTTCCTTAAGCCAAGCATGTCTTCTAAGTACAGAACCAGTGACTGCTGCCCTGCAAGATGCTTCTAGGGCATCAAAACCACATTGTAAGGTGTGCTTAGTTAGTTGACTTGCAGAATGAATTAACTCTTTTAACTCTATTTTCTGCACAAGCAGGGAAAGAAGATATTTTTTGTTTGAGGAGTTCCATGGTATGTTGCTAATATTTCATCATATGGAACTGACAATTTAATGCTCTAATAGCAAGAGTAGCAGAGGTGTATACCTTTTTACCCAATCTGTCTAATGCTCGGGAATCTCTATCTGAGGGGGTGGAATTCTTAGCTGAAGTTGCTTTGATTCCTTTAGGTCCTTGAGAGATGACCTTGGGGTCAGCAGTAGGATTTTTGAAAAGAAATTTGAGAGGGTCAGGGACCTGTCAGGTTTCCTGGGAGCAGGAGGGAGGGTGTCAGGGGTCAGACTGGATTCCATAAAAACATCATCCACAACATCCAGGACAGGAGGAATGGCCAAAGGTCTGTGCTGTTGAAGATCTAAGAATTCTCCAAGTTTCTTTTTTGACTGAGGATAGTCCTGACATTCCCATTGGAAATGCTCCCTTAAGGTATGAAGGGTTTCTCCAAAGGAAATGTCCTCGGGTGGAGAGGCTGAAGGGATGGATTCCTCTGCATCAGAATCCCCATAAGCAGAAAGGGGTTGCATATCTTCATATTCAGATGTATCAGAGTCATCGGACACCTGTTTAGATAAAACGACTGGGGAACAAGTCTCTTACTCTTTTTCTTTTGGAAGGGGTAGCCTGGCTTCCCATAATAAGCATTACAAGGTCTTCTGCCATTTTAAGCATTTGAAACTGAGGCAAGGAAGCAGGGGCCTGAGCTTGGGTTGTCAGTTTTTTGGGTGTGGTTCGTACCCTGGATCTTAGAAACTCAGTTGTTTTTGAAAGAACTGAAGACGTGAAAGAAGTCATCGGTCTGTATTGAGTACCGGTAATGCAAAGTACTTCCTCGGAAGCCAGTGCCTGCTCAGCGGCTCCAGACCCATCCAAGGTAGAGACATCTGCAGGATCCTTAGCCAAAGAAGAGTCTCATGACATACCAGACTCCGAAAGGGTCCTGCGAATCCACAGAAGTGGGCATCAGGGTCTGCGAAAGTGCCTCACTGAGGACTAGAGAACTGGTGACTAGCTTAATGGAAGCATAGTTGGCAGTTTTGGACCTGTGCAGTCTGTGTCTGTCTTTATCCTTATGTTTTTTTCGGAAGATCAGATGTCGGATGGCTTACCAAAGCCATATCTGAAGTCGAGGACTGAGAGCGAAAATATCTAGCTACAGTAAGGGCCTGACGATGTATAGTTCTGGCATTGAACAAAGCACAAAAGCGACAGCGGGGGGCATCGTGGTCTGGGCCTAAACAAGTGATGCAGTAGGAATGAAAATCTCAGTGTGGTATTTGCTTTCCACAGACGAGCAATTGTTACCTTTCTCTGACATTGATTAGAGCAAGAAAAAAGGATCCCCAATGGGGTATTTAGCTTTAGAAGACTTCAAATTCAATTCGGAAATGAAAAACTCAGGTAGCGGCCGACCGGCACTCGTGCGAACAGCTTCTGCTTCGGGCTCCTCAGCAAGAAATACTGATGTAATAGTGTCAGCTGCCTGTTTTTATACCACTGACAACCTGACGTCAGTCCTGGAGTGACAACAACTGATGTGGAAATTCTAAGCCTCTGGTATTCCTGCCGACTGAGGGCTACCCTGGCAGGGATAACCCAAATGTGATGATTGCAACAGTGAAACATGAAGAACATCAGCAGAGGCCTACTCCGATGCACCCATTCCAGAAGCTGGTTCCCCCAGGTACCCGCTTTATCTGATGTGGTGGACGCTGGTTCCTCGGCTAAGCTAATGTTGGCTACAGGCTGGGAATCGGCACAGGGAGGCGTGGTGGATGTGGACGGCCTCGTGGGCTTGGCCCTCTTCCTGGGTGGTTCAGATGGGGTGTCGGAAGTGGCTTCCATTCCGAGAGCGATCTGCCTAAGATGCTGGTTTTCAAGGTATAAGTCAAGGGCCTGAAGTTGGGGACGAAAGACTTACAACTGGTGCAGTTTTTATAATCGTGACCCCTACCCAAACAAAAGAGACACTGGTCGTGGGTGTCTTATTGGGGAATCTGGCAACCACAGTTGCACTTGCTCTTACCGGACATTAACAGACTATAGGAAATACAAAAGGAGTGAAGAAAAACTCCAACGGGGTACTTATCTTAATGCAAAACTGATCCGATGTCCGCAAGTAGCAGGAACACCTGGCGTATGTCTGGTGGCTGAAACGTTCTGAGGACTGGTGCGTGCAGACATCACTTTTATGTCCCACATACCAGCCAACATGTCAGATGTCCAACACACCAACAGGGACTGGAAAAGCTTTGGGAACCTGTCCAAACAAGCTGATGAGAAGAAGGGTAAGCCCACTAGTGAGTACTGCAACATTGGAATAGAAGGACATCTAGTAAATCTGGGTCAGCCTTTCTCAGGGGTGTGTGTGTGTGTGTGTGTGCACAAATCAAATCTCAAACTGTGTGTGTGTGTGTGTGTGAGCTGCTTGGAACAGGAACAGGAAGCACTGGTTTCACAGAGAGCATAGTGGAGGCCTTTGCTTGGACACTCAGTTGAGCACAACTCTATAGCTGTGCCAGTGGGGAGTCTAACTGGGGATCCGGAGAGAGAGGGAAAACCAGCCTCTGGACTGTGTTCTCTGTGTGCTCTTAAGGGAAAGTGTGCTTAATGCACACAGCTGCACCTGGAAACACTGGATGTATCCATTTCTGTTCCAAGTGAATGTTCCTCTCCAGTGTCAGTGATGAGGATTCAGGTTCTTTGATTACTGGCTCAGAGCGGAGGCATCACACTTGTATCCTATGACTGAGGGAAAGTACGTATTATACTGTATACACATTTGATGCTTAATGTGCAGTTAAAATGTTCTGTTTCTCTTCTCTGTTCTAAGCTAAGATGCTGCAATACATTTTGCATATTATGGTCTGTACTTGCAGCTTTTCTCCCCAGGCCTCTGCTGAAAATGGGTTCTTTTTGACCCAGACTGATTATCCTAGTACACAAATGTCAAATAAATAAATAAATCTTGTGTACGACCCTTGGCAACAGAGGAAGAAGGGGATAAGCATATATAGGGATATCCCTTTCCAAGATAAAAACATAGCATCCACCTTACAAGCCAGAAGGTTTGGCACTCTGGAAAAGAACTTTGTAAGTTGTTCAGGTGGGAGGCAAAAAGATCTACTAGACGTGCACCTTGCCAGTGTACAACATTCAGGAAAACCTCCCTGTGAAGCATCCACTTGAGTAGATCTGTCCTGGACCTGCTCACACTGTCTGCCACCAGATTGTGCTCTGAGGGAATACAGACATTGCCTGAAGAGTCAAGTGATGGTGGATAGCAAAATCCCAAGCTACGAGGGGCAGTCTGAAAACATGTTAAGATTTTGTGCCACAATGGTGTAGTCTGTGAAAATCTGGAGGATACCTGGAATTAAGAGGGAATGCAAAACCTAGAGAGCTTTCACTTCCTTGATATTGTCTTTTACATACGAGGATACCAGACCCCCGAACCTTGGTGTTGATGGAGGAAGCCCATCAATACAGGTCTGAAGCATCTGTAAACAGCTCCTAAGTGGGGAATTCGGAGAAATCTGGTGAATCTAACATAGGAACTCCTGTCTGAGGCAAGGCAATAGAGGTACAGAAAAGACCACATGATAACAATGAGTAGCAAAACTGTCTTGAGATAACACTAAAACTTGTGAAGTCTGGCCAAAGGAACCATTGGAATGGTGGAGGCCATAAATCCTGGGCTCACAGAAACACTCTAGCAGCTACCACCCATAAAGCAAGAGGAGATTGGAATAATTATGTCAAGGAGGAGACCTTGGAGGGAAGAAAACATCATTGACAGGGTCTGATCCCTGCAATCCAAGAATTTTTGGTCCTGGAACAGACTTCTTGAGATTGAGAGTGAAAATGACACTGCAAAGGAGGAGCATGATAAATTTGAGATCCTGCAAAAGAAGCTGCTGAGAGATGGCTTGAATATGAAGGTCATCCAGACAGGAAAAATCTGAACACCATGGAGCCTGCAAAAGGCTATGACTGGGCCAGGATATTTTGTAAAATATCCTGGTGCTGTAGAAAGACCAAATGACAAAACAGAAAACTGATGATGTGAGGAAGAAACAGTGAATGGTAAATACTTCCTGGACAGTGTGTGAACAGGAATGTGGATATAGGACGACTCCTGGTCTAGAGACACCAAGTAGACTTGGGGAAGCAGCAGAGGAAACAGATTGGAGACATTTTGAAAGAAGGAACTTTTTTAAAGTGTTGAGAAAGGAGATCTACAACAGCTCTTCTCCTTAGGGACAAAACATTTCTGAAGTAGTATCCGTTTGGCCTCTGGGACAGAGGGACTTAGGTGTATAGTCTCTTGAGCTAGAAGATCCTGAAGAAGAGAAGGAAAACAAGACAGATGGCAAGGAGGAGACTGTAGTATCTCTGAAAAAAGGAGGAATGGATTTCCAAACCATAAAATAACAGCTTTGCATCACCTGTGGTGATTTGGTGTCAAATTAGAAGAGAGAGAGCGTTAACTTGAAAGAAAGAGGAATCTGGCCATGGGGCAGAAAAGAATGATTGTCAAAGAGAAGCAGACTTGTCTGGAGAAGACATCTGTCTTCTAGAATCCTGGGCTGGCTTCTCAGGAAGCGCTCTTTGGAAGGTCTCTTGCCTTTAAAGAGTACTTATGTCTATTCAGAAAAGGAGTCTTAAAAGAGTAGTTCCTTTGAAACTTAGGGATAGGTGAAAGGAATTTTTTTCAAGGTCCTGCATAATCTTTCCTTTATCTTGTAACATTTTAAAAAGCTCTGCAGTGGCAGAGTCAAACAGATCCTGGGTGTCCATGGGAGAGTCCAACAAATTAGCCTTAATATCCTCAAGGAGAGATGGCAACCTAAGTCAGAGTTCAACTGATCACTGTTATAGTATTCATCACAGATGGGTTTTCACTGTTGGCATCCAGTCAAGGTACCAAAGCTTTACCTTCCCCCTAGGGCATACATCCAATGTATAACCTCAGCTCCTGTGCATCAGGTTATAGAGGACGGATGGACATGTGACATTCTCAGACTATCTCCAAGTCAGCTAGGAGGGCTGTAGCTAGAACAAGTAGGAAAGTCCCCCAAGTAAGCATGTATGTGATCCAAAAGCAAGACAACAGAGGAGGAGGAGGGGGGGGAAGGAATACTGCAACAGTGATCAGAAGGACATCTGCTGTTCTTACACAAATGTATTATGTCCTAAATGAAATCACTGTTCTAGTATTCATCACAGATGGGTGATACCCAGAACTGAAGAGCCAGAGAGAGAGAGAGAGATACTGGGCACAAGTTTGGAAACTAGCAAACATTGGACTGTATAAATGTTTTTTTTTTTTTTTCGTCGTGCTTGGTGAACTCTAAAAACGTTCTTATTCAACTAAATAACTGGCGCTTATTAGAGACTATCTGATTATAATGTGGTGACACATGAGTTTTTGAGGGATATATCGAGTCTGTCATGTTTTATTTTTATACTATCTAAATATTGTTTTTGCTGTCACTTTTTTTAAACGGGACTAGACCCGCCATTTTGTTTAGAATTTACGAATATGTTCTATGACAAATAAGCATATACATAGATATAACTGTGTTTTATGAATGTTGCACTGACAACAACTTGTTAGGTTATATTGAGGATATGTAGGGGACTGTGAAGTGTCTGAACAAACTGTTTTTGCACTCCGCAAATAGTTTATTTGATTTATGCGCTCATTTTGTCACTCGTTGGGAACATTTGGTGTTCTGTAATAATACATTTATCCTTATAGTGGAAATAATTAAGTTATTTGGTATATAGTGTATTTAAGACACTACCTGTGTCTTGGTGGATCAACATATATTTTTAGTGAGCTTTTTATTGCTTGGCCTCGATCGGACCCTGCACAGTAGCAAAACAATAGGTTGAAAGAACTCTGAAAATAGACTAAAATATAATGCAAGTTGTGATTCATGATATAACACTGATTACAACTTAACCTACAGTAGCAACTACGGCTTTTTGAATTGCTATATAGGACACTGCAACTCTGTTTTTGCTTTTTATCAAAGCTGTATGTATGCATCTTGGATTTTATATGATAGGATATAAGTGTTGTTGTTGGGAACACGCATCTTTGGTAAATCAATAATTCTCTGACATTGCTTTTCCCTCATTTAATAATTGTCATTTGGGAACTATGTGTTAGTTGGTTTCGGCTTCTCTGCATCATCCATTTTTCTATAGACAGAGGGTTATATTACTTGGATAGTTGCATACACACAAGGGACCTATCTAACTCTCTCTGACCTAAATATCTTTTCATTTCTAATCTGACTTCATCTACCATGCTCACTTTTTCTACTATAATCCTTACCCCTACATCTATCCTAATCCTCATTCTACTTCCTTTGTATCACGCCTCCTCTTATACCAACTTCCACCTACACCCTATACCTCCTCCTCCACACACCCACCTCACAAATCACTTCCACAATATGTCTGCCTCTATCTCCCTCTGATCCCATCCTTCTCTTAAAAGTAAAACTCTTCCGAATCCTTACTAAATTCTACAAATCCAAACCCATCCCCTACCATCCATTCTTAACCAAACACAATTCTCACAAACTTATTCCTCTTCTTTCTTACCTCTGCTTAGCAGGCGACATTCATCCCAACCCAGGACCAAACATTTCTCTAACAACCAACCCTAGCTCCAACAACAAATCCACCAGTAAATACCTTAAATTCCTCACCATCAATGCCCAAAGCTTAGCAAATAAGCTTACTCTCTTTCATGCCTGGCTCAATCATAATATACCTGACATTGTAGCCATCTCTGAAACCTGGCTAAAACTATACATAACCGACTCCAAATTCCTTAACCCCAGCTATCAATCTCTCCGATCCGACCGCCTAAGTAAAAGAGGTGGTGGTGTAGCTATAATCTACTCCAATCATTTGTCCATCACTCCCTACCCTAACCCTATCCCTTCCTTTAATAATGCTGAACTTGTAACTGGCCTTCTAAAATTAAACGACCATAAAAATATCTGCATCATCTCTCTCACTATATTCCTCCTGGTAACAAAACCAATACCCTGGAAGTCTTCCTCTCCTGGACCTCCTCTAATATTAAACTTGAAACCTATATTATGGGTGATGTAAATATTGACTGGCAAAAAATCATTGACCCTAATCCTACCATTTCAATCAATCTCTTCAATTTCACTCAACTCACTAACTCCATTACTAGGCCCAACAAAACCAACCCCCCAGGCTCCATCCTAGACTGGATCCTGGTATCTCACCCTAACAAAATAACAAAATCTGGTGTCACTCCTGACACATTAGGAGACCACCTCCCTGCCTTCACCCATAGAGCTACACCCTCTTTCTCACATTCCCACCAACTATTACATACTCGCAACCTCGCTAACTATAACCCTTCTACCTTTTCTGACTCCCTTAAGTTCACTAACTGTAACCCACTAAAAACCATACCTTTAGACGATGCCATTGACTATTTCAACTCTACATTCTTAACTGTCCTAAACTCTCTAGCTCCAATAAGAACAGAGAGAGTTAAAGCTAAAACCGCCCTATGGCTTACCAAAGAAACCAAAAAAATTATGCTACAAAGAGACAAAAACAGGAAAAGCTATCTCCAACATAAACAGCCTGTATTGTTACTTAAATACAAACAGCTACGAAACCAAGCTAAAAAAACATCATTAAAGATAAAAAAAATCCTACTACATCAAACTCCAACTAAATCATGCAAAAACCACAAACAATTCTGGAGCTCTATTAATTCCCTCCTCAAGCCTGGTACAAAAAACAACCCATGTCCTGATACTAGTAAATCTGAACAAGAAATTGCCGAACTATTCAACACCTTCTTCACCTCTATTGCTGATCTAATAAAGACCTTCCCCAACAATAACCCTCCACCCCCTCTGCTCAAACTTCCTCCTCCTCCACTCCTACACCCCCTACTTTTGAACTTAAACCTGTATCCACCTACCTTATAAAAAAGCTTCTCTCCAAACTTAAACCTTGCACCAATGCCCCCGACAACATTCCTTCCTCCTTCTTAAAAATTGCCTCCGATGGTATTGCTCTATCAGCATCCTGATAAATAGATCACTACTTGAGTCCTATGTACCCATACTATGGCGTTCTACATTTATTCTATCACTCCACAAGAGTGGTAAAAACTGTAATGTGTAATGCAGGTGTGTAGAGTACTATCCACCCTACAAAGAGTACTGCAATCTTGGTTCTGGCTTAACTGCCAGTTTCAGTATGACCGTTTATTGCCATCCTATAGCCATCCTTTCACCAATCTCAAAACTTCTTGAAAAATGCATACACCTGCAGCTCATGCCATTCCTTACTGAACACCAGCTACTCTCCTACCCAACACGGCTTCTGCCCTGGACACAGTACCAACACAGCCCTTCTATCCTTCTCACACTGTCAATCTAGCTCGAGACTCTGGTAACAGTTTCAGCTATTCTACTAGACTTATCTAAAGCTTTCGATACCATCTCCCACACCCATCTATTAAATCATCTATTGAATCTCTACATCTCCAAAAAACTCTTTCCTGGTTCTCCAGCTATCTTTCTGACAGGTCTCAAGCTGTCAAATGGGGCCAGGCCTCCTCCATTTTCCTCCCCATCCCTACAGGAGTACCCAAAGGTTCCATACTAGGACCTTTGCTATTTAACATCTTTAACGATTTCTACAAAGCCATACCCAATACCACAATTGTCCAATACGCAGACGATTCCACTTTGATCTGCTGCGCCTCTAACCTCTCTGATCTTCAGTCTCTAACTCAAACTGCCTTCTCAACTACTGAAAACTGGATGCACCAAAACCACCTCTCACTAAACGCTAACAAAACTAAGATTCTTCTAGTCACTCCGTCAAAATCAACTCCCATTGATAAAAACTCACTTGAAATTACCAGCCTTAACAATTCCATTATCAAAGTCGTTTCCTCTGCCAAACTCCTGGGGGTCACCATTGACGAACACTTAAGTTGGATGTGAGTATTGAATTTTAACATCAAGAAAACCCACATAAAACTCTGCCTACTCTACAGAAACAACCACTTCCTCACTCCCTCCACCAGACAAACTTTGGCCACTACCTATCTCCTCCCCTCTCTTTTGTATGGTGCTCCTCTGCTTACCAATTTATCTTCTACACTCACCTTCAAACTGGAAGTGTGCTACAACAAAATCTCCAGATATGTTACCAAGGCAAAATCCTCCTCCCATCACTGCACCTCACTACACTCTTTAAATTGGCTTGAACTCCCTAATCAACTTGACTTCCTCCAAATCATCACAGCCCACAAATTATTATTCCAACCTACTAGCTGCCCTACATTATCTAATTTCCTACAACCATATACCCCCCTTAGATCTACTCACCAAAACCTTATAACCGTCCAAAAACCCATGCGCCCAGCTGGTCAGCTTCTACTCTCCTTTTCCCTAGCCAAAAAATGCAATGCCCTGCCCTCTACTCTGAGGACCTGTGACAATCCACACACCTTCAAAACACGACTTAATTCTTACCTGTTTCTTCACAGGAAATGTAACTGCACTCTTCAACTCATACCTCCCAAGCTCTGCTACTCCTTCTCTCCTGGCTAACCTTCATACCTTCCTAATTTCTCTCACATACTTAGATTATAAATGTAACTAAACAGTAACATCCAGCCATTATGCTGTATGCCTGTCTTTCTCTTGAAACATTTTTAATAGTTTTGCTGCCTTTACTGAATGATACCTGTTTTGACTGTAATGCTACCTGTTGATTGTTATACTACCTGTTGACTGCAATGCAAATATTTGTCTTGTAATTCTCTATGTAATGTAACTTTGTATTGTGGAGCTTTTCTCCCCGTGCCTCCACTGAAAATGGGCTCTCGAGCCTAGTGGACCTCCCTGGTCACCAAACTGGAATAAATAAATAAATAAGAAGAGGTACTATCCAGGAGACCAGAGAGCAATGACCTGGCAAAAGCCATCCTGGACCTAGAGAAAGCATTAATCTTGTGTTGCTTGGCAAAAGTGTGCACAGAGGACAAAGTGGCCACTACCATGATGGATCTGGCATCAATCCCTTTGTGTAGGGCACCAGAAGAAGCAACTGCCTGAATAGAATGTGCTCTAGGACAGGTGGACAGTGACTCACCATGCAATAAGTAGCAGCAGGAGATAGCCCTGGATATCCAGGATGAAATGGCTTGCTTTGAGACTGGTTGGCCCAGCTCGGCCTCCATGAAAGAAAAACAGTTGGTTGTTTTTTTTCTGACTGTTTGAGAGTGTCTAAGGAATGTAAGATCCCTCCCCTCCATTTTGAAGGTTGGGGAAGAAAGCAGGTAGGTGAATGGTTTGACTGATGGCTCATTCAGAACCTAAAGTATGAAAGAAGGTTTGATCCCAAATGTTACCCTGTCCTTGTGGAAAATAAGGAAGGGTGGAGTAGCAATGAATGCCTGGAGTTCTGACACCCTGTGAACATAGGTTAGAACCAAGAGTAGGACAGTTTTCCATGAACAGAATTTTAAGACCGCCAAAGTGCCAGGTTCAAAAGGGGGTAAAGTGAGGTTTTCCAGGACAAAATTAAGATCTCTTAGTATGGTAATTGGTTTAATTGGAGGCTTAAGGTGTAGGACTCCTTTCAGGCAGACTTTACCTCTGTCCTGGACATAAGAAGAGCAGCTAGCGGTAAACAGACATTGATGGTTGACAAATGTGCTTTTAATCAATGAGTAAGCTAACCCAGAATGTACAGAGATACTGAACACAGTGGGAATCTCAGATAAGAATTGTCCCACTTTGTGCTTGTGGCACCAAATAGAGAATCTTTTCCACTTGGCTGTGAATGGTTTCCTGGCCTCCTGAAAAACCTGCACCATCTCCCTTGAAAATAAGTGTATTTTAGGCATCATAACCAAATCATCCATACAGTGGGACTGAGAGAAGCTACATTAGAGTCTAGAAGCCAACCCTGATGTTGGGTGATTAGGTCTGATTGTACTGGAATTTTCCAGTTGTTTCCCTTTGATACGTGGAAGAGGATGGGAAAAGTACAGTTGTGTACACTTACCATAAATGTAGATGCTCAAGTGTATTCACTGTTGCAGTCATTACATTCTGCGTCAGCTGCTGTCCCTTCTTCCATGACGTCAGGTCATCAGGGGTATAAAACATGCAGCCGACGCCATTACATCAGTTTTTCTTGCCCCAGATGTCAGGTGACCCCCCCAAATGGGGAGCAAAAAAAATAAAATAAAATATAATATATATATATATGTATGCATATAATTTAAAACACAAAAAAATATACCTCCAAAAAGTACAGTTTTGTACCTACCATAAATGTAGATGTTCGAAGATCCACATTGCTGCAGTCCTTACACTTGGGTAGTCCGCTGTCCTCGGTCGGCCCGAATATCAAAGTATAAGGCTGACGTCGGTCAAGGCGCATTTGACTGACATCAGGACGTCAGGGTACAAATGCGCATGACCGACGTCATATCCTCAGTCTTTTCTTGCCCCAGATGTCAGAAGACCCTAAAAATAAAGGTCAAAACCAAAAGACAGCAAACAAACAACCAACCATCCTAGCACTAAAAATATGTACAATATATACAATATATACAATATACCTCATATTGACAACCCAACCCACACAACCGCCTCTAACTACAGAGGGAAGGAGGGAGGATTGGACTGCAGCAATGTGGATCTTGAACATCTACATTTATGGTAGGTACAAAACTGTACTATGTTCTTCATCTCACATTGCTGCAGTCCTTACACTTGGGTAGAATCCCAAAGCAGAGGTAAGGGAGGATGGCCAAACTATAAGGAAGCAGGAGCTGCCAAAATGCCCTGCAAAACAGCAGTGGCAAAACCAGCCCTGGATTTAGAGTAAAGTGGTAGGTGATAATGCCTAGAGAAAGTATGCACTGAACTCCAAGTAGCTGCCTCCAAAATATCCTTAGTTGCCACCCCTCAAAAAGCTGTCAAGTGGCAGTAGCCCTAGTGGAATGAGGCCTAATCCCAGCTGGAATCTCCTTGCCATGATGGGAATAACAGAAAGCAATGCAAAACCCAATCCACCTAGAAATAGTTTGTTTTGACACAGGCTTGCCCTGAGAACTCAAAGCAAAAGAAACAAATAACTGCTGAGACTGCCTGAACCCTTTAGTTCTGTCCAAATAATATCGCAACTGCCTGTGTACATCTAAAGTGTGCAAAATCTTTTCCCCTTTATTTTGGGGATTTGCATAAAAAGTAGGCAAATGAATAGTTTGGTTTAAAGCCACACTAGAAACCACTTTAGGCATAAAGGAAGGATTAGTACGTAAAGATACCCTATCCTTATGGAAAATTAAGAAAGGCTCAACCGCCATAAGGGCCTGCAACTCAGAAACCCTTCTTGCAGAGGTAATAGCCAACAAAAAAGCAGTCTTCCATGATAAAAACTTTAATTCAGTAGTAGCTGCAGGCTCAAAAGGTTGTAGAGTGAGTTTCTCCAACACAAAATTGAGATCCCAAGCAGGAGTAGGAGCTCTTCGTGGGGGTCTTATATTCTTTGCCCCTCTTAGAAATTGCTTGAACAAAGGATGAGAAAACAATGGTGGGTCACAATCATAGTGAGCCGAAATTGCTGCAGCATGAACCTTAATAGAAGAGAAGGACAAACCTTTGTCCAGTAACTCAGTAAGATATTGAAGAGCCACACTTAAATTAGGCTCAGAAACATCAAAATCCTTTGCTGCACTCCAAAATAAAAATCTCTTCCATTTATCTGCGTACACTTTCCTTGTACTAGGCCTTCTAGCTTCCAAAATAACATTCAAAACTTGCTGTGGAAGTGGAGGCCCACTATGGTTCAAAACAGAATATGCCAGGCTGTTAGGTGCAGAGAGTGAAGCTTGACATTGAGCAAATGACTGTCCTCCTGAGACAACAGGTGTGGAATCGAAGGCAAAGGCCATGGAGGCTTCCATACCAGGCTTCTCAGTAATGGGTACCAATGCTGTCGAGGCCAATCTGGAGCTATCAAAATCATCCTTGGCTTGTCTTGTCTGGCCTTTAGTAGTACCTTTGGGAGGAGAGGCAGAGGTGGAAAGGCATACACATGAAGATTGCTCCAATTGAAGGAAAGAGCATCCACTTTCCAAGCTGTGGGATGAAACCTTTATGTGCAAAACTTTGGCAGCTGGTGGTTTAGTGGAGAAGCGAACAGATCTATGTCTGGAGTTCCCCATGACACTGTCAATTTCTGAAATACATGAGGATCCAATTTCCACTCGTGTGGATCCATAATTTGTCTGCTCAACACATCTGCTAAGGAGTTCTGTGCTCCCGGCAGAAACCTTGCCTGAAGATTTAGCTGTAAACTGAGAGCAGTCTCCCACAAAATCATTGCTTGCCTGCATAGAGGATAAGAATGTGTCCCGCCTTGCTTGTTGATGTACCACATGACAGTTGTGTTGTCTGTTAGAATCAACACCTGCCCTGGAAGAAGTAAATCTTTGAAAGCTATTAATGCAAACTGGACTGCTAACATCTCTTTCAAGTTGATATGCAGATGTTGTAGTCTGGCAGGCCACTTGTCTTGTATCCACTTTCCATTCAGATGAGCTCCCCAAGCTTTGTCTGAGGCATCTGTCGTTAGAATCTGACTCGCCTCTGGCCGGGTCACAGAGAGTCCCTTGTTTAGGTGACATTCCTGAGCCCACCACAACAATTCCTTTTGAATGCAAGGTATTATTTGAATGACAGTGTCCAAATCCTGGCAGTGCTGTGTCCATACATTTTTGAGATACCATTGTAGCTTCCTCATATGCAGTTTGGCATTGGGAAGCACCAGAATACAAGATGCCATGAACCCCAAGGCTTGAAGGACTGTCCTTGCAGTCAGCCTGGACTGATGAGACAACTGATGAAAGTAAAGGAAAGATTCTTTTGTTTGTCCGGGGTCAAAAAGGCCATCTGGGATGCTGTATTCAGTCTCACACCCAGAAAGCACATGTCCTGAGAGGGTACTAGACTGGACTTTATTTCGTTCACAGAATACCCCAGGCATCTTAGCACTGCTATTACATAATCCAAATGATGAAGAAGCTCGTCCCTTCCTTGAGCCAGAATCAGGCAATCGTCCAAATAAGGATAGATCTGTATTCCTTTTAACCTGAGGAAAGCTATCACTGGAGCCAGAACCTTCGTGAACACTCTGGGCGCAGTAGATAAGCCAAAGGGCAATGCAGAGAACTGATAATGAGAAGTCCCAGCTCGAAAACGCAGATACTTCCTGCAACTCAGTCTGATAGGAACATGAAGATAAGCCTCCTTGAGATCCAAAGTTACCATCCAATGATCTTTGCCCAGCAGAGGTAAAAGCTGCTGTAACGTCAACATTTTGAACTTGGGAATGTCCAGATAAGTGTTGAGGATAGATAAGTCCAAAATTGGTCTCCACGTGTTCCCTTTCTTTGGTACTAGGAACAGGCGAGAATAAAATCCTAGGCCCACTTCTGGCATAGGGACCGGCTGTATGGCCCCTATTTGGAGTAACAGAGAAATTTGCTTGTGAGCCTCTATTCTTTGTTGAGGAGGAACGTCTGGCATGCCTTTGAAAGGAGGCAAGGTATGGAAATAAAACCTGTAACCTTGGTAAATGATATCCAATACCCATCTGTCTTGGGTAATTAAACTCCAATTTTCTTTGAAAAGTGCCAACCTTCCTCCCAAAGGTGCTGCCAGACGAGAAGGTTCTGGCAGCTGAAAAGGTAGGTCATTGGGTCTGTTTACGAAAGGACTGACCCCTGCCCTCACCGAAGACTGTGCAGGAGAACTCCCTGTTCTAGGCCTGAAAGAGCCCTGAGCTCTGCCCCTGCCACGTCTAGATCTACCCCTAGACTGGGAATCATAAGAAGGATACGTCCACCCTTAGTAGGCCAATTTCTACTAAACTTTGGAGGCTGAACCTGCAAAAAATCTTTAACAGTCTGCATAGACTTAGCCTTGTCTTCCATTTTCTTTAAAACTGCCTCAACAGGAGAACCAAACAACACATCAGATTGTAAAGGAGCATCTAAAATCCTTGTTTTAACATGGTCAGATAAATTCTGATCCCTCAGCCAGGCGTGCCTGCGAAGAACTGACCCAGTGGCAGCCACCCTAGACGAGGCTTGTACAGCATCAAAACCACATTGCAAAGAATGCTTACCCACCTGTTCAGAAACATGTACTAAATCTTGTAACTCTTTACAATCAATACCTTCCGCCAGAGCATCAACCTTAGACTTCAATTGAGAAAGGAGATAATTTTGGTATTTCAACATGTGAAACTGGCAATTCAAAGCCCTCATAGCTAGAGTGGAAGAAGTATAAACTTTCTTTCCCCATCTATCCAAGGCCCTGGCCTCTTTATCTGTAGGAACCGGATTCTTGACAACAGAAGCCTTAACACCTTTAGGCCCCTGACTAACAGTTTCTGGGTCTGCCCTAGGACTCTTAAAAAGATATTTATGAGCTTCAGGCACCCTGTAATACCTATCTGGTTTAACAGGAGCAGGAGGCAAAGAATCAGGATTAAGAGAAGCCTCTGTAAAAACATCTTCCACCACATCCAAAACAGGAGGTATAGCCAAAGGCCTATGCTGGGGTAAAACAAAATTCCCTAAGCCTTTTCCTGGAATCAGAGAAGTCCTGACCTTCCCACTTAAAATGCTCCCTCATGGAATGAAGAGTTTCTGAAAAAGAAAAATCCTCAGGAGGAGAAGCAGAAGGAGTAGAGTCATCCACATCAGAATCAGAATAAGGGGAATACTCCTGCAAGTCTTCAGCCGAAGACTCTGAAACATCCGAAGCCTGCTCAAAACTCCTAGCTCAGGCTCCACCCTAGGTCTCTTATCAGGAGGGGGCAAAGAACCCCTAATCAAAGTAATCAAATCTTCTGCCATTTTAAGCATATGCTTCTTGGGCACAGTTCCTGAAGAACTAGGGGTGACACCAACTGAAGCTAAACCTGGCCTGCCTCTGGGAGAAGCCTTGGAAACAGAAGGAGAGGGCCTAACCACCCTAGGAAGGGAGGGAGTACAGTAACCTGAGAAGCCCCATCAGCCTGACCTGCCTCCTGAGAGGCCACATCCTGCAATAACAAAGTCTCTCCCTGGGATCCCAAAGAAACCTCCGGTGGAACCACCGGCTCCACCGACACCTCTAAAGAACCAGCGTCCGGTACAGACGGTTCTTCTAGCCTAGGCTTAACTGCTTTGTCCTTGCGCTTCTTCGAAGAAGCGGCCGGAGCATCCGGCGGCATTTTATAATTGCACCGCTTCAAGACTAACCTGGCACAATCTAACCTTCTCTTTATAGTGCGCTTATTGAATCTAGCACAAGAGCGACACCCAACAACGTCGTGCTCAGGCCCTAAACAAGGAATACACAAAGTATGATAGTCTCTATGCGGTATCTGTTTCCCACAAGAAATACAATTATTCACTTTTTCTGACATCCGGTAAACCACTGAGGCAAGAAAAAACTAAAATATTCCCCAACGGGGTACTTAGTCAACTTTGACTCGGTCTGAAACTCCGAAATCGAACAATTTCAGAACGCCAACCGGCACTTGCAACGCTGCTTCTGCATCGGACCATGCGGCAAAAAAGACTGAGGATATGACGTCGGTCATGCGCATTTGTACCCTGACGTCCTGATGTCAGTCAAATGCGCTTTGACCAACGTCAGCCTTATACTTTGATATTCGGGCCGACCGAGGACAGCGGACTACCCAAGTGTAAGGACTGCAGCAATGTGAGATGAAGAACATGTACAGTTTTGTACCTACCATAAATGTAGATGTTCGAGTGCTAATACAGCTGCAGTAATCACAGATGGGGGTTCTCTGCCATCAGGCGGTCCCTCGGTCGGCCGAATTCCAAAGTCTTGGTCCGGCGTCGGTTGTCGTCGCTTTCTCTTCTGATGTCAGTGAGGCCAGAGTATATAAGACACAGCCGATGCCATGTTCTTCAGTCTTTCTTGCCCCAGATGTCAGGTGCCCCCAGAAGGAAGGCAATACATAAATTATGCTAATATGTGTATACATGCAATGCAATGCAATATAATTCAAAAACAGTGGTTGCAAGCAAATAAACCATAGAAGGATAACCCAGTCAGGTTGTATGAAGAGGTTGTTAGGCCCCATGCCTTTACCAAGTGGGGAAGGAGGGAGAAAAACCTGTACTACAGCTGTATTAGCACTCGAACATCTACATTTATGGTAGGTACAAAACTGTACTATGTTCATCGTGCATACAGCTGCAGTAATCACAGATGGGTAGAGTCCCAAAGCTACGCACAGGGTGGTAGGTACTAGGAGGAACTGGGTTGAGCCAGAATGCCCTGCAAAACAGCAGTGGCAAAGCCTGCTCTGGTTCTGGAATATAAAGGCAGGTGGTAGTGTTTTGTGAAGGTATGTACAGAACTCCAAGTGGCTGCCTCCAGAATATCTTTGGTAGGTACTCCTCTGAGGAAGGCTGTAGAGGTAGCTGTGGCCCTGGTGGAGTGTGATCTGATACCTGTAGGAACAGATTTCCCATGATAGGAAAAACAAAACCGTATGCAGTGGCCTATCCACTTTGAAATAGTCTGCTTGGAAACTGGCTTGCCTTGAGCCCCTACAGCATAGGACACAAAGAGTTGTTCTGATTTCCTGAAGGACTTTGTTCTGTCCAAGTAGTAACGTAGCTGCCTATGGATGTCTAAAGAATGTAGCAGCCTTTCCCCTTTGTTTTGAGGATTGGGATAAAAGGTAGGAAGGTGTATGGCTTGATTTAAAGCTACCCTGGATACCACTTTAGGCATAAATGATGGGTTGGTACGAAGGGAAACCCTGTCCTGATGGAAAATGAGAAAGGGCTGCACTGCCATGAGGGCCTGCAGTTCCGAAACTCTACGAGCTGAAGTGATAGCCAGAAGGAAGGGAGTTTTCCAGGACAAATATTGCAAATCTGTTGAGGCAGCTGGTTCAAAAGGAGGCAATGTTAATTTTTCTAGCATGTAATTAAGATCCCAGGCTGGTATTGGTTGTTTCCTTGGTGGTCTAATATTCTTAGCCCCTCTGAGGAACTGTCGTAAGAGTGGGTGAGAAAATAAAGGAGGATCCGTGTTGTATTCTGCAGAAATGGCTGAGGCATGGATTTTTATGGAAGAAAATGAAAGTCCACTGTTCAGCAGCTCAGCTAGATACTGTAATACCTGAGGCAAGTTCAGTTTTCTAGGGTCCTGGCCTTTTTTCTTATTCCAAGAACAAAACCGCTTCCATTTTGCGGAGTAAGCTTTTCTAGTAGATGGCCTTCTGGCCTCCAAAATGACATCCTGCACCTCCTTGGAGAGTAGGGTCTGTTGTGGTGTTAAGGAATTTTCCATGCAGCGAGATTGAGTGTTTTCAGCTGACTGTAGAGAGTTTTGTAGCTGTGCTGAGTCAGCAGAAGAGGCATTAGAGGCAGGGACCAGGGTGGAGTATGTGTTAGGCTCCTCAGCAGTGGATACCAGTGTTGCCGTGGCCAATCTGGAGCAATCAGTATCATCTTCAGTCTGTCTGCTCTTGCTTTCAAAAGTACCTTGGGCAGAAGAGGCAGAGGTGGGAATGCGTAAACTGTCCATGCTGTCCAACTGAATGAAAGTGCGTCCACTCTCCAGGCCTTTGGATGAAAGGTCCTTGAACAAAACGTTTCCAATTGATGATTCCTGTGGGAGGCAAAAAGATCTATGTCTGGCCTCCCCCACACTTGGGTTATTTCTGTAAACACCTGAGGATGTAACTTCCATTCGTGTGGATCTGTCATATTTTTGCTTAAATTGTCTGCCAGCGTGTTTTCCAATTCTGGCAGGTACTGGGCTTGAAGTTCGATTTGCCATTCCACAGCCAAGTTCCAAAGAGTCATGGCTAGTCTGCACAAGGGGTATGAATGTGTTCCTCCTTGTTTGTTTATGTACCACATTACTGTGGTGTTGTCTGTTCTTATCAGTAATTGCCCTAGATGCAGGAAGTCCTTGAAAGCTGCAATTGCATTTATTACTGCTAGCATTTCTTTTTGATTGATGTGAAGGTGTTTTTCTTTTTGAGACCATATGCCCTGGATGCACCTGTCCGTCATGTGTGCCCCCCAGGCGTAATCTGAGGCGTCTGTTGTGATAACTTGCTTTGCTTGAGGCTTGCAGAATGGGAGGCCTGTGTTTGCTTGGCATGCTTGGGCCCACCATAGAAATTCCTTTTGCAAACATGGGTTTATTGGTATTATTGTTTCCAAACTGTGACTGTGTTGAGACCATAGGTTTTTTAGGTACCATTGAAGTTTCCTCATATGCAGCTTTGCACATGGGATTAAAAGAATGCAAGATGCCATAAATCCCAGAGCCTGCAGGATTTTCCTTGCAGTAAGCCTGGTACTTTTTGCTAGTATTTTGAAGTAATGAGATAGTTGCCCCTGTTTTTCTGGCGTAAGATAGGCCATCTGGGTGTTTGTGTCCAAGTTGGCACCCAGGAAAGTTATTTTCTGAGATGGTGTTAGCCTTGATTTCTCTTTGTTGATTGTGTATCCCAGAGAATGCAATAACCGTGTCACATATGCCAGATGTTCCAGAAGTATGTGTTTGCTGTCCGCTTGGATCAGGCAGTCGTCCAAATAAGGGTAAATTTGTATCCCTTGAAGTCTGCAGTAGGCAATCACTGATGCCAGGCACTTTGTGAATACTCTGGGCGCAGTAGATAAGCCAAAGGGCAATGCAGAGAATTGATAGTGGATTGAACCTGCAAGAAATCTGAGGTATCTTCTGCAGCTTTGTCTGATTGGGACATGCAGGTATGCCTCCTTGAGGTCCAATGTTACCAACCAAAACTCCTTGCCCAGCATGGGAAGAAGTTGCTGTAATGTGAGCATCTTGAATTTTGGTAGCAGTAGAAATGTGTTTAGGATGGATAAGTCCAAAATGGGTCTCCAGTCGGTTCCTTTCCTTGGTACCAGAAAAAGTCTTGAATAAAAACCTTGGCCTTGTTCGTGAGTAGGTACCTCTTGAATAGCTCTCATGCTTATGAGCTTTGACATTTGTAGTTGTGCCTCTGCCCTTTGATTCTGTGGCAGGTTTGGCATGCCTCTCATTTTTGGAAGAGTGTGAAAATGAAATTTGTAGCCTCTGTTTATAATGTCCAGGATCCATTTGTCTGTTGTGACAATATGCCAATTGGCTGCAAATAATGCTAGCTTTCCTCACAAAGGTGCTGCCAGCTGAGACGTGCTTGGCATGAAAATGAGGGAGTCATTGGGTTTGCTTCCTGTATTGTTGTGCACTGTCCTCGCCACCTCTTGGTGCTGGAGTTTGCCATTGTCGTCCTCTATATGATCCTTGTGATTGCCCTCTGCCCCTTGTGCGTCTGTATCTACCTCTTTGGGTCTTGTCAGTGGCTGGAAAGGACCAGTTTTTTGAAGGCCAATTTCTGCTAAAACGTGGAGGTTGGACCTGTAAAAAGGCTTTGACAGTTTGCATAGATTTGACTTTTTCTTCCATTTTCCGTAGTATCTCCTCAGCATTAGTACCAAACAGCACATCCCTTTGTAAAGGAGCATCTAGAAGTTTAGCTTTGACATGATCAGGCAAGCTTTGTTCTCTAAGCCAGGCATGTCTGCGAATGACTGATCCTGTAGCAGCCGCTCTACTTAAAGCCTCTAGTGCATCATAACCACATTGTAAAGTGTGTTTACCCACTTGTTCTGCACTATGCATCATATCCTGTAACTCCTTTAAATCTGGTTGTTCAGGTTGAGACATTTTATTCCTTAATTGTGATAACAGGAACTGTTGATATTTAAGCATATGAAACTGACAATTTAAGGCCCTCATGGCTAGGGTGGCTGAGGTATATACCTTTTTACCCCACCTTTCTAAAGACCTTGACTCCCTTTCTACTGGAAGTGGATTCTTGGCAGTGGAGGCCTTCAATCCCTTGGGGCCTTGTGAAATGGTTTCAGGGTCAGCATTATGACTTTTGAATAGAAATTGGTGAGAGTTGGGTACTCTGTAATACCTATCAGGTTTGACTGGTGCAGGAGGCAGAGAATCCGGGTTAAGGCAAGCCTCCAAATAAACATCATCAAGTATGTCCAAAACAGGGGGTATCGCCAGAGGTCTGTGTTGAGTTAACAAAAGAAATTCCCTAAGCCTTTTCTTAGAATCTGAAAAGTCTTGGCCTTTCCAATGGAAGGGTTCCCTCAAGGTATGCAAGGTTTCCCCAAAGGAAAAATCCTCAGGAGGAGATACAGAAGGGATGGACTGTTCTGCATCCGAATCCTCAAAAGGGGAGTAAGAGTGTTCCTCTGCATCAGAATGTTCTGATAAAATGGATCCCTGATCAGAAGAGGGAGAATCTTCCTCCACTCTGGGTCTCTTGTCTGGAGGGGGTTGAGAACCTCTGATAAGAGTAATTAAATCCTCAGCCATTTTAAGCATCTGTTTTTTAGGCATGGGACCTGGAGATGGGCCCTGTGTAACAGGCCTTTTGGGGTGCCTGGCTGCTTTGGATTTAGTAAAGGCCTTAATGGAAAAGGAAGATGAGGGTCTGAAGACACCATGGGTGGAAGTGGACCTGTCCACATTAGTAGGCTCAACTTTAGCAAAGGCGTCGGTGGTTGTAGTCTGGGAAAGGGCCGAGGTCCCAGCGGTCTCGGGTACAGAGGACACCGCCAAAGGAGTGTCGTCGGTAGTCAGGGACTGCAAAGGCGTCTCGCTGAGAACCGGACCACGTGTAGCCTGTTTTGGCGTGGTGTCGGCGGGGACCGTGGGCCTCGCGTCGGTCCTTTTCCTTGCATTTTTTGGACAAAGCGGTAGTCGGAGTGTCCGATGACATTTTATAATCAAAAGCTTTACCAAAATAGTGTTGGGCGAACTCCGCCCGACGCTTAATAGTGCGTTTATTGAAGGTAGCGCAAAAGCGACAGCCGAGACGTCGTGGTCTGGGCCTAAACAAGGTATGCAGAGGGAATGGAAATCCTTATGCGGTATTTGCTTCCCACAAGAAATACAATTATTAACTTTTCTGACATCGGTCTGAGGCAAGAAAAGGTTCCCAACGGGTACTTAGCTTTAATGAAGACTTCGGTTTCCAAAATTTTCGTAATTCAGGAGCTGGCCGACCGGCACTTGCGAACTGCTTCTGCTTCGGGCACCGCGCGGCAAAAAAGACTGAAGAACATGGCGTCGGCTGTGTCTTATATACTCTGGCCTCACTGACGTCAGAAGAGAAAGCGACGACAACCGACGCCGGACCAAGACTTTGGAATTCGGCCGACCGAGGGACCGCCTGACGGCAGAGAACCCCCATCTGTGATTACTGCAGCTGTATGCACGATGAACATCAAAAGCAAATACACCAAAAAGGCTTTTAAGCATAGTAAAAGAAAGGAGAGATATAGTAATAGAAAAACAGGGGGCTGGAGGTTGGGTAACCAGGACTGCAACAGTGAGTACACTTGAACATCCACATTTATGGTAAGTGTAGACAACTGTACTATGTTCTTCGTGTTTCACTGTTGCAGTCATTACATTTGGGTAGAATCCCAAACTATGGTTGGGAGGATGGAATTATACAGCATTAGGAGCAGCTATAAGGCCCTGCAATACAGCTGTGGCAAAGCCAGCTCTGGATTTAGAGAAGAGAGATAAATAGTAATGTTTGGTGAACGTATGAAATGAGCTCCAGGTAGCAGCTTCTAGAATGTCTCTGGTAGGAACCCCTCTGAGAAAGGCTGCAGAAGTAGATGCAGCCCTGGTGGAATGAGATCTGATCCCCATGGGGATAGGTTTACCATGGTGCATATAGCAGAAACAAATACAATGGCTTATCCATTTGGAAATAGTCTGCTTTGAAATAGCCTTTCTCTCTGCCCCTGCAGCAAATGCCACCAATAGTTGCTCAGATTTTCTTAGAGATTTCATCCTGTTTAAGTAGAATCTAAGTTGTCTGTGTAAATCCAATGAATGCAGAATCCGCTCACCCTTGTTTTGTGGACTGGGGAAGAAAGTTGGCAGATGAATGGTCTGATTAAGAGGCACACTGGATACCACCTTAGGCACGAAAGATAGATTGGTCCTGAGAGCCACCCTGTCCGGATGAAAAATAATGAAAGGCTCCATTGCCATAAAAGCCTGTAATGCTGAAATCCTTCTAGCTGAAGTGACTGCTAAAAGGAAAGCTGTTTTCCAGGAGAGAAATTTTAGGTCTGCAGTAGCAGCTGGCTCAAAAGGAGGGAGAGCGAGTTTTTCCAAAACAAAATTGAGGTCCCATGCAGGAGTAGGTGCTCTCCTGGGAGGTCTTAAATTTTTGGCCCCTCTGAGATACTGCTTTAGAAGAGGATGAGAGAAGAGGGGAGGCTTTGTGTTGTTATGAGCTGAAATGGCAGAGGCATGGATTGTCATGGAATTAAAAGATAGGCCCTTATGAAGCATCTCAGTTAAGTATTGCAGAAAATGAGGAATATTGGGCATTGCTGTGCTTATTCCTTGTGATTGGTTCCAGGCACAGAATCTTTTCCATTTGTCAGCATAAGATTTTCTAGTACTAGGCCTTCTAGCCTCCAAAATGACATCCATCACAGGTTTTCTGAGGGATGCCAAGGGTGAAATTAGTTGATTAGCCATGCTGCAAGATTCAAAGTTTGGAGTTGAGTGTGCAGAATTTGGTAGTTCTGCTGAGACCGTAGGTAAGGTGTCTGAGGCAGGTGCCACGGAGGAAGGTGCGACACATTGCGCAGGAGTGGGTATCAGTGTTGGCAAGGCCAGTCTGGAGCAATCAGAATCCTTTTTGGGTTGTCCAGTTTGACATTTAGTAGAACTTTGGAGAGCAGAGACAGAGGGGGGAAAGCGTAGACTGAAAGTTTTTTCCAGCTGAATGATAGAGCATCCACCTTCCAAGCTTTTTTGTGATGAATTCTTGTGCCAAATTTGTCCAACTGATAATTCTGGGGTGAGGCAAAAAGATCTATATCTGGGCTCCCCCATTTGCGTGTCAACATGTTGAAAACTTGTGGTTCCAGTTTTCATTCGTGTGGGCCCATAAGATTTCTGCTTAGTTCGTCTGCCATAGTATTTAGCTTTCCTGGTAGAAATTGAGCTTGTAGTTGTATTTGATAGGTTAAGGCCGTGTTCCACAATGCCATGGCTAGTCTGCAAAGGGGGTAGGAATGTGTACCCCCCCTGCTTGTTTATGTACTGCATAACTGTGGTGCTGTCTGTCTTTATCATTAGTTGTCCTGGATAAAGGTAGTCCTTGAAGGCTGTCAGTGCATTCTGTACAGCTAGCATCTCTTTCTGATTGATATGTAGGTGCATTTGATTTGGGCTCCATTTGCCCTGAATGCACTTCCCTGCCAGATGAGCCCCCCAAGCATAGTCTGATGCGTCTGTAGTCAGGGTTTGGGTGGCAGGGGGTGGAGTGAATGGCAGTCCCTTGTTTTGGTGGCAGGCCTCTACCCACCATGGTATAACAGGAATCATTGTTTCCAGGCTGTGGCAATGTTGACTCCATAAACTTTTTAAGTACCACTGAAGTTTCCTCATATGCAGTCTTGCATATGGAATTAGAAGAATGCAGGAGGCCATGAACCCCAAGGCTTGCAGAATTTGTCTTGCAGATAGGGTTTTTGTGGCCACCTGTTTGAAGTAAGTCACCAATTGAATTTGCCTTTCTGGCGTAAGGTGCAGTTGTATTCAAGCTTGCACCCAGGAATGTAATTTTTTGAGAGGGTACCAGTTGTGATTTATTTTCGTTTATGGTGTACCCTAGATAAGTTAGAACTCTTTTTACAAACGCCAGATGCTTTAGAAGAATGTCCTTGTTTTCTGCCTGAATTAGACAATCATCCAGGTATGGATATATTTGAATATTTCTTTGCCTGCAAAATGCAATTACTGGTGCCAGGCATTTTGTGAAGACCCTGGGCACAGTAGATAAGCCAAAGGGCCATGCAGAGAACTTGTAATGCAAGTAGCCTGCTTTGAAGCGGAGGTATGTTCTGCAAGATTCCCTGATTGGGATATGCAAGTAAGCCTCTTTTAAGTCTACAGTTACCAACCAGGCATCTTTGCCTAGCATAGGTAGTAACTGTTGAAGAGTCAGCATTTTGAATTTTGGAATGTCCAGAAATGTGTTTAGAGTGGATAAGTCCAGAATTGGATGCCATGATTTGTCTTTTCTGGGTACCAGGAAAGGTCTGGAATAGAAACCTTGTCCCTTTTCCTCTTTTGGTACTGGTTGAATAACCCCCCATGTTCATGAGGGACAGAACTTGTTTCTGGGCCTCTGCCCACTGATTTGGGGGCAGATATGGCCATCCATTTGAGATTGGCAATGTGTGGAAATGAAATCTGTATCCCTGGGATACTATATTTAAAACCCATTTGTCCTGGGTAATAAGTTACAGTTTCGTGCATGAAGTGACAGTTTTACCCCCAAAGGGGCAGCTAAAAGTAAGTGCTTGGTGATTGTAGAGGGAAGTCATTGAGGCTGTTTACCATAGGGAGGTGCCTTGTTGCTTCCAGATTTGGAGGTGGAGGCACCCCATTGTTTTGTTCCAAAAGTTACTTGTGACTGAAACCTGGGGCCTTTGGAATGTCTTGATTTGACTTGAGCGGCTCTCGAGGGGACTGGAAAGGACCAGTTCTTAGTAGGCCAGTGCCTACTAAATCTTGGAGGTTGCACTTGTATGAAATCTTTCACAGTTTGCATATATTTAGCTTTATCTTCCATCTTTTTTTACACTTCTTCAGCCTTATTACCAAAGAGTTGGTCCTGTTGTAAAGGAGCATCCAACAATTTTGCTTTAACATGGTCAGGCAGAGTTTGAGCTTTGAGCCAAGCATGCCTTCTTAGCACAGATCCAGTTACAGCAGCCCTGCAAGAGGCCTCCAAGGAATCAAAACCACATTGCAAAGTATGTTTTCCAACTTGTTCAGCTGAATGTAATAAGTCCTGCAAATCTTTATTTTCCACACAGTCAGAGATTAACATCATTTTCTGTTTTAGTCCCATGATATGCTGTTGATATTTAAGCATATGAAATTGACAGTTTAAAGCCCTGATTGCCAAAGTTGCAGACGTGTAAACCTTCTTACCCCATCTATCCAGCACCCTGGAATCTCTATCAGAAGGGGTAGGATTTTTAGCAGAAGAGGCCTTAAAGCCCTTGTGACCCTGAGAAATGGTTTCAGGATCAGCAATAGGATTTTTGAAAAGGAATTTGTGGGAGTCAGGAACCCTGTAGTATCTTCTCTGGTGTACAAGGAGCCGGAGGCAGAAAATCAGGAGTCATACTAGATTCTGAAAAAACATCATCAACAATGTCTAGAACAGGAGGTATAGCCAAAGGCCTATGCTGAGAAAGAAGAAGAAAATCCCTAAGTCTCTTTTTAGATTCAGAGAAATCCTGACTTTCCCAGTGGAAATGTTCCCTTAAAGCATGTAAAGTTTCCCCAAAAGAAAAGTCCTCAGGGAGAGAAGCAGAAGGAATGGAATCCTCTGTATCAGAGTCCTCATAAGTAGGAATAGACAAATCCTGTTCATTAGACGAGTCAGAAGAAATAGAATCCTGTTCAGAAGATTCATAATCAATGTCTTGCCTACACCTCTTAGGAGGAGGGGGTTGGCTAACCCTGATCAGAGTAATTAAATCAGCCATTTTGATCATTTGTTTTTTAGGCATAGGGGCCTGCACATGTGGCCCAGGCATCGGTTTTTTAGACATAGATTTAGATTTTTGCCTTAATTTAGAAGATGGCATCGGTCTAATATACAAATCTGTAGGCCTGAAAACACCCTCAGAAGCCGGTGCCTGCACGGCGGCTCCGGACCCATCTAAGGTAAAGACATCCGCGGGTTCTATAATTGAAGCATCTTGCAGCATACCGGACTCCGAGTGGGTCTCAGTAGAGGCCTGCGAATCAGAAGTAGCGGGTATCAGGGGCTATGAAAGCGCCTCACTGAGTACTGGTGAACTGGTGACTGGCTTAGGAGAAGAGTCGTCGGTTTTGGACCTCGATGGTCTCTCTCTCTTTTTCTTTGCATTTTTTAGGTATTCAGGTAGTCTGATTACTAACCAACGACATTTCTGGATAATTAAATCTTGAGCCAAAATATTTAGAAGCAAAAATATACAGATGTTTAATCTTGCGTTGATTAAATTTAGCACAAAACCGACAGCAAGGCACGTTGTGGTCAGGGCTTAGGCAAGGAATACAGTACAAATGAAAATCCTTATGAGGTATTTGCTTCCCACAAGTAATGCAATTATTAACTTTTACTGACATCGGTAAGGAGCAAGAAAAAGTTTCCCCAATGGGGTACTTAACTTTTTGTTGAAGACTTCGGTTCTGAAACTCGAAAACAAAAATTTCAGGAGTCAAACTGCTTCTGCTTCGGGCACCGCGCGGCAAGAAAGACTGATGTAATGGCATCGGCTGCATGTTTTATACCCCTGACCTGACGTCATGGAAGAAGGGACACAAGACTTTGTTAATCAGGTCGAATGAGGGCAACCTACCAGCAGATTACCCAAATGTAATGACAGTGAAACACGAAGAACATCCAATGTTAGCCAGAAGGGGAAAAAGGAGTAGAAGCTTTGGAGTGTCCTTTTACACTTTTAGGAAGAGCCTTGGAATAAGTGGTAGAGGTGGGGAGGTGCATAGGAACCTACCTATTTACTGGAAGGAGAAGTTGCCTGTCTTCCAGGCCCATGGAGATGGGGTCCTGGTGCAAAACAGAGGAGGCTGGTGATGATCTGGAGAAGCAAACAGGTCTATCTACAGAGTGCCCTAATGGCATATGATTGCTTGGAAGACTTGTCTGTTCAGGGTCCATTTGTGGGAATCCTTGAGATCTGCAGAAAGCTTCCTCATTTTGAGAGGGTGGCCATTTCCCCTGTACCTTCTGGGAGTCTGTCAAGGCTCCCCAAGCCATGTCTAAGGCATCAGTGTGAAGAATGTTGTTGTGAAGTGTGAATGGAAGGTCCAGGGTGAGAGATACCTGCATTTTCCACCAGAGAAACTCTTTTTGATGCAGGGCAACACAGGGACCAGGGTGTCCAAGGTATCAGAGTATTGGGCCCACACTAATTTCAGGTAGCACTGAATTTTTCTCATATGTAGCCTGTCCAGTGGGATTGGTGGAATGAACACAGCCATGAACCCACTGACCCTGAGGATGTCCCCTGCAGTGCAGTGTCACCGAGCAGAGGGTTTGGAAGAGTCTTGTCAAGCTTTGTACTTTTTCCCCAAGTAAGGGAGGCCTGCATTATGCTTGTTTTTAGCCTGCAACTAAGTCCTAAAAGGGAGTGAGATGAGATTTCTTGAAGCTGATGGCGAATCCTAGGTTGTTTAAGAGATGAACTTTGAAATATAGGTGTTCAAAGGTGTCTGTGGACAAGACCTGAATCAACAGGTGATCCAAGTAGGGGAAACTTGAACTCCATGAGTATGACAGAAGGCTACCATAGGTGCTAGACACTTATGAAACCTCAAGGCAATAGAAAGACCAAAGGGCAATCTCTTGTAGGATGGACAACAGAGATCTGAAGATAGGTGTTTTTGAGAACTAGGGACACTAGAAATGTCTGAGGTAGAAGGAAAGGCAGAAAAACATGTAGAGAAAGCATTTAAAAGTGAGGTACTTTCAAGAAGGCACTCATCAGGCAGAGGTCCAGAATGGGCTTCCACTGCCCTTCCTTGCTTGGGACAAGATAAATCCTTGAATAAAAAACTTTTTCTGATGAAGGATGAAGTACTTTGATGGTGCTATGTGCCAGTAAGTCCTGAATGATGGGACCAATCAAGGGAAGCTGGCCAGGTGGAGGATTGGAAATTTTGTTCATTGAGGGAACACTTTCCTAAGACCTGCCATTGCCTTCTTTGATGATGGTCAGAACCCACTTTTCTGTTGTTACACCTCTCAAAACTGAAGTGAAATAGTAGAATCTTTTTGATGGAAGGGTGGAGGGAGGAGAACAGATTAGTCACAAGGTTTTGTTCTAAAGGAAGGAAGAGAAGTCCCTCAATGAAATAAGTGAGTTTGGACAGGTATTTCCTATGCAATCTAGGAACTCTAGAGAGGAGAATCTGCCTGCAGTCTTTCATGGTCTTGCCTTGCTCTTGCAGAGTTTTGAAAAGATCTGCAGCTTGTGATCCAAATAAAAGGTCACTGCCCAAGGGTGAATCCAAGAGTTTGGTTTTGAAGTGTTCAGGTATGGGCTGATCTTGTTGCCATGCATACCATCTGATCACTGAGCCATTGGCAGCAGCCATCAAACATAGCATCCATTGTATCATAACTACCTATTTATGTGGACTGGGACAGAAGGGTCTGCATTTGCTATTTAGAATCTGTTGTCTGAAGTTCTGACATATGCAGAGACTGTTACACAGAATGCATACATTTGGTCATGTCTGTTTGGGAATAGATAGCCCTGAATATTAAAGTGGTTGATTTATAAGCTTTCCTACCCCACCTATGGCCCTGTTGTCCTTGTCTGAGGGGAGAGCCTTTGCAGTGGGAAGCAATTTGGATAGCTTACCTGAGGAGAGGGAGACTGCTGCAGGGTCACCCAAGGGGTTTTCATACAGGTATTTAAGTTCATCAGGAACCTTATAAAACCTGTTCAGTCTTTTAGGAGCAAGTGGTTGGGTGAAATGTTGATAGAAAGTATCAAGATAAGCTTTGAGGACTGAGAGAACTGGTGAAAGAGCCAGGGTACCCATCTCCAGAAGACAATAGTATATCTTTTGTACCTATGAGATTTGCCTCAACTGTCACTCAGTGACTCATCAAGTTCTGAATTTTTTTTTCCAAAGGAGGCCTCTTCCAGAGGATGGTCAGGTGAAAAGGGAGTCCCCTTCATCCGAGGAGACCTGCTCAGGAAAGTGGAGCTGTGAAGACTAATCCAGGGAATGAGAAATGTCTGGTACAGGATCCTCTTCAGAGGAGGAAGAATTCAAGGCTTGTTTTGTGTTGTAGCTTGAAATATACGGGTCATAAAAAGAGGAGGCTTTAGGGCCATGATTGCTTAAAATAAGCCCTGGAAGAAGTCCATCAACTCTTTTTCCCTAGAAGGAGTACGGGATGTCAGATGCTTGTTTTTTTCGTTCTTTTTTGGTTTGACCTGCCTGTACAAGACATGGAGCACTGGAGCTGTGTCTCATTTCAATAAGTGTACCAGGAACCTTCTCCCACGCAAGTATATGAAAGATTCTGTGCAGGTCCTCTGAGATAAGACCTGGTTCATCTGAGGTATCAGTTGTCTGCCAGGTCCTTAGGCACTATATTGGCCTCCAACAGGGTCTCGGCAGTGGGCACCTGAGAGGTAATCGGACATACCGTGAGTGTAACCACTTCAGCAGGTACATCTGATTCAAATACGCTGGACTAGGAATCATCTCAGATTCTCTTCAGAAGGGTTATGTCAGGATTCTAAGAGTCCACCATCCTTGACTGGGCTTGCATTTCAATTAATGGGGTTTCAAGAATGGTACTGAGAGAGGAAAGTCTTGATTTGAGGGTCTTGGGTACAAACAACTGACAAATGGAACAGGGTTTGTAGTCACGATCAGGGCCCACACACAAAAAAAGCAATTAGTGTGCAAGTTCTTGCACAGAATCTATATGTTGCACTCGCACTTACCTCTCTCCTAAATGACATCTAACAATTTAAACCACAACTCTAAGAAGTAAGAAAAGGAAGGTTACCCAACAGGGCACTTATCTGATAACGATTAGCGACACCAACAACCAAATGTTAATCAGTCTGACAGGTGAACAACCTGTGTTTGGGCTAGCACAGACATAGTCTGGGGACCTTGTGCATGTGTTTGTCCTTTATAAAGCCAATGCACATGAGCTGAGTTTATATGTACACCCTCAGAAAAGTAAAGCTTTGGTACCCCAGCTGGACATCAGTGACGAAAACCCATCTGAGATAAATACTGCAACAGTGACTTCAGTTAAGACATCTGACCATGATGTAGCCACCTTAGAAGAGGTAGTAGTAGCATCATAGCTGCATTTGATGGAATGATGAGCTACCTGTGAAGCAGAACCTAATAAGGAAATGAAAGAATTGGCTTCAGAGTCAGACATGCCAGCCAGGACACACCCCCAAGAGGAGAAAAGTAGAGCCAGAATGTACCTGGTCATGTGGGCCTTTTAATTTATGGCCCCAAGGCTAAAGTGGCAGAAGTATACACCTCATTGTACCTATCAATAGCCCTAATATCTTTATTACAAGGTAAAAGCTTAGAGGAAGGAATCAGCTTAGGTTTGTTAGCATAGAGAGAAAGTGCTGCAAGACTGGAAGAGGGATTCTAGCACAAGAATTTAATTTTTGTGCCTCAGAGACTTTGTAAAATCTGTCAGTTTATTAGGAGCAGGGGGTTGAGACTGTGGAGCCTGTGAAGCAGAAGTAACAGTATCAAGGAGAGCTTGTAACACAGGGGGTACTGCAGAAAGTCTGGGAGAATCCACCTGCAAGAGATCATCATAAATCTTCTGGATATCAGACATTTGGGAAGTTTTCCCACTGAAAATGCACCACAATTTTAAAAATAGTGTCCCAAAAGGACAACTTCTCAATAGAACAAAAGGAGAATGCATCTTCATCTGATCCCAAAGCATGAGGGGGAATGGATCTGGGAAGACTAAGCTAGGAACTCTTCCCCAGAATCTAGATGATCTTTCTCATCAGAGTAATCAGAAACCCTAAGTCTCTTAGAGAGAGTGGAAGAAAAAGCAACAGGTGACAATGCTGACAATCTACGAGGGAGATTTAAGGGCCTTAAAAAAACACAAGTGAAATCCTGACGCTCTTTATGGGGCTTTTAACTATAGAACCACATGCTTAGTCTTTTTCTTAAGATGAACTTCTGCCCTAGTAAGCTTAGGAGGTTCTGTATCCTGTCTAACTTCAATAAAGGAAATGGGTATTTCTTCCCTAACCAATATCTGAGCTTCCCCCTAGGCCCTTCAGAGATAATCAGTCACGGCTTCTCATTCTCGTCTGCAACAGATGTAGGTTCCGCCTTAGCAGATGTGCAGACATCAAGCTCCAAATCAGCCCCCAATGGGGTCATGACAGAAGAAGCAGGTGTTAGAAGCAGACAGTCCTCAGGTTCTACATCCGATCCTACAGGGGCATTCAGTAGAGGCTGAACAGCAGAAGTCTCTAAACACATCTTTTTAGACTTCTTTTTAGTAAGTGAAAGAACAACCAGGTGGGTGGATTCAGAAGCCATAACCCCCAAGTCAAGAACTTCAAACTATGCTTTTTTCCACATAAACAAAAATGACAGATGGCTGTGCAGGGTCTTGGATAAAAAGGCCTGGAAAATATAGCACTGAGTGTGATCACAGTCTGCACCTAAGCAGAATAGGCACTTTTGTGTCTGTCCTTATCAGGAATCTGCCTCCCACTCTCAAGTCTCCCTTTCTCAATGACATTTAAAAAAAGTAATCAAGTAAAGAAGAAAAAAAAAAGGATTAGTCCCAATGGGGTACTTATCTGCCCCAGGCTTGGTACCACAGTCAATACTATAAGCAACCTACAGACCAAATTAAAAACTAGTATTTGGACTGGCAGCGAAGTTCTGAGGATTTGGTGCTTGTATGTCACTCAAGTACCTTACACCTTGGACAGAGGACATATCTGACATAAGATGCTTGGAAGGGCTTAATATGTTGGCTGGACATACAACAATCCTTGGCAGGATTATCCCACTTGTAAGTAATACTGCAACAGTGATAAGGAAGGACATCCAGTGCTGATTTGAGGAAAATCATTTCTGGTCTCCCATTCAACTTTGGAATTACCTTGGAAAGAAAGGGTATAGGAGGAAAAGTATACAGAAATAGATTTGCTTAGTTCAGGGAGAAGGTTATCCACAGCTGAAGCAACTTTGTTTTGTACTCCAAAGCACAATTCCTTACCTGTCTGGGTAAGGTATACATCATGTTTTTTTTTTAATAACATTTTTATTAAAATATCACTTAAGACAAAGGCACACAAATCAACAGAAAAAAACATATTAACATTCTTTTCATTTACACAGATGATACATTACATATTTTCTTTCTTTATAACAATTGCCTTTCAGTTCAGCATTACATAAAAATCAAAAAATAAGGAGCAAGTGAGATTTTGGATGCAGATCCTTAAGGAGAGTAATAAACACCACAACAGTGGGATTTGGTGAACACTGGATAATACATAGGTGGAGGGCTTTGCCCCCCCCCACTAATTACACATACCAACTGTGAGGTCACACTAAATTGGGAAAGGGGTAGGTTCTGTTATAGCTACATTACCTGTTACTAAGTAGTAGGTCAAGGTTCGTTTATGTTGGCCAACTATGGTCATTCAATGTATTTCTTTTTGAAGATTTGCCTGTTCAGTAAAAGCTAACTTTGATGTCTAAAGTTCAATGTTCAGCTGTTTGATGCAATATTAATTCGATGGTTGAACATAACATTGCGCCAACAGTAGGACCCATGTTTGTTACAGCCAGAAGATGGCCTATTAGGATTATCTTGGCCCAGCATATTTTTGCTTTCTGAATTATCTTAGCTATTGATGGAGTGAGCAGGGAAATTACATGATAAAATACATGATACCCAGTGTTCACTTCACCACCACTGCATCCAAACTTCCTAGTTCTCTGGTGGTGATGGTACAAGAAAGGAGAAATGATTGCACAATGTGTTAATTGGGAGACAAAAAGGACCATCACTTGCTGGACATATAGTGCTCACCATGCTTTGAAATAAATCATTCATGTTGATGAAGGCGGCACCTGTGGTGACTATCTTGCTACTGTGTTGGTCTCTCCTAGAATGTGGGCAACCATAAAGAAGAATGACTTCCAGATCCCTGGCCTTGGAAACAAATCTCACCTTAGAAGGGATTTAGCCAAAGCAATTCTAAAATGAATACTGAAAGTTGGAAAGGACTTCTGGCAGCAAGACTTGGCTAATGCAGCTACCAATGCAGGTGGGTCTATGACAGACTGTGTTAAAAGAATGTGGGAAAAGAAATATTCATGAATGTTCCACTGGTAGTGCAGTAACCACTGAAATGGCATTGTGTGCTCTGGTATAGGGCACTCTGTTGACAGTGCCCTGAATCCTAGACCTAATAGACAGGACTCCAGTGAGAAGTGCAATGACTACTCAAGGCTGTCTGAATTTCTTCCACTATCAGGAAGGCTTTGCTGACACTGGTGTTCAATGTGCCTTCTATGAAAGTGATACGTTGGTCAGCAGAAGCTATGATTTGGGGAAATTCACTGCAATGCCAGAGACTAAAACAACTTTAAATCAGAAGTGGTTCCACACAGCAGGAAATTATTGCAAAAGAAATTTATTGCAAAAAGTACATGCTTTTGCGAATAACATTCGCTTCTTCAGACTGAAAACAGTCTGAAGAAGCGAATATTATTTGCGAAAGCACGTACTTTTTGCAATAAATTTCATCTGCAATAATTTCCTGCCATGTGGAACCACTTCTGTTTTTATTTTTACTATTATTGATCTACTTTAGTTGGTTCCATTGTCTACTCAGAGGCTTGCCTGGTTTTTTTTTACTAAAACAACTTTATCAGAAACCACTTCTGCTGGAACAAGGTAGCGCAGGACGGAGCTAATCAGGGTATGGTTATAATTACTGAAGGCAAACTAAAGTACAGTTGAGTACACTTATCATAAATGTAGACGTTAGAGTGTATTCACTGTTGCAGTCATCGCATTTGGGTTATCCCTGCCAGGGTAGCCCTCGGCTGGCCGGAATACCAGAGACTTAGTATTTCTGTGTCGGATGCTGTCGCTTGAGGACTGACGTCAGGTCGTCAGTAGTATAAAGTAAGGCAGCTGACGCCATTACATCAGTTTTTCTTGCCCTAACCTGTCAGGATCCCCCAAAGTAGGAAGCCAGGTTCTGGTGGAAGAACCCCACCAGTGGAGAATAAATACCAATATGTTCCTTGTAAGGAAAGGAGAAAGTACAGTTTTGTACCTACCATAAATGTAGATGTCCGAACAGGATAGCATCTGCAGTCCTTACAAATGGGTTGTCCTGTCGTCAGGCAGCCCTTCGGTCGGCCGGATTCCAAAGTCTGGGTCTGGCCTCGGCTGGTATCGCACTTCACCCGACGTCATAGCTGCAGTTCTTTGGGTATAAAGGCATCAGCCGACGCCATTTTCCTCAGTGTTTCTTGCCCCAGATGCCAGTTGCCCTCTTGGAAAGCTAAATTTTTGGATAAATGCCAATGTTTCCAAATAGTAGAAGGCAAACACACAAAATAATCATGATGTACATATATACAAACAAATACACCATAAGAGATCCCCCCCAGCTAGCTATTAGGTGGGCAAATACCCTAGGAGTACCACAGAGGGGAAGGAGGGTGGGTAATCCTGACTGCAGATGCTATCCTGTTCGGACATCTACATTTATGGTAGGTACAAAACTGTACTATGTCCTTCAAGGATGCATCTGCAGTCCTTACAAATGGGTAGAATACCATAGCTAAACTAGGGGAGGAGGAAGAAGAAATTATGGTGTAGTTAGGATCCCTTGCAAAACAGCAGTGGCAAACCCTGCTTGGGATCTAGAGTATAAAGGTAAGTTATAATGCTTGGCAAATGTATGCACGGAGGTCCAAGTAGCAGCCTCTATAATGTCCTTGGTAGCCACTCCTCGTAAGAAAGCTGTGGTAGTGGCTGTAGCCCTTGTAGAGTGAGGTCTTATGTTCTGTGGAATTTCCTTTCCATGGTAGGAGTAACAGAATCTAATGCAATTTCCTATCCACTTGGAGATTGTCTGTTTGGAAATTGCTTTTTCTTCCCTTCCTGTTGCATATGCTACCAGAAGCTGGTCAGATTTTCTATTACCCTTGGTTCTGTCCAGGTAGTAGCGTAACTGTCTATGTACATCCAAGGTATGCAGCAGTCTTTCCCCCCTGTTCTGTGGATTGGGAAATAAGGTAGGTAGGTGGATTGCCTGGTTTAAAGACACTCTGGATACCACCTTAGGCATAAATGTAGGATTAGTTCTCATGGACACTATCTTGATGGAAGATTAGGAAGGGTTGTACTGCCATTAAAGCCTGTAGTTCCGAAACCCTTCTTGCTGAGGTAATTGCCAGCAGGAAAGCAGTTTTCCAGGATAGGTGTTGAAGATCTGCTGTTGCTGCTGGTTCGAAAGGGGGAAGTGTCAATTTTTCTAGTACAAAGTTCAAGTCCCATGCTGGTAATGGTGGTTTCCTAGGAGGTTTTACATTCTTAATTCCTTTCAAAAACTGCCTGAGTAGAGGATGCGAAAAGACAGGTGGATCGAAGCTGTATTCTGCAGAAATAGCTGATGCATGTATTTTGATGGAGGAATAGGACAGGCCTGTATGGAAAAGCTCTGCCAAATACTCCAGGATGTTGGCAATGTCTACCTTTGACACATCTTTGCCCCTGTCGGTACTCCAAATGAGAAACCTCTTCCATTTTCCTGCATAGTTCCTTCTTGTTGAAGGTCTGCGGGCCTCAAGGATAATGTCTTTAACCCTTTGGGATAAATCTGGGTTAGTTGCTCTTATGTAATGTTCCAGGCAGTCAGTTGCAGAGTTTTCAGGTTTGGATGCAGGATGTTGTAGTTGCTCTGGGTTAACATCAAGGGAATCAGGGGTAGTGTCCACATTCTCCCCCGAGACATGCTCAATAGTAATGGGTACCAATGTTGTCTTGGCCAGTCTGGAGCTATCAGAATTATCCTTGGACGTTCCTCTTTGATTTTCAATAGCACCTTGTGCATCAAAGGGAGAGGTGGGAATGCATATGCTGTCAGGTCTTTCCAACTGAAGGATAGAGAGTCCACCTTCCAAGCAAGTGGGTGGTATGTCCTTGTGCAGAATTTCTTGAGCTGGTGATTGAGTGGGGATGCGAATAGGTCTATTTGTGGCAGTCCCCATTTCTTTGTGATGGCCTTGAAAATGTCCGGGTGTAGCATCCATTCGTGAGCATCCGAGGTAGTTCTGCTTAATATGTCTGCTAGGATGTTTTCTTTTCCGGTACAAAATTGCTTGTAACTGAATGTTGTAACTCAGAGCCATATTCCATAGGTCCAGGGCCATTCGGCATAGAGGGTATGAATGAGTGCCTCCCTGTTTGTTGATGTACCACATGACTGTGGTGTTGTCTGTCCTTATCATCAACTGGCCTTCTTGGAGGAATGGTCTGAAATTCTGGATTGCTAGTTGTACTGCCAGCATTTCTTTTTGATTTATGTGCAGGTGCAGCTGCTCTGGAGTCCATAAGCCTTGTATGCACTTGTCCAGCATGTGGGCCACCCAACCGAGGTCTGAGGCGTCCGTTGTGATGGTTTGGCTTGGTTGAATGCTGTGGAAGGGCAAACCTGGGTTTGACTGGCATGCCCGAGCCCACCACAGGAACTCTTGTTTCAGGCATGGAATTAGTGGTATTTCGGTTTCTAAGCTGTGCCTGTGTTGAGACCATAAATTCTTTAGGTACCACTGTAGTTTTCTCATATGTAGTCTGGCATGGGGGACCAGGATTATGCAGGATGCCATGAAGCCCAAGGCCTGCAGTACTTTCCTTGCTGTTAGTTTGTTCTGCTTTGTTAATGCCAAAAAATAGAGAGGAAGTTGTTTTTGTTTTTCTGCAGTTAGGAATGCCATCTGTTTTACTGTGTCCAATTCTGCACCTAAGAAGGTTATTGTTTGGGATGGTATCAGTCTTGACTTTTTTATATTGACTGTGTATCCCAGGGCCTGTAGTAAGCAAATGACTCTTTGTAAGTCTTCTGTTAGCTTGTTTTTGTTGTCCGCTTGTATTAGGCAGTCGTCCAGGTATGGATAAATTTGGATTCCCTGAAGCCTGCAGTGAGCGATTACTGATGCCAGGCATTTCGTGAACACTCTGGGCGCAGTAGATAAGCCAAAGGGCAATGCTGAGAATTGATAATGCTCTGATCCTGCAAGAAATCTGAGGTATCTTCTGCAATGTGGTCGTATGGGGACGTGCAGGTATGCCTCCTTGAGATCTAGAGTTACCAGCCAAAACTCCTTGCCCAGCATGGGAAGAAGTTGCTGTAGGGTCAGCATTTTGAATTTTGGAACAATGATGTATGTGTTTAAAGCGGACAGGTCGAGAATAGGCCTCCATTTTTTTTCTTTTCTTGGTACCAGGAAGAGTCTGGAGTAAAATCCCTTGCCTTGTTCCATAGATGGTACCCTTTCCACAGCTCTCATCCTTGCTAATTGAGCTATTTGTTTTAGAGCTTCTGTCTTTTGATTTGGTGGTAGGTTTGGCATTCCTCTTTTCCGGTAAAGTGTGGAAATGAAACCTGTAGCCTTGGTCTATAGTTTGCAAAATCCACTTGTCTCTTGTGATACAGTGCCAGTTTTTTGAAAATAATGCTAACTTTCCGCCTAAAGGTGCTGCTATTTGTTCCCTGGTAGGCGGTGTCAAAGCCAAGTCACTGTGATTGTCCTGTTGTAGTGGCAGTGGTTGTGTCTGTGCCTCGTTGGTTGTTACCTTGCCACTGGCGTCCCCTGTAGGCACCTCCTCTGGATTGATTTCTGCCTCTTGTACGCCTATTCCTCCCTCTCTGAGTTTTAGAGGAGTCTGGAAAGGACAAATTTTTGGAAGGCCAGTTCCTGCTAAACCTTGGGGGCTGAACCTGTAAGAAATCTTTTACTGTTTGTACAGATTTTGCCTTCTCTTCCATTTTCTTCAGTACCTGTTGGTCAGGAGAACCAAATAAACTGACCTTATCCATAGGAGCATCTAATAGCTTTGCTTTAACATGATCCGGCAGGACCTGTTCTTTCAACCATGCATGTCTTCTTATAACTGTGCCGGTCATGGCTGATCTAAATGAAGCCTCCAGTGCATCATAGCCACATTTTAAGGAATGGTTACTAACCTGCTGAATGTTATTCACCATTTCTAGAACATATTTCTTATCTAAAGAATCATCCGAGGACAGTTTCTTAGTTAACTGATCAAGCATAAACTCTTGGTATTGGGTCATATGGAACTGACAGTTCAATGCTCTAGCTGAGAGAGTAGCAGAGGTGTATACTTTTTTACCCCATCTCTCTAAGGACCTGGATTCCCTTTCAGAAGGGAGAGGGTTTTTAGCTGAGATTGAAGCTACTGCCTTAGGCCACTGGGAGATAGTCTCAGGATCTGCGAAAGGAGCCTTGTATAAATGGTGATGAGTGTCCGGGACCCTGTAGAACCTATCGGGCTTAGCAGGGGCTGGAGGTAAAGTATCAGGAGCAGTGCAAGCATCATTAAATGCATCATCCACAACAGGAAGAACTGGAGGTATAGCTAAAGGCCTATGTTGCTGTAAGTGTAAAAAGGTCCTAAGCCTTTTCCTTGAATCTGAGAAATCTTGCCCCTGCCATTGGAATTGCTCTCTCATGGCATGTAAAGCTTCCCCAAAAGAAAACTCCTCTGGTGGAGAAGCTGAAGGAATCGATTCTTCAGCATCGGAATCTTCATAAGTAGAAAAGGGAGCCTCTGGATGGTCTGTATTGTCTGTATCATCAGAAGAGTCATCTGAGGACACTGGCTCAGGGGGCTCTACTCTAGGTCTCTTTTCTGGAGGTTGAGAGGCCCTGTCTGGGTGAGATTGGGATCCCCTTATTAAAGAGATGAGATCCTCTGCCAGAGTAAGCATTTGGGAACTGGAGCTGGGCCTGTGAGAGGGGGGCTTAACAGGCACAGACTTAGAAGTTTTGGCTGCTTTAGCCCTGGCAAAGGCCTTTATAGACATGGCTGCAGGAGGCCTAGCAGCACCACGTGCTGGGATAGAAACATCCAAAGGGATGGTGTCCGATAAGTCTTGTGAAACCACAGTAGTAGGTAAAACTTCAGAGGCCGATTCAACTAGGGTAGAGGGGGCCTCGGTAGTAGTCATGGATTCGGCTGAAGATTGAACTGTTTGCTCGGTTTCGCCCGAAACCGAGACACTCGCGGTTTGCTTAACCGTGGTTTCGGCCGAAACCGCGGACCGCGAGTGTCGGTCCTTTTCTTTGCGTTTCTTAACAATTTGAGTAGTCGGAGGATCTGACGGCATTATGTATGCAAAATCTGAGCCGAAACACTTCAGCAAACTCCGACCGACGCCTAAGCGTTCGTCGGTTGAAAGAAGCACAGGCTAAACAAGCTGCTACGTCGTGGTCTGGGCCTAAACAAGGTAAGCAGTAAGAGTGGAAATCTTTATGAGGTATTTGTTTCCCACAAGTTAAACAGTTATTCACTTTTTCTGACATCGGCTGAGGCAAGAAAGAGTCCCCAATGGGGTACTTAGCTTTTTAGAAGTCTTCGAAGTAGTATTCGGTAGTAGTAATCTCTGGATCTGACCGACCGGCACTTGCGAACAGCTTCTGCTTCGGGCGCCACACGGCAAGAAAGACTGAGGAAAATGGCGTCGGCTGATGCCTTTATACCCGAAGAACTGCAGCTATGACGTCGGGTGAAGTGCGACACCAGCCGAGGCCAGACCCAGACTTTGGAATCCGGCCGACCGAAGGGCTGCCTGACGACAGGACAACCCATTTGTAAGGACTGCAGATGCATCCTTGAAGGACATCAACAAGGAAGAATCGTAATAAAAGGAGAAAGAGAATAAAGGGGGATGGAGGGGAGGGAAATCAGGCCTGCAACAGTGAATACACTGGAACATCTACATTTATGGTAAGTGTACACAACTGTACTATGTTCTTCGTGTTTCATCATTGCAGTCATCACATTTGGGTAGATTCCCAAAGCTGAAGAAATGTGTGGATGCAGTCAAGGAAACTAGGGGCTGACTAGGATGCCCTGCAAGACTGCAGAGGCAAACCCTGTCCTGGATTTGGAGAAGAGAGGCAGGTGGTAATGCTTGGTAAAAGTGTGAACAGATGTCCAGGTGGCAGCCTCCAGGATGTCCCTGGTGGGGGACTCCTCTGAGGAAAGCTGCACAGGTGAAGGCTGCTCTGGTAGCGTGTGTCTCGACCCCCTTGGGGGAGGCTTTCCATTCTGTTTGTAGCATAAATGGATGCAGTGCACTATCCATTTGGAAATGGTTTGCTTGGAGATGGCTTTGCCTTCTGCCGCTGTAGCAAAGCTAACCAGCAATTGATCAGACTTTCTGAAGGATTTAGTCCTGTCCAGATAGAATCTGAGCTGTCTGTGCACATCTAGAGAGTGAAGAATCTTTTCCCCCTTGTTCTGGAGATTAGGAAAGAAGGTGGGCAAATGAATGGATTGGTTGAGAGCCACACTGGACACCACCTTGGTATGAAAGGTGGGTTGGTTCTGAGGGATACCCTGACTGCATGGAAGATGATGAAGGGTTCCATAGCCATGAGTGCTTGCAGCTCAGAGACTCTTCTGGCTGAAGTGATGGTAAGAAGGAATGCTGTCTTCCAGAAGAGAAATTTTAGCCCTGCAGAAGAAGCTGATTCGAAAGGGGGCAGGGTGAGCTTTTCCAAGATAAAGTTAAGGTCCCAAGCTGGTGCTGGTGCCCTTCTGGGGGCCTCAACTTGCTAGCCCCTCTGAGGAAATGTTTGATCAAATGGTGTGAGAAAAGGGGCTGCTCAGTGGGAAAATGAGCAGAAATAGCAGAGTCATGAATTTTTATAGAGGAGAAAAGGAGACCACTGTGTAGTAGGGATCAGCTAAGTAACCCAGCATGAGAAGGATGGAGGGCTGTGCCATATTGGCTCCCTTAGCCTGAATCCAGGTGCAGGACCTTTTTCATTTATTTGCATAAGCCTTTCCGGTGCTAGGACGTCTGGCCTCACAGATAACATCCACAGCCTGTTTACAGAGGATGGCAGATTGGTTTGGGGTTAGGGAATAAGCCAAGCTGCCAAACTTGCGTGTCTGCAATTGGGAATGCATGAATTCCCCTTCCCTCTGGGTCAGGAGTTTTGGAATCTGAGGAAGATGCCATGGAAGCAGCGGGCACAGACTGTGCAGCAAGGGGTACCAGTGTTGTCAGGGCCAGTCTGGAGCTATAAGAATGGTCCTTGGTTTTTCCTCCCTTATTTTGAGCAGTACTCTGGGGATGAGAGGTAGGGGAGGAAAGGCATAGACCAACAGATTGACCCAGGGGAAGGACAGGGCATCCACTTTCCAAGCCATGCAGTGATGCTCCCTGGTGCAGAATTTGCTGAGCTGATGGTTGGTGTGGGAGGCAAAGAGGTCGACCTTTGGGGGGGTCCCCATTTCTGAGTTATTAGAGTGAAGGTACCTCTGTTGAGTTGCCACTCGTGTAGGTCCAGGTTTCTGCTTAAATGGTCTGCCAGACAGTTGAGAGAGCCTGGTAGGAACTGTGCTAACAGGTGTAGTTACATGGAAGAGGCTGTGAACCAAAGGGTCATGGCCAGCCTGCATAGATGCTAGGAGTGAGTCCCTCCCTGCTTGTTGATGTACCACATCACAGTGGTGCTGTCTGTTTTGATAAGGAGAACCCCTGGAGAGAGAAGAGGTTTGAAAGCTATCAAGGTGTGCTGCACAGCCATCATCTCTTTTTGATTGATGTGCAGAGGGACTTGCTGTGGACACCATTGACCCTGTATGTACCTGCCGTCCAGGTTTGCAATGCAAGCGTAGTCTGATGCGTCTGTGGTGAGGGTCTGGGCAGCGCGGGGTGGGGAGAAGGGCAGTCCCTTGTTGTGGGAGCATGCTGTTGCCCACCAAAGAAATCCCTTTCTGTGGCAAGGAATTATAGGTAGAAGAGTTTCCGGGTCTTGAGTGCTGACACCAAAGGCTCTTTAGGTACCACTGTAGTTTCCTCATATGCAGTCTGGCATATGGAATGAGTATTATGCAAGATGCCATGAACCTTAGAGCTTGCAGGATATTCCTTGCAGACAGGTGGGGCCTGGTGGCTAGTTGAGAGAAGTAGGCTGTCAGGAAAATTTGTTTCTCTGGTGTAAGGTATGCCATCTGGGATGCTGTGTCCAGATTTGCTCCCTGGAAGATTATCCTTTGGGTGGGCACCTGTTTGGATTTATTTTCAATTGATTGTGTAGCCTAGGGAGGTTAGCAGGGTCTTTACAAAGGCCAGGTGCTTGAGCAGCTTTTCCTGGCTGTCTGCCTGAATAAGCCAGTTGTCTAAGCATGGGTAAATTTGAATATTTGTTTTGTCTGCAAAAGGTAATGGCCGGAGCCAGACATTTTGTGAAAACTCTGGAAGCAGTAGATAAGCCAAAGGGAAGCACAGAGAACTGAAAGTGTTGAGATCTTGTCCTGAAGCGGATATATTTCCTGCATGATTCCCTGATAGGAATGTGGAGGTATGCCTCTTTTAGATATAGGGTGGCTAGCCAAGCGTCCTTGAGGAGCATGGGTAGCAGCTGTTGGAGGGTGAGCATTTGGAGCATGGGTAGCAGCTGTTGGAGGGTGAGCATTTGGAATTTTGGGATCACCAAGAAGGTGTTTAGAATGGATAGATCGAGGAGGGGGAGCCAGGTGCCCTCTTTTCTGGGCACCAGAAAAAGTTTGGAGTAGAAGCCTTGGCCTATCTGTTCTGCAAGAACGTGCTCTACTGCCCTCATAGAGAGCAAGAGAAAGATTTGCTTTTGACCCTCTGCCCACTGATTTGGTGGTAGATCTGGGAACCCTTTTGGGGTTGGAAGGGTGTGGAAGGAAAATTTGTATCCCTGAGACACAATGTTCAGAACCCATTGATCCTTGGTAATGGTGGCCAGGTGCTTGAGTGAAAGGAGAGTTTTCCTCCTAGGGGTAAGTGAAGGTGGGCAGACAGGGGTGGAGGAGGTGAGTCATTGTGAGTTCTTACCATAACAAGGTGACTTAGAATTCCCTGGTTTTGAAGTGGAGGTAGTCCACTGTTTAGATCTCTGCATTCCCTGGGGTTGCTATCTGGGGGTCTGTTTCCACAGGGCCTAGACTGGGCTGGTTTACTCGGAGCAGGAAAAGACCAGTGCTTGGAGGGACAATGCCTGATGAACCTAGGGGGCTAGACCTGTAAGAAACCCTTAACTCTTTGCATAGATTTTGCTTTTCCTTACATCTTTTTAAGACCTCTTCTGACTTGGTGCCAAATAAGTTATCTTTCTGCAAGGGGGCATCCAACAATTTAGATTTCAAATGGTCTGGCAGGGGTTGTTCCTTAAGCCATGCATGTCTTCTAATGACAGATCCAGTGACTGCTGCCCTGCAAGCATCAAAACCACAGTGGAAAGTGTGTTTGGTTACTTGACTTGCAGAATGCATTAAGTCATGTAAATCTTTAGATTCTGCCCAAGCAGGAAAGGAAGACATTTTTTGTTTAAAGAGTTCCAAGGTATGTTGCTGAAATTTCAGCATATGGAACTGACAATTTAGTGCCCTGATAGCAAGAGTAGCTGAGGTATATACTTTTCTACCCCATCTGCCTAATGCTCGGGAATGCCTGTCTGAGGGGGTGGGATTCTTAGCAGAGGTCGCTTTAATCCCTTTTGGCCCTTGAGAAATGACCTCAGGGTCAATTGTTAGATTTTTAAAAAGATATCTGTGAGTGTCAGGGACTCTATAGTACCTGTCTGGTTTTGTGGGAGCAGGTGGTAGGGCATCAGGAGTCAAGCTGGATTCAAGGAAATCATTCACAGCATCCAGGACTGGGGGGATGGGCCAAGTGTCTGTGTTGAGGAAGATCTAGGAATTCCCCGAGTCTTTTTTTAGACTGAGGGCAGTCCTGACTCTCCCATTGGAACTGTTTCTTTAAAGTATACAGGGTTTCCCCAAAGGAAAAATCCTCTGGAGGAGAGGCTGAAGGAATGGAGTCCTCTGCATCAGAATCCTCATAAGTGGAGAGGGGTTGCATGTTTTCATAGTCAGATGCATCAGATTCTGCTGACTCTTGTTCAGACAAAACTACAGGGGACAGATCTCTTTTCCTTTTTGAGGGGGTAGCTTGACTTCCCCTGATCAGCATGCTACGGTCTTCCGCCATTTTAAGCATTTGAGACTGAGGCAAGGCAGCAGGCGCCTGAGAGTGCATTGTCGGTGTGTGGTTTGAACCCTGGGCCTATTAACCTTTGTCTTTTTTGAAAGAACGGTAGTCACGAAAGAAGACGGTTTGTGTCGAGATTCGGTAGTGCGAAGGACTTCCTCAGAAGCCGGTGCCTGCTAAGCAGCTCCGGACCCATCCAAGGTAGAGACGCCCGCAGGATCCTTAGTCGAAGAAAAGTTTTGTGGACTCTAAATGGGTCTTGGTAGCAGCCTGTGAATCAACTGAAGTGGGCATCAGGGGCTGCGAAAGCACCTCACTGAGTACTGGAGGACTTACGACTAGCTTAACGGAAGCGCCGTCAGTAGGTGCGGCCTCTGTCTATCTTTACATTTTTTAGGAAAGATCTGCTGTCGGATGGCTTACTGAAGTCATATCGGAATTAGAGGACTGTAAACAAAAATATCTGGCTACAATAAGGGCCCGACGATGGCTAGTACTGGTGCTGAACAAAGCACAGAAGTGACAACGGGGGATGACGTGGTCTGGACCTAAACAAGTGACACAGTAAGAGTGGAAGTCTCGGTGTGGTATTTGCTTTCCACAATCGAGACAATAATTATCTTTTTCTGACATCGGCTAGTGCAAGAAAAAAGGATCCCCAATGGGGTACTTAGCTTTAGAAGGCCAACTTAAATTCGGAGATGAAAACTCAGGTAGCGGCCGACTGGCACTCGTGCAAACTGCTTCAGGCTCCACGGCAAGAAAAAAGTACAGTTTTGTACCTACCATAAATGTAGATGTTCGAAGATCCACATTGCTGCAGTCCTTACATATGGGTAGTCCGCTGTCCTCGGTCGGCCCGAATACCAAAGTATTAGGCTGACGTCGGTCATGGGCGCTCAGATCTGACATCATAGCGTCAGGGTATAAAAGCGCATGACCAACGTCATATCCTCAGTCTTTTCTTGCCCCAGATGTCAGAAGGCCCTAAAAAGAAAGGCCACAGCCCAAAAACAGGATGCCTCCCAAAAACATGCCCAACAACAACCATCACCCAAAGCATATAACCATGCCAAACTACAGACGGGAAGGAGGGAGGGTAAATTGGACTGCAGCAATGTGGATCTTCGAACATCTACATTTATGGTAGGTACAAAACTGTACTATGTTCTTCATCTCACATTGCTGCAGTCCTTACATATGGGTAGAATCCCAAAGCAGAGGTAAAGGGAGGATGGCAAAATCATAAAGCATTAGGGGCTGCTAAAATGCCCTGTAATATAGCAGTGGCAAATCCAGCCCTAGACTTAGAATAAAGAGGAAGGTGGTAATGCTTGGAAAAAGTATGTACTGAACTCTAAGTGGCTGCTTCCAAAATATCTTTTGTAGCTACCCCCCTTAGAAAGGCAGTAGAAGTGGCAGTAGCTCTAGTGGAATGAGGTCTGATTCCAGCCGGAATCTCCTTACCATGATGGGAATAACAGAAAGAAATACAAAACCCAATCCATTTAGAAATAGTATGTTTTGAAACAGGTTTTCCCTGAGAACCCAAAGCAAAAGAAACAAACAACTGCTGAGACTGCCTGAACCCCTTGGTTCTGCTCAAATAATAACGTAACTGCCTGTGAATATCCAAAGTATGCAAAATCTTCTCCCCTTTATTTTGAGGGTTTGCATAAAAAGTAGGCAAATTAATAGTTTGGTTCAAGGCCACACTAGAAACCACTTTAGGCATAAAGGAAGGATTAGTGCAAAGATACCCTATCCTTATGAAAAATCAGGAAAGGTTCCACTGCCATAAGGGCCTGTAATTCAGAAACCCTTCTTGCAGAGGTAATGGCCAACAAAAAAGCAGTCTTCCATGATAAATACTTTAACTCGGCAGTAGCTGCAGGCTCAAAAGGTTGTAGAGTAAGCTTTTCCAACACAAAATTGAGATCCCAAGCAGGAGTAGGAGCTCTACGTGGGGGTCTTATGTTCTTTGCCCCTCTTAAGAAATTGCTTAAACAAAGGATGGGAAAATAAAGGAGGGTCACAGTCATAGTGAGCAGAAATGGCTGCAGCATGAACCTTTATCGAGGAGAAAGACAAACCCTTGTCCAATAACTCAGTAAGATATTGAAGAGAAACACTTAAATCAGGCTTGGAAACATCAAAGTCCTTCGCTTTGCTCCAAAGAAAAAATCTCCTCCATTTATCAGCGTAAACTTTCCTTGTACTAGGCCTTCTGGCCTCCAAAATAACATTCAAAACTTGTTGTGGAAGCTGAGACCCTCCAGGGTCTAAAACAGAATATGCCAGGCTGTGAGATGCAGAGACTGAATCTTGACATTGAGGAAGTGATTGCCCTCCTGAGACAAAAGATGCGGAATCAAAGGCAGAGGCCATGGAGGCTCCGGTACCAAACTCCTCAGTAGTGGGTACCAGTGCTGTCGAGGCCAATCCGGCGCTATCAGAATCATGGATGGCTTGTCTATTCTGGCCTTCAGGAGTACCTTGGGAATGAGAGGCAGAGGTGGAAAGGCATAGACATGAAGATTGTTCCAAATGAATGATAGAGCATCCACCTTCCAAGCTGTGGGATGAAACATTTTTGTGCAAAACTTTGGCAACTGGTAATTTAGTGGAGAAGCGAACAGATCCATGTCTGGAGTCCCCCATAACACTGTCAACTTTTGAAACACATGAGGATCCAGTTTCCACTCGTGAGGATCCACAATTTGTCTGCTCAACACATCCGCTAAGGAGTTCTGTGCTCCTGGTAGAAACCTTGCCTGAAGATTGAGGTGTAAACTGAGAGCAGTCTCCCACAAAATCATCGCTTGCCTGCAAAGAGGGTACGAATGGGTTCCCCTTGCTTGTTGATGTACCACATGACAGTAGTGTTGTCTGTTTGAATCAACACCTGTCCTGGGTGAAGTAAATCCTTGAAAGCCATCAATGCAAATTGGACTGCTAACATCTCCTTCAAGTTGATATGCAAATGTTGAAGTCTGACAGGCCACGTGTCTTGCACCCATTTTCCATTGAGGTGTGCTCCCCAAGCCTTGTCCGAGGCATCTGTCGTTAGAATCTGACTCTCCTCTGGTCGGGTCACAGAGAGTCCCTTGTTTAGGTGACATTCCTGAGCCCACCACAAAAATTCTTTCTGAATGCAAGGTATTATCTGAATGACAGTGTCTAGATCTTGGCAGTGTTGTGTCCATACATTTTTGAGATACCATTGAAGCTTCCTCATATGCAGTTTGGCATTGGGAAGCACCAGAATACAAGATGCCATGAACCCCAAGGCTTGAAGGACTGTCTTTGCAGTCAGCCTGGACTGTAGAGACATTTGATGGAAATAAAGAGAAAGGCTTCTTTGTTTGTCCGGGGTCAAAAGGCCATCTGGGAAGCTGTATTCAGTCTCACACCCAGAAAGCACATGTCCTGAGAGGGTACTAGACTGGACTTTGTTTCGTTCACAGAATACCCTAGGCATCTTAACACTACCATCACATACTGTAGATGATGCAGAAGTTCGTCTTTGTGTTGTGCAATAATCAGGCAATCGTCCAAATAAGGATAAATCTGTATTCCTTTTAACCTGAAAAAGGCTATCACTGGAGCCAGAACCTTTGTGAACACTCTGGGCGCAGTAGATAAGCCAAAGGGCAATGCAGAGAACTGATAATGTAAATTTCCAGCCCGAAAGCGCAGGTACCTCCTGCAACTGGGTCTGATAGGAACATGAAGATAAGCCTCTTTGAGATCCAGAGTTACCATCCAGTGATCTTTTCCCAACAGAGGTAAAAGCTGTTGTAACGTCAGCATTTTGAACTTTGGAATGTCCAGATAAGTGTTGAGGATTGGAAAATCCAAAATTGGTCTCCACGTGTTCCCTTTCTTTGGTACTAGAAACAGGCAAGAATAAAATCCTAGTCCCACTTCTGACAGAGGAACTGGCTGTATAGCTCCTATTTGAAGAAGTAAAGAAATCTGCTTGTGAGCCTCTATCCTTTGCCGAGGAGGAATGTCTGGCATGCCTTTGAAAGGAGGCAATGTATGGAAATAGAACTTGTAGCCTCGGTTTATAATGTCCAATACCCATTTGTCCTGGGTGACTAAACGCCAGTTTTGCTTGAAGAGTGCTAATTTTCCTCCCAAAGGAGCTGCCAGGGAAGAAGAATCTGGCAGCTGAAAATGCAGGTCATTGGGCCTGTTTACGAAAGGACTGGCCCCTGCCCTCACCTGCAGATTGTGTAGGTGAACTCCAAGTTCTAGGCCTGAATGTACTGTGAGCTCTGCCCCTGCCACGTCTAGATCTACCCCTAGACTGAGAATCAGAAGAAGGGTAGGTCCACCCCTAAGTAGGCCAATTTCTACTAAACTTTGGAGGTTGCACCTGCAAAAAATCTTTAACAGTCTGCATAGACTTAGCCTAGTCTTCCATTTTCTTCAAAACCGACTCCACAGGGGGACCAAACAAAACTTCAGACTGTAAAGGGGCATCCAGAATTCCAGTTTTAACATGCTCAGACAAATTCTGATCCTTAAGCCAGGCGTGCCAACGAAGAACTGATCCAGTGGCAGCCACCCTAGAAGAGGCCTGTACAGCATCAAAACCACACTGCAAAGAATGCTTACCCACCTGTTCCGAGACATGTACTAAATCCTGCAATTCTTTACACTCTATGCCCTCTGCCAAAGCATCCACTTTAGATTTTAGCTGAGAAAGGAGGAAATTCTGATACTTCAACATATGAAACTGGCAATTTAAAGCCCTCATTGCTAAAGTAGAAGAGGTATACACCTTCTTACCCCATCTATCCAAAGCTCTAGCTTCCTTATCTAGAGGAACCGGATTCTTTACAACAGAAGCTCTAACACCCTTAGGCCCCTGACTAATAGTCTCTGGGTCCGCCCTAGGACTCTTATACAGATATTTATGAGCCTCAGGCACCCTGTAATACCTGTCGGTTTAACTGGCGCAGGAGGCAAAGAATCTGGTTTAAGGGAAGCCTCGAGAAAACATCTTGAACAACATCCAAAACAGGAGGTATAGCCAAGGGTCTATGCTGTGGTAAAACAAGAATTCCCTAAGCCTCTTTCGTGAATCAGAGAAATCCTGTCCTTCCCACTTAAAATGCTCCCTCATGGAATGCAGAGTTTCTGAAAATGAAAAATCCTCTGGAGGAGAAGCAGAAGGAGTGGAATCCTCTGCATCAGAATCCGAATAAGGGGGAAAATCTTGAATATCTTCAGCAGAAGAGTCTGAGTCGTCTGAGGCCTGATCCAAACTTTCCAACTCTGGCTCCACCCTGGGCCTCTTATCAGGAGGGGGCATAGAACCTCTAATTAAAGTAATCAAATCTTCTGCCATTTTAAGCATGTGCTTTTTAGGCACAGACCCTGAAGTACCTGGAGGGACACCAGAGGAAGGCAAAACAGACCTGCCCTTAGAGGAAGCCTTAGAAATAGTAGCAGAAGGCCTAACCACCTTAGGCATAGAAGGGAGAACAGTAACCTGAGAGGCCCCTTCAGCTTGACCTGACTCCTGTGAGGCCACATCCTGCAAAATCAAAGTTTCCCCCTGAGACTCAACAGAAACTTCAGCCGGATCCACCTGCTCCACTGCAGCTTCTGCAGGACCGGCGTCCGAAACGGACGAATCAACCTGTCTAGGTTTCAAGGATTTGTCTTTGCGCTTCTTGAAGCGGGCCGGAGGATCCGACGGCATATTATAATTACACCGCTTACCAAAGACTAACCTAGCACAATCTAACCTTCTTTTTATAGTGCGCTTATTAAACCTAGCACAAAACCGACACCCGACTACGTCGTGGTCCGGTCCCAAACAAGGAATGCAAAGAGAGTGATAATCCCTATGCGGTATCTGTTTCCCACAAGAAATACAATTATTCACTTTTTCTGACATCCGGAATTAACTGAGGCAAGAAAAAACAAAAATATTCCCCAACGGGGTACTTAGCCCAACTTGGTTTCGGTCTGAAACTCAGAATACGAAAATTTCAGAACGCCGAACGGCACTTGCAACGCTGCTTCTGCATTGGACCATGCGGCAAAAAAGACTGAGGATATGACGTTGGTCATGCGCTTTTATACCCTGACGCTATGATGTCAGATCTGAGCGCCCATGACCGACGTCAGCCTAATACTTTGGTATTCGGGCTGACCGAGGACAGCGGACTACCCATATGTAAGGACTGCAGCAATGTGAGATGAAGAACATCTGATGTAATGGCATCGGCTGCCTTACTTTATACTACTGACAACCTGGCGTCAGTCCTCAAGCGACAGCAACAGATGCAGAAATACTAAGTCTCTGGTATTCGGGCTGGCCGAGGGCTAGTCTGGCAGGGATAACCCAAATGTGATGACTGCAACAGTGAAACACGAAGAACATCTCCCACTTCATTCCACGCCTGTCACTAGTTTTGTGGGCTACCTTATCTCAATGAAGCCTGTAGTTCTTCAACGGCAGATGCTGCTATTATGCTACAGTGTAATGGCAGTACCAAATATGTAGTACTCAGCCCCATGATTTAGAAGTGTGAGAAAATTAAATTAATCAAATAATGCAAAAAGCTCCTTTACTTGTTCAATTTAAATATTCTGTTTGAATTTAAATTTAAGTCTGATTCAGAGATCCAGACAATCGTTTTCAAGCCAATCAATACAAACACAGCTGCTTTGAGGGGTGTAGAATCAACTGGCTCAAAAGGGGGAGAAAGTTAATTTTACTTAACACCTACTTTAGATCCTGTGGTGAACAAGCTCTCTTTTTTGGGTTGCCTCATATTCAGGACCCCTTAAAAACTACTTTATTGACAACTAGAAATAAACTAGTAGGTCTAAGGAGAAATGACATGAGACATCCGGACACAGATACCATCAGGGAGATGAAGTATAGCCCTGTTTTATGAAGGTCTAATAGGTAGGTGGGGACCAGGATCACTGGTGGTGTAGATGGATCCTGTCCTCTCCTACAGCACGAAAGAGAGAATCTTTTCCATTTTGCCAGGTATGACTTCCTTATAATAGGTATCATAAATTCTCTCACGATGTACTCCTCCTACTCTGAAATCACGCTTAAAAGGCTTGAGTGCTAAATCATCAAAAGTGTCTGCTTTAAGGTCCTCAGGCGGGAATGAAATTACAGGCCCCTTATTCTGTCTTTAAGATGTTTGCCTGCAGATGCAACAGAACTGGTTTGGTCCATATTAGCTCAGCAGAAAGGCACATCAATGCTGCCTGGGCAATAAAGTAGCTACTATCAGCACTTCTAACTTGTCCTACAAACAGAACAATTATAACTTTTAAAAGTACCTCTTTCTGGGGTTAATATTATTCCCTTAATTCTGTTTACTAACATATTCTTAACACTGTCATGCATTTTATTGATGAAATTTGGTCCCTCACCCAAAACTTTATAAACTTCCTCACTTTTATTTAACAATACCCAATTGTTGAACATGATATTCCTTACACCATTAAGGTCTAAACTAAAAGTAAGACACATGGCAAAACTAAAAGTTAGACACACAGCAGAATTTCATTTAGCTGTATTACTTTCACCTCTAATTTATGAACTTGCTAAAGCTTTATTTATTAGTTCTTCAAGATATGCCCTCTACATAAATGTTTTAGTTGTGTTTCCACTTCCATAACTTTATTAACCTCTCTCATTAAACTTTTTACATTTCTAAACATCGACTTAATCATGCCACTTTTTGACTTTTGCAGTGTATATACTTTAATAGTGTAACTGAGTTTCTTGGTCTATTCTTATAATTAATATTAGTGGACAATTAGCCATTCTTTTTATATTTAAAAAATAATGCAGGAATCATTTATGTTACTTGGGGAGGTTCAATGGGCAGATAAGCAGAGTTGGTCATGAGGTGAAACTTGGTAAAAGTGTAAGAAAGGCCAGCAAAGAGCAACTCTCACAAATATTGTAGAAGGAAAGACATTTGAGCTTTAAAATTATTTTAGTTCTTGCTTTGGCACCAACTAGAAAATCTTTTCCACTTAAACATATATAATTTTCTGTAAACAGGTTTCAACATGTCCTTAGACAAAACTATCATCCAGGAAATAAGCTGTGCAAGTTGAAGGATTGGGTGGATCAGGGAAACAAAATTATGTTTTTATTTATTGATATTTGATTACTTACCATAATGATGGATCCATGTTGTCTGATTTTCGTCCAGTTCAACATATGGGTTGTCGGATCTGACCTCGGCAAGTACTCTGAAGCTTTCATGGTTATCAGGGCTCCTCCCCTAACAATTCCATGTACACTATTCTAGCACCTCAGTTCGAGTTTGCTCCCTTTTAAACAACCAGGGTCCTCAGACACTGGAAAAAAAAAGTCTCACAGTTCAATCAAACAAACAGGAAAGGAAATGAAACGGTCAACAGGACTATAAACAGATAGGGTAGAATAACTACCATGTAGTTATCTCAAAACTATACATGTCAATTTGGAAAGGGACAGGAAAGAAGGATGGAGGGAGGATGAACTGGATGAAAATCAGACAACATGGATTTATCATTATGGTAAGTACATAACTTTCATATCCAGTGCTATTTTCATCTGATTCAATGTATGGGACAATTTACCAAGCAGTCTTTCTGGCTGGTATCACGGAAGGATATTTTTGCATAATAGCAGCATGACCTGGGTTGTACCTCCAACTTATAAAGAGACACAAAGGTACAGACTTGTTGACTAGGTTACTGCTGCACAAATATCATCAATAAGCATCCTCTTTGCAAAGGCCATTGAGGCAGCTGGAAAGAGTACTTTGAGGGGCTGATGAATGAAGAGAATGAGAGGGAGAGAAGGTTGGATGATGTGCGGATAGTGAATCATGAAGTGCAGTGGATTAGCAAGGAGGAAGTAAGGATAGCTATGAAGAATGGAAAGGCTGTTGGTCCAGATGACATACCTGTGGAAGCATGGAGGTGTTCAGGTGAAATGGCAGTGGAGTTTTTAACTAGATTGTTTAATGAAATCTTGGAAAGTAAGAGGATGCCTGAGGAATGGAGGAAAAGTGTTTTGGTACCAATTTTTAAGAATAAGGGTGATGTGGAGAGCTGTAGTAACTACAGAGGGATTAAACTGATCAGTCACAGCATGAAGTTATGGGAAAGAGTAGTGGAAGCTAGGTTAAGAAGGGAGGTGATAATTACTGATCAGCAGTATGGTTTCATGCCAGGAAAAAGTACTACAGATGCAATGTTTTCTCTGTGTCGATGGAGAACTACAGAGAACGTTAGAAGGAGATGCATTGGGTCTTTGTGAACTTCGCGAAAACATATGACAGGGTGCCTAGAGAGGAGTTGTGGTATTGTATGAGGAAGTCGGGAGTGTCACAGAAGTATGTAAGAGTGGTACAGGATATGTATGAGGGTAGTGTGATAGTGGTGAGGTCTTCGGTGGGAGTGATGGATGCGTTTAAGGTGGAGGTAGGATTACATCAAAGATCAGCTCTGAGCCCTTTCTTATTTGCAATGGTGATGGACAGGTTGACAGACAAGAACAGACATGAATCCCCGTGGACTATGATGTTTGCAGATGACATTGTGATCTGTAGGGAACAGGTGGAGGAGACCTTGGAGAGGTTGACATATGCACTACAGAGAAGAGGAATGAAGGTCAACAGGACTAATACAGAATATATTTGTGTGAATGAGAGGGAGGATAATGGAATGGTAAGGATGCAGGGAGTAGAGGTGGCGAAGGTGGACGAGTTTAAATACTTGGGATCAACAGTTCAGAGTAATGGTGAGTGTGGAAGAGAGGTGAAGAAGAGAGTACAGGCAGGATGGAGTGGGTGGATAAGAGAGACAGGAGTGATTTGTGACAGATGAGTACCAGTAAGAGTGAAAGGGAAGGTCTACAGAAGGGTAGTGAGACCAGCTATGTTACATGGGTTGGAGACAGTGGCATTGACAAAAAGGCAGGAGTCAGAGATGGACTTGGCAGAGTTAAAGATGTTAAGATTTGCACTGGGTGTGACGAGGGTGGACAGGATTAGGAATAAGTATATAAGAGGTCAAGCCCAGGTTGGAAGGTTTGGAGACAAAGCCAGAGAGGCAAGATTACGTTGGTTTGGACATGTGCTGAGGAGGGATGCAGAGTATATTGTGAAAAAGATGCTAAAAATGAAGCTGCCAGGTAACAGGAAAAGAGTAAGGCCTAAGATAAGGTTTATGGATGTGGTGAGAGAGGACATGCAGGTGGTTGGTGTGACACAGCAAGATGCAGAGGACATGAAGAAATGGAAACAGATGATCCTCTGTGGCAACCCCTAATGGGAGCAGCCGAAAGAAGAAGAAGACAAAGGAAATGCAATCTGACAACCACTGTAATAGTGTCACTTTAGACACTGCTTTACCCTCTTTTGTTTTGAAAAGGTAACAGAAAACTGATCAAAGTCTTTAAAATGTTTTGTTCTTTGGTGGTAAAACCTGAGCTAATTATGAATGTCCAACAAATGTATTCATCTCCGTTTGAGAATTGTGGAAAAAATACTGGTACATTTTCTAGACTGATTCAGATTTACTTTAGATGCTACCTTAAACAGAAAGGATGGGTTAGTTCTCAGTGCAAGTCTACCTTTATGGAAGATGAGGTATGGAGATTTACATGAAAGTGACTGCAATTCTCATATTTGCCTGACTGAAGTAACTGCTACCAGAAAAAAATGGTCTTCCAAGAGAGAAATTTTAAGGTCTACAGTAGCTGCAGGTTCAAAAGGAGATTGTGTCAAAGCTTGCAGCATTACAGTAGTGTCCCAAGGGGGAACTGGATCCCTGATCAGTGGCATTAGGAGAAGGGTACCCCTCAGAAAGGCTCAAGTAATTTTCAAGAATCCTAAGGAAGACTCACTGTAACTCGTGAAAGTTGGATACTGTTCCCATTTGTACTTTACTAATGGATGTATAGAAAGGGACTGTTCCTTTAGAAGCAGCCCAGATCAATACCCTTCTCCATTTGTTATGGTATGCTTTATTTCTAGATGTCTTCTGAAAAGCTGCAATAATTTTAACTGTTGTTGGAAGCCTAGCATCTCCAGCTATTGTTAGAATTAGAGATGCAATGCAGTTAACTTCATGGACTTCCGGTCTAGAGGATGCAGTCTGGATGGGTGAGTAACAAGATCTGGATGACGATATAACATAAATGGGGAATGCTGAAGTAGATGCCATATGAAGGGGAACCATATCTGTTGTGACCAAAAGCGGGTAATGAGGATCACCATGGCTTTGCATTGTCTTGCTTTCAGTATAAATTTGTTCATTAAGTGGAGAGGTGTAACGGCATAAAGAAGCCTGGGGGGGCCAACTGTGGACCACAGCATCCCTCGGTGATTGACCTTATGGAGGGATCAGGACAAAATCTCTGCTGCACTTATTGAGATGGGAGAAAAACAGGTCTCAGCATGGTTGGCCCCATTGGCTGAAAATCATTGTTGCCACTATCTGATTGAGGGACTGCTAGTGAGGTGTTAACACTGTCCTGCTTATTTTATCCACTAGTACAATGACTAACCCTGGGACATGCTTTGCTATGAGAAAGTGAAGAAGACATCACACATTGCCAAACTCTGAAGGCCTTTTGACATAAGGGATAAGAGTGGTTTTCTCCTTATTTGATAATGTATCATGGAAATTGCACTCTTTGGGCAAGCATCCTTGAAGGCCTGCAATCATATGAGAACCATCCTCATCTCACAGGTATTGATGTGAAGGTTGACCTCTGTTTCTGACCTAGTACTTTGGACCATCCTCCCATTGTAATGCCACCACCCCACCCTAGCAGGGAGGCATCAAGTTACTACTGCTGACAGTGTTTCTGGGTGGAAAGGTTGCCCTTAGATAACCAATGGAAATGTTATCCACCATGTTATGCTGTTTGCAGCCCTATGTAATCCATATTTTTGTAAGTAAAAGGTGAACATTCTGGGACCATTGTACCATTAGGGTCCACTGAAGCACTCTTGTGGTACTCAGCCAGAGGAACCATCAAAATTGAAGAAGTCATAAACCCCAGAAGATGCAGGATTAGCCTTGCTGAGGTAGGAAGGGTGATGAAGTGCCTGTGCTGCCACTAGTCAGAGCTAATATACCCTGTGCTGGGGAAGGTTAACAATTTTCAAAGATGTGTTGAGGTGGCATCTGATAAATTCAACTTGTGCTGAAAACAGTTGACATTTTGGAAGGTTTACCATTACCCCTAAACCCTGTTAACAGTTAGAGCACTAGATCCAGGTGACATTTGAGAAGATGCTCAGATGAAGTACTTAGGAGCCAATTGTCCAGATTAGGGAAAACTTGATCATAAGCAGATGCAGATGTGCTGCTACCACTGCCACTATCTTGGTGAACACCCTACGGACTGTGGTGAGACTGAAAGACAAGGCTCTGAATTGGTAGTGACTGACTCCTAGCCAGAAGCAGAGATATCTCCTGGAATGCTTTGCAATTTTCACATGAAAATAAGCATCCAAGACGTATGCAGCCCATGCAATTGTCCATCCTCAACTGAGGTAGAATGGATTGGACTGTGACCATCCAGAGTTTCATCTACTTTTCAAATTGAGTGAGATGACTTTGATCCAAAATTGGTCTTAGGCACTGGCTAGAAGACTTTTTTCCATCAGGTTGGATATCTCTAGTGCTACCCCCCACTGACTGGGTGGAACATCTGGGATCCATCTCTTGTTCTGTGGTGGAAGGAAAAATGGAATGTAATAGCCTCTAGATATTATCTTTAACACCCAAGAATCTGTTGTAATGTTTTACCTGGCTTGTGGATGTAGAGACAAGTATCCCCCAATTGCCTCCAGAGTGCAGCAATTGGGCTATCCTTCAGTGACTCTGGAAGGGCTTGTTGGAAAATGGACCATGAAAGCCCTGATTATGCAATCTGCATCTGGGGCAACTTCTATTAGAGTTCTCTCTCCCTCTGCCATGAGGAGGCCTATGATCGGCAGAGTCATGGTAAGGACTTTGTAAAACCACATCTTTGCCCACAACCTCTGGTTTCTGGAAAAAGATCTTCGACAGATGAAAAAATGGATGCTGACTACAGATAGTGTCTTACCATCTTGCTGGCTCCTGGTTAACAAGTTTTTGACTTTGGATCCAAAAAGTGTTGAGTCATCACATGGGGCATTAATAAAGGCCATCTTGAAACTTTCTGCAAAGTCAAAAGATGCATCCAGGGATGACGACGAATAGAAATGTTGGTACCTGATACTCTGCCCATGCTATTGGCTGCATTAGATAATAGACACATGGCAACATTGAAAGTTGACAGAATTGTGGTCAGCTGGGAGTTCACAGTCTTTTGGACATTTGCAGGCAAGTTACCAGAGTGTGTTTAAGAGCATTTCTTAACCAAATCTCTCTGAAACTTCATCCTATGGGTGAAGTAATTCACAGACCTAAGCGCAGGTGTTGCTGTGGGATAAGTCCACTTCCCAAACCTGTCCATCACCATGGATTCCTGAGGAGCTTTCATCTGGAAGTTCTTTCTGGCTGCTGTTACCACCAATGCATCTACTAGAGGACCTTTGCTGTAATTTTTCCTGTCTTTAGGAGCTTGCAGAATCCTATCTGTTTTTTGGAGGATAAATTCCACCATATTAGGATCCTTCCATGCCCATTGTGCCACGAGGTCAGTGAGTGGGTCAATGGGTGGTACCACTCAGGATGAAGATAGCTCGGAACCAAAAGCTTCCAAGAAAACAGATTCATCAGGAGAGGGATCTTGGGTTGACCATCGCCCTCTTTCCTTCGTTAGTTCTAGGATCTCGCTAAAGGTGACATCTTCAAAGTGAGATGGGGAGAATGGTCACCTTCATCCAAAATCTGCGTCTTCAGTGATGGACTCTGTGGTTGAGTCTATGTGCTTCTGTTTGTATGCCCGTTTTCTCTGAACCAGTTCTAGTGTGGGATCAGAAGACCGTAGCAGGTAGCTTGTGGTTCTGACTGTCCCAGTCTGAGAGGAAGATGGGAAGAAGCATAGAATCCTGTTGAGGTTTGGGTGAAATGAAACTGACCAGAGTTGTTTTCACCTTAGGTACATCTAGGAACCTATGAAAAGCCTCAAAAGATGAAGCTGCTATCAGCTCCAAGAATCTGCTTCCATCCAATGACGAAAAAGACTTTATGACTCCAATGCACCTCAACCCCGAAATGTCCTCAGATCTGAGCAATTGAGAGCTGATGCTACATGGGGTAGTCATAGTGCCAATATTGTGTGTGTCAACTTGTCCCCTAAGGCCTCAGCGCTGACTCTTCAGCTCCAAATTCTTTCTCGAACTGACAACTTTGGAGTTCACAAGGAAAGGGATGTAGATGGGGTTAAAGTGACAAAGACTATCAATGCCGATAAAGATGCTTCTGAACAAGATGCAGGAAGGGAATCTATGTTGAAATGGGATGAACTGGTCCGAGAATAAAAATTGGTGGGTAAGTTGGGCTGATGCTCGGTGCACTCACAGTGGATGGCATCAAGAGAACCCCAAGCTGGATCTGCATCTCAAGAACTTCTGCATCATCCTATAGGCATCGTGCTCTGTGAAGTTGTGAGATGACCTAATGGATGATGATATCCGAGAGGGATGAAAATATATATATATTTTTTTGGAGGGGAATGCAGTCTTCGGCAGACCGGTTCCTGTGAGAAACAGACCTGAGGAGAAACAGATCGATGTTGAGAGACAGTCGGTTCAGTTGTGCATGCAGTCTTTGGACTGGGACCAACTGGTGCTGTCAGAAAGGAAGATCTTTTGTGGGAAATCTGTCTCTTTTCCAAAGAAGCATTTTGTTTTTATCTGATCTACTGTCCTTTGATCTACCCTTATCTGCCTTCTTACTGGGGACACAGATGAAGACCCATCTGAAGTGGATGACCCTGTCCATGAGGGGAGTAAGCCTTTAACAATAAGCTTCTCCCTCTTTGCTTGTATAGCCCTGGAACTGAAAGCTTTAAATAACTGGGAGTCTAAATCCATGTGATCAGTGCACAAATAGTAAACGCACACAAGGTGAGGGTCTTGAGTGGGCAATCTGTGCTCACAATGACTACATTTTTTAAACCTCTGTGAATCTGACATTCTTATTCTAAATACACTCCCTTTAAGAGGGATTAAGAGCACATATCCTAATAAATTATCTGAAAAAAAAAAATCCACAACAAACCACCCATTAACTATGACGGATATAACAACAGTACAATAACATTACAAATAACTACCCAATACTAAATCCAAACTATGCCTAAGTAATAATTTTACTACAAATCTTATCTTTTATTAGAGAGGTAAACTCTTGGTAAGGAGAAGAGGAAAAAATTCACAAATCAGAAAGTATGATATGATGAATTGACGAAGAGCCCTCGAGCACACATCTGATAGCTTTAGGCAGCAAATGAGATCTGAGGTGCTAAAATAGAGTACAGGGAATTATGGGTAGGAGAGGAGTCACAGACCTAATACTGTAAAAGCTTCAAAGTCGGTATAAGGTCAGATCCCATCAGATCTGACAACCCATACGAAGAATCAGAAAAAAAATAGAAAACACTGGATCCAATGTGTGAGTAAATCCATTTCATGAGGAACTTTTGGTAACTACCCTTGCCAGTTTAAAGAAGGGAGAACATTTGTGTCATCTGCTTGCAAGTAGCCCTTAGCTGGCCTGAATATCAGACTCTTCAGACTTCTGCGTCGGATGCTGTCACTTCTTCCCTGATGTCAGGGGTATAAAACATGCAGCTGACGCCATTACATAACTTTTTCTTGCCACAGATGTCAGTTGCCCCCACAATAGGAATCAATTATTATGGTATGGTACACCCCCATCAAAAAGCAAATACACAAGAAAAAATAAATATACCAACAAGAAGGAAAGGTAGAGCCAAGAGAAGTCAGGGGGCTGGAAAGAGGGTAAAACCAGGACTGCAACAGTGAATACACTCGAACATCTACATTTATGGTAAGTGTACACAACTGTACTATGTTCTTCGTGTTTCACTGTTGCAGTCATCACATTTGGGTTGATTCCCAAAACTAAGGAAGGGAGGAGGAAGTTAAAGAGCATTAGGTCCAGCTATTAAGCCCTGCAAGACTGCAGTGGCAAATCCAGCTCTGGAGTTAGAAAAGATAGGCATGTGTACAGAGCTCCAGGTAGCAGCTTCTAGGATGTCCCTGGTAGGGACTCCTCTGAGAAATGCCGCAGAGGTAGATGCAGCCCTGGTGGAATGTGATCTTATCCCCTGTGGGGTAGGTTTTCCCTGGTGCTTGTAGCAGAAATGAATTCAATGGGCTATCCATTTGGAAATGGTTTGCTTTGAAATGGCCTTCCCCTCTGCCCCTGCAGCAAAACCAACTGGCAGCTGTTCAGATTTTCTGAGAGGCATAGTCCTGTCCAAATAGAATCAAAGTTGTCTGTTTACATCCAGAGAGTGAAGTATAAGTTCCCCCTTGTTTTGTGGATTAGGGAAAAAAGTAGGCAAATGAATGGACTGATTTAGGGCCACACTAGACACCACCTTGGGCATAAAGGAAGGATTAGTCCTGAGGGAAACCCTGTCCGCATGGAAGATAATGAAGGGTTCCACTGTCATGAGGGCTTGTAATTCAGACACTCTTCTTCTTGCTGAAGTGATGGCTAGAAAGAAAGCTATTTTCCAAGAAAGGAATTTCAACTCTGCTGTTGCAGCTGGCTCAAAGGGGGGAAGAGTGAGCTTTTCCAATACAAAGTTAAGGTCCCAGGCTGGAGTGGGAGCTCTCCTGGGGGGGGGGGGTCCTTAAAATTTTGGCCCCTCTAAGAATTGTTTTAGTAAGGGGTGAGAGAAGAGGGGTGGCTCAGTATTACAATGTGCTGAAATGGCAGAGGCATGAATTTTAATTGACGAGAAAGATAGGCCCTTGTGGAGCATTTCCATTAAGTACTCTAGAATATGAGGTAAGCTGGGCACCAATGTGCCCATCCCCTGAGCCTGGCTCCAGGAACAGTATCTTTCCACTTTTCAGCATAGGATTTTCTACTAGGCCTCCTTGTCTCCAGAATGACATCCAGCACCTGCTTACTGAGGGATGCTAGAGGAGAGCTCAAGGAATTAGCCAGGCTGCAAGATTCACGGTTTGAAGCTGAGGATGCAGAATCTGGCCCGCCTGCTGGGACAGCAGGGAAGGGGTCTGAGGCAGGTGTCATACTGCACAAGAGGGGGTACACCAGTGCTGGCATGGCCAGTCTGGTGCAATCAGTATTGTCCTTGGCTTGTCCTGTTTGATCTTTAGTAGAACCTTCGAGAGAAGAGGCAGATGGGAAAAGGCATAAACCGAGAGGCTTTCCAGGTAAAGGACTGGGTACCCACTTTCCAAGCTTGACTGTGGGGAGTTCTTGTGCAGAATTTGTTCAATTGGTAGTTCTGAGGGGAGGCAAACAGGTCTACCTCTGGAGTCCCCCATTTGTTTCTCAAGAGGTTGAATATTTTGGGTTCTAGTTTTCATTCATGTGGGTCCATTAGATTTCTGCTTATGTCATCTGTCAGTGAATTTAGTTTGCCTGGCAGGAATTGTGCTTGTATGTGCACTTGGTAGTGCAAGGCTGTGTTCCACAGAGCCATGGCTAGTCTGCAGAGAGGGTACAAGTGGGTTCCCCCCTGCCTGTTTATGTACCACATAACTGTGGTGTTGTCTTGTCTTTACCAATAGTTGTCCAGGAAGAATACGGTCTTTGAAGGCTGTCAGAGCATTCTGTACAGCTAACATTTCTTTTTGATTGATATGCAGGTGCATCTGTCTTGGGTTCTACTTGCCCTGAATGCACTGCCCTGCCATGTGAGCCCCCCATGCATAGTCTGATGCATCAGTTGTTAGGGTTTGGGCGGCAGAGGGCAGAGTGAAAGGCAGTCCCTTGATGTGGTAGCAGGCCTCTGCCCACCAAAGGAACTCTGTCTTCATACAAGGAATGATAGAAATCATTGTTTCCAGGTCCTGAGAATGTTGACACCATAGGCTTTTTAGATACCACTGGAGTTTCCTCACATGCAGTCTTGTATATGGAATTAGAAGAATGCAAGAGGCCATGAACCCCAGAGCTTGCAGTATTTTCCTTGCAGATAGCTGGGGTTTTGTGGCCAATAGTTTGAAGTAGGTTGTCAAATAAACTTGTTTCTCTGGAGTGAGGAATGCCATCTGGGAAGTTGTGTTCAAGCTTGCTCCCAGGAATACAATCTGTTGGCAGGGTACTAGGCAGACCCCTCAACCATCCCGAATAACTCGTTTTTTACCGAGTTTTGGGTTCCCAATAATGATGTGCCACGATTCCCGAGTGGCACCCCATTGTTTCCGATTTTTCGGATCTATTTTTTAAATTTTCGCGCTTTCGGAGGTGACGTCATCCCGTATGCGATGACGTCAGCTCTGTCAGCATGCCGCGCATCTGTTTAAATAGGACTGCGGTTAGATTTACTTTACTAAGCTACCACGCGCGTCTATCTTCCTGCCATTGGGTAGTACACAGGAGGAGGATTACTTTACTTTCTGCCGTTCGGGCAGAACACTCACTGCATTGCTAATGTCATTTACAGTGATAGGTACAATAGTTCTTATTAGAAAATGTATCAGATTTTGTGTTTCCTAATTTTACAAATGTGTTAAAAGAGTATTCTTTCTGCATTAGGATAATGTAAAGGCACAGGATTTTTTTCATTCTTTTGTGGTAAACTAGTCACATGCATGATATCTCTAGGTCAGAATACAGTCTTGAAGCTATCCAAAGTATCATATAAGTTCAACAAGACTCTTGTATAGAAATGGATATTGGTAATTATCCACACAGGAAGAGAAATGGATATTAGATAGGATTACCTTTTCTTTCTTTCTTTCTTGTACCTGTAAAGCATCTCAGAACACTTTTGTTGCGAGCATGTAAGATTTTTTTTCTGGCCAGTTTTGATATTACTTCTCATATGAATTCAGTACAATGCAATGATCAAATGCTACCAGTGTGTTTAGAAAATTGAATATATCTTATAGAGAATATGGCAAACTTGGAGTATAAACATGGATTTTTAGAACATTAGATGCCTGATGTATTTATTTTTGAAAAATGATGCTACTGATTTGAACTAGGTTAACTCAGAACCAGAAACTTATTTACATAATTGTGTATGGTAGTGAACCACACAAGTCTTTCTCAAGAAATATATGCACTATGCAGCATAGCATTTCTATCAGGGAATCCCCTAGTACTACATTTGAGATGAGTTAAGCATTTGCTGATATGGTTCTCATCTCAAACTCGTTAGTATTTCTTAATTAAATTCCTTTTCTAATGCAAATAGCATGTATCCATACTTCCACCCCTATCTATTCAGATTCACCTTCCATTGCACTATAGCTTAAACAAATCTGTGGACTTATCAAACAAGGGGAGATAAAGAAAAATAAATAAACTCATAAACTAATATTCCCTGCATATGCTATAGAGTGCAGGACAGTTTTGGACTAGGTGGAGCTGGGTGCAGAGAGTGGAGATTAGAGCCCCCCCCACACTCAGCCTGGGTCAAAGTCCCCTTAATGCTTAAAATGTGTCCCTGTTTTTTGGCCTTTTGCCCCCCCCCCCAATTGAAAATAAGTGCAAGATGGATGTGGTGTGGGTTTCAATGCTGTTTCAATGAATGTGAGTTTCAAGGGTAGAGAGGTTTTAATGCCAAGTCTATTTTCATTGTTAGACAGTATTGCTTTTGTTTAGCAGATATCTATTAGTGTTGGCGCATTGTGCTATAAAATGTAAAAAACTAAAATCCAAATCATCGAAGAAGTAAAGCAGGATGCACACATTAGTGTTGATGGTAAATGGGGTGAAATAGCCAGGTAATGGGACATTAGATTGGCTGCAGGGGGACTCTGGTGCTATATTTTGGTTCTGTTCTTCAGTTTGCATTTCAAAGTTTGTATCCCACGATTCCATTGGAGGGGGCGGGGTTGTTTAATTATGTATGCAAATTTTACGTTAATCAGCGTACAGATTTGTACCTATTTTTCATGGGCCTTGTCCAGATTTTTGATGTTTCCAGGTTGAGAGGTATGGTAATGGGTGAGATTTCTTTACGTTGATGGTGTACCCCAGTGAGGTTAGAAGTTTCTTTATGAATGCCAGGCATTGTAATAGCAAGTCCTGGCTTTTTGTCTGAATCAGACAATCATCCAAGTATGGGTAAATTTGAATATTTCTCTGCCTGCAAAATGCAATGGCTGGAGCTAGACACTTTGTGAACACACTGGGCGCAGTCGATAAGTCAAAGGGAAGTGCAGAGAACTGAAAGTGCATGGAACCCACCCTGAAACGTAGGTATTGTCTGCAGGATCCTCTTATTGGGATGTGCAGGTAAGCTTCCTTTAAGTCTAGGGTTGCCAGTCAGGCATCCTTGGATAGCATACGAAGAAGCTGTTGAAGAGTTAGCATTTTGAATTTTGGAACCACCAGAAAGGTGTTGACAATGGAGAGGTCCAGGATAGGACGCCAGGAGTTGTCTTTTCTGGGTACCAGAAAAAGTCTTGAATAAAAATTGTGTCCCCTTTGTTCTGCTGGGACAGGTTAAATAGCCCTGATACTGAGGAGAGAGAGAACCTGCTGTTGGGCCTCCACCCATTGATTTGGGGGTAGGTCTGGCCAACCATTTAGGGTTGGTAGTGTGTGGAAGTGGAATCTGTATTCTTGGAAAACTATGTTCAAAACCCATTTGTCCTGGGTAATGAGTTCCCAGTTTTTTGCATGCAGGGCAAGCTTTCCTCCTAAGGGAGCAGGTAGTTGAGCAGGGCCTGGAAGGGTTAAGGTTAAGTCATTGTGCCATTTGGCTTACTACTCCCTGCTTTGGAAGTGGGAGCCCCCCACTGCTTAGATCTGTGCATAGCCTGAGACTGTAGCCTAGGTGGTCTGCTGTTCCTGGGTTTGGACTGAGAAAGGCTGGAAAGGACTAGTTTTTTGAAGGCCAATGCCTACTGAATGTGGGAGGCTGTACTTGTAGGAAATCTTTAACAGTTTGCATAGATTTAGCTTTTTCCTCCATCCTTCTGAGAACTACTTCTGCTTTGTTGCCAAAAAGGCGGTCTTGGTTTAAGGGAGCATCCAGTAATTTAGCTTTAACATTATCTGGCAAGTTTTGTTCCTTAAGCCAAGCATGACTTCTAAGTACAGACCCAGTGACAGCAGCCCTGCAAGATGCTTCTAAAGCGTCAAAACCACATTGCAAAGTACGTTTACCAACTTGTTCTGCAGAATGCATTAAATCTTGCAATTCTTTGTGCTCAGCACAGTCAGGAATCAACATCATTTTCTGTTTAAGTAGTCCCATAATATGCTGCTGATACTTTAACATATGAAACTGGCAATTTAAAGCCCTAATGGCCAAGGTAGCAGAAGTGTACACCTTCATACCCCCCAATCTGTCTAAGGCTCTAGAATCTCTATCAGAAGGGGTACAATTTTTGGCAGCAGTAGCCTTAATGCCTTTTGGTCCTTGGGAAATGGTGTCTGGATCCCCAGAAGGATTCTTGAAGAGGAATTTGTGAGAGTCAGGTACTCTGTAGTACCAGTCAGGTTTTCTGGTAGCTGGAGGCAAAGTGTCTGGGGTAAGGCTAGATTCCAAGAAAGCATCATCTACAATGTCCAGAACAGGAGGAATAGCTAAAGGCCTGTGTTGAGGCAGGAGTAAGAATTCCCCAAGTCTCTTTTTGGACTCAGAGTAATCCTGGCTTTCCCAGCGGAAATGCTCCCTAAGAATATGCAAGGTTTCACCGAAATAAATATTTTCTGGAGGGAAGCAGAGGGAATGGAATCCTCTGCATCAGAATCCTCATAAGTAGATAAGGGCAAATCCTGATTCATAGGTTGGTACTAGGCTATCAGCCCTAGGGCCTATACAAGCCTAGCCATAACAATTCCCTGGCTATTTCTTCCCACACTATTTACTTCCCTGGACCCCTGTCTAGCAGGGCGACTGACGTGATCCCCGGGGTGAATTTCCTTTCTCCCATCCAATCATCAAGGTTCCTTTTGAAGAGGGCCAAAGAGGCACTCTGCTTGACATGTATGGGCAATCTATTCCAGAGTTTGGGGAGTCCCTGAGTCAGGTAATCAGAAGGAGCAGAAATATCAGATTCCTGATCAGAGGACTTAGTAAGAAAATCAGTTCTAGGTCTCTTAGAGGGGGAAGGGCTGGCTTCCCCTAATCAAGGTAATAAGGTCTTCAACCATTCTAAGCATTTGTTTTTGCGGCATATGGGCCTGAGCCTGCAGTTTGGTCATCTGTTTTCTAGGCGTAGTGCGAGTTTTTGGCCTGAGGAATTCGGAACTTCTGGATGGAAACGATGGTGTCGGTTTAATATGAATGTCTGTAGGCCTGAATACACCCTCAGAAGCCAGTGTCTGCACTGCGGCTCCGGACCCATCCACGGTAGAAACATCCGCAAGTTCCATAGTCGAAGAAGCATCTCGTGGCATACCGGACTCTGCATGGGTCTTCGTAGAGACCTGAGAATCTGAAGTAGTGGGCATCAGGGGCTGCAAAAGCGCCTGAGTACCAGCAGACTGGCAACTAGCTTAACGAAAGCATCATTGGCAGTTTTGGACCTATGCAGTCCTTCTCTGTCTTTATCCTTACGTTTTTTCAGAAGATCGGTAGTCGGATGGCTTAACGAAGCCATTTCGGAGTACGGAGGTAGAGTACGAAAGTAACTGGCTGCAAAAATAGTCCGACGAATAGTTTGGGCACTGAACAACGCACAAAACCAACAGTGAGGGACGTTGTGGTCTGGGCCTAAACAGGTGACGCAGTAAGAATGAAAATCTCTATGAGGTATTTGCTTTCCACAGGTAAGACAATTAACTTTTACTGACATCGGCTGGAGCAAGGAAAAGGATCCCCAACGGGGTACTTATCTTTTTTGAAGACTTAGGGTCTGAAACTCTAAAACGAATATTTCAGGAGACGGCCGACCAGCACTTGCGAACGGTTTCTGCTTCGGGCACCGCATGGCAAGAAAGACTGATGTAATGGCGTCGGCTGCATGTTTTATACCCCTGACGACCTGAAGTCAGAGAAGTGACAGCATCCGACGCAGAAATCCAGAGACTCTGGTATTCAAGCCGACTGAGGGCTACCTGCAGGCAGATAAAACAAATGTGATGACTGCAACAGTGAAACACGAAGAACATGTACAGTTGTGTAAAAATTTACCATACCAATAGATGTTTGAATTTCACATTGCTGCAGGAGCCTTTGGCTATTTGGGTCGTTTCCTGCCTAGAAAGCGACAGCCTTTAGCTACTTGGGTCATTTCCTCTACCTAGAATGCAACAACAGGCATGCTTCAAAAGCTCTGTCTCCCTCCCACACCTTCCCTCTATATGTTACCATACTTAGCTCCACAGATATTTTTTTATGCTGAAATGCAGATACTATACAGTGGTGTTCAACACGCAGTGGTGATTACATTTCCCTGTATGTGTTTTGCTCAGTGTTACTTTAACCTAAATTTTAAACACTCCTATGGCAGCGAGTGACGGATCTCTTAATGAAGCTTATTTGTTAAACATATGGCACAGACTACAGAAAAGTTAGAAGTGTTCAGCCAAATTAATTTATAATAAACAGTAGCACACATTTAAGTCATTACAGCCAAGTACGTCTAGGTAATTCTGCAGTTACATCTGCTTAGCTTCATACGAAATATCTGTTAGTGCAACTTAAGTAGTTGCTGAAATACTCTAAGCTGTTTACAAAATATTACAAACAAACAGTTACTTTGTTTACTGTGTCTTATAAAAACCCAGTTTTGGATCTAGAATCTAAAGAATACTACCACAATAAAAAATAGTCTGTGCTGAAGAGTTTGCCATTTACTCTTCTTTAGTAACCCTTATGGTTCCAGAGATATAAACATTTGTTTGAAGTGTGAGGACAAAATTTGATTCTATCATAAAGCTTGGGCCCAGCCCACTGGAAGCCATGCAAACTCCCAGATTTCCATTGGAGGGAATGAGTTAAGACTCACATTGTTTTAATTTATATATTTTATTTCTTTACAAATTAAAAGATACACAAAAGAAATCACAAAACTGAAAGAAAAAAATGTTGAACAGTATTTTGTAAAGTGACAAAGTTTACAGAATTCATTTTACCTGCCAAATAATTGGTGTGACTTGTATTTTTGTTTTCTTTACCTCATGATCCAATAAAAAGAAATGACCCCTAAAACAAATTATCCAACAAAACTCTGAAATTCTGTTGTGACACAAACGTAAAGCCAGTGGAACTGTGTACACATAAGGATTCTTCGGAGTGAAGTCAAAGATAACTGGAATCAAAAACTATGACATTTTCTTGGAGAAAAATAACTGCTTACAGTACTGTAGTGTTTATGGGCAATGCTAGATTATTACATACCGACGGTCAGTAATTAGTAAAACATTTATTTTACTTAAAAGGCCAAAACCATAACTGGTGTCTTCTTCTTGGGAAAGGTGCTCTGACTTCTGAAAACAGAAAAATTCAAGTACATGTCCATACTGTACTCCAATGGAATTAGTTCAGTGAACTTCATGGGATGAGAGCCTGAAATGCTACTGCCTTTCCAATTTCAGCACCAACAAACCCTAATATTTCCACTTCCAAGTACAAATTCACTGGTATTTCCCATAAAATATGCAAAGTACTTTTTATCATATCTATGTGCCTGCACATAGACTGACAACCCAGTAAATCCAGGCCTTCTGTACCTGTGAGGAGCACAACTTTTTTTTTTACTTTCTTTTTTTAAACTCAGTATTTGTTGTCAGCATACTGCTCTAATTGTCAAAATACATAACTGCAAAATTCAATAATAAATACTGCCCTGTAACACACAGACTGCTCTGCAGAGACAGAACTCAGTTTAGGGAGGAATTAGCATGATTATTCTTATAAAATGCTTATAAGAAAAGTAGAGGTAAATGGTGGTGGTCACTGTTGGTAGCAAGATTCCACCTAAATCCAAAAAGCTTGCAACAGCAAATTTGTTAAAATGCAGCTCCTGTCTTTTAGCTTTGTACATATGTAATGATTTCAGACCTCAGCTTGAGTGTACATGCCTGACGTCCAGGCAAGCAGAAACAAAGGGAAAAGGTGTACTTCCCCTTTGTTATTACAGTGCTGAAACAAAGGCAATCAAATCCCTATACAACAATACAAACAGGGTTTAAGCTTGTTATTTTTTAAATTAATGTTACGTGCACAGAACCACCTTCCCCTCCGGTCTGTGAACCAGAAAGGCAATGCACTATTTCAGCATACATCCTTCTTTCACGCATGCAATTCATCAGTCACATACATACATACATTCACACACACATATACACATACAGTTGTATAGATATAGGTGTGTATGTATATCTAAACACACATATATATATATGTTTAGATATGAATATGTGTGTGCAACAACATGGACAAATGCAGACACACAACATCCACCCATTCACAGAGGTGCCCAATCACTCAAACAAACAGCTATTCCAGTGTGCTGCTGTGATAACAATCACAAATGTCACATATATGCAGTAAAGAAGAGAGTTATTTTATAATAATAAACAGTTCAGAGAAGTTGGCCCCAAGTAGGACCAGGCAGCAGTTTTACGATGGACACTTGGCCTGAAACAACACATCATTTTTTTTCCATCACAGACATCCTAGCGCTGTTCTCCAGAGAAAAGGGGCTTTCAGGACTTAAACTTTATGAAGTCTTTGTATTAAAACTGAAGGAAACAATGCAGTCTTGTTTCTTCCCTGCCCTTACAGTTATGGGAACTCCACAAAAAGGGGACGAATGTACATCAAACCCACAGGATGACCATTCCTTAGCTCAGCAACTGCCTTATTTCCTTGTGCATGTGGCATAAGAAGTCAACATAGGAAGCACCTCCATTTACATGCTTATCTTCCACCAGAAAGTGTTTGAAAAGTAGCTCCAACTTGTCCTCTTGTTTTATGATTAAAAGCTGCAAAGAATGGAAAAAATTTTTTAGAGATGACTGAGACTCAAGTATACACTTCAGATGTTTTTTCAGTTTTATGCTACGTATACTTTACGGCATACATATAAAGGTCTTAAAACATTTTGATCTGGGGAAAAAAAAACTCCTAAAATTTCTGGCAAGTCTTAAAGGAAAAATCATACACAAAATTCCAGAATTTCTCTAATCAAGACACACCAGTGAGATAAAGAAGTCAGGCAGCATGATCAAACAGGAATTTTCTATAGGTCACCTGGTAGGAACCTCAATGACCGCAATGAAATGCTGCTCTTTCAACATACACTTGCACACATTCTCAGATCCAGTCCAAGGCTCATATTCAGCCACTTTCTGCAGGTCCAAGAGGCAACTTATTAATTAGTATCAAAGGTTGGGGGATTAAACAAAGATGATGCTACATAAATAGACAGAAGTATAAACTAATATTAACAGAATAAACCTGAAAATAAAACTGATCACTTGCTTTTCAACTAAATAACTGCTTTGCTTGCATACTCTACCCACCAGATCAAAGTGTCAAGCAAAGCTGCCAAAAATTTTCTAGACATCTACAGCTAACGGCTTAGAAAAATGAGACTTCATTACTATGATAAATACCAAATTTACCCTGCACAAGAAAAGTACAGTTTTGTACCTACCATAAATGTAGATGTTCGAAGATCCACATTGCTGCAGTCCTTACACTTGGGTAGTCCGCTGTCCTCGGTCGGCCCGAATATCAAAGTATAAGGCTGACGTCGGTCAAGGCGCATTTGACTGACATCAGGACGTCAGGGTACAAATGCGCATGACCGACGTCATATCCTCAGTCTTTTCTTGCCCCAGATGTCAGAAGACCCTAAAAATAAAGGTCAAAACCAAAAGACAGCAAACAAACAACCAACCATCCTAGCACTAAAAATATGTACAATATATACAATATATACAATATACCTCATATTGACAACCCAACCCACACCACCGCCTCTAACTACAGAGGGGAAGGAGGGAGGGTAAATTGGACTGCAGCAATGTTGATCTTCGAACATCTACATTTATGGTAGGTACAAAACTGTACTATGTTCTTCATCTCACATTGCTGCAGTCCTTACACTTGGGTAGAATCCCAAAGCAGAGGTAAGGGAGGATGGCCAAACTATAAGGAAGCAGGAGCTGCCAAAATGCCCTGCAAAACAGCAGTGGCAAAACCAGCCCTGGATTTAGAGTAAAGTGGAAGGTGATAATGCCTAGAGAAAGTATGCACTGAACTCCAAGTAACTGCCTCCAAAATATCCTTAGTTGCCACCCCCCTCAAAAAAGCTGTCAAGTGGCAGTAGCCCTAGTGGAATGAGGCCTAATCCCAGCTGGAATCTCCTTGCCATGATGGGAATAACAGAAAGCAATGCAAAACCCAATCCACTTAGAAATAGTTTGTTTTGACACAGGCTTGCCCTGAGAACTCAAAGCAAAAGAAACAAATAACTGCTGAGACTGCCTGAACCCTTTAGTTCTGTCCAAATAATATCGCAACTGCCTGTGTACATCTAAAGTGTGCAAAATCTTTTCCCCTTTATTTTGGGGATTTGCATAAAAAGTAGGCAAATGAATAGTTTGGTTTAAAGCCACACTAGAAACCACTTTAGGCATAAAGGAAGGATTAGTAATGCGTAAAGATACCCTATCCTTATGGAAAATTAAGAAAGGCTCAACCGCCATAAGGGCCTGCAACTCAGAAACCCTTCTTGCAGAGGTAATAGCCAACAAAAAGCAGTCTTCCATGATAAAAACTTTAATTCAGTAGTAGCTGCAGGCTCAAAAGGTTGTAGAGTGAGTTTCTCCAACACAAAATTGAGATCCCAAGCAGGAGTAGGAGCTCTTCGTGGGGGTCTTATATTCTTTGCCCCTCTAAGAAATTGCTTGAACAAAGGATGAGAAAACAATGGTGGGTCACAATCATAGTGAGCGAAATTGCTGCAGCATGAACCTTAATAGAAGAGAAGGACAAACCTTTGTCCAGTAACTCAGTAAGATATTGAAGAGCCACACTTAAATTAGGCTCAGAAACATCAAAATCCTTTGCTGCACTCCAAAATAAAAATCTCTTCCATTTATCTGCATACACTTTCCTTGTACTAGGCCTTCTAGCTTCCAAAATAACATTCAAAACTTGCTGTGGAAGTGGAGGCCCACTATGGTTCAAAACAGAATATGCCAGGCTGTTAGGTGCAGAGAGTGAAGCTTGACATTGAGCAAATGACTGTCCTCCTGAGACAATAGGTGTGGAATCGAAGGTAAAGGCCATGGAGGCTTCCGTACCAGGTTTCTCAGTAATGGGTACCAATGCTGTCGAGGCCAATCTGGAGCTATCAAAATCATCCTTGGCTTGTCTTGTCTGGCCTTTAGTAGTACCTTTGGGAGGAGAGGCAGAGGCGGAAAGGCATACACATGAAGACTGCTCCAACTGAAGGAAAGAGCATCCACTTTCCAAGCTGTGGGATGAAACCTTTTTGTGCAAAACTTTGGCAGCTGGTGGTTTAGTGGAGAAGCGAACAGATCTATGTCTGGAGTTCCCCATGACACTGTCAATTTCTGAAATACAAGAGGATCCAATTTCCACTCGTGGGGATCCATAATTCGTCTGCTCAACACATCTGCTAAGGAGTTCTGTGCTCGGCAGAAACCTTGCCTGAAGATTGAGCTGTAAACTGAGAGCAGTCTCCCACAAAATCATTGCTTGCCTGCATAGAGGATAAGAATGTGTTCCCCTTGCTTGTTGATGTACCACATGACAGTTGTGTTGTCTGTTAGAATCAACACCTGCCCTGGAAGAAGTAAATCCTTGAAAGCTATTAATGCAAACTGGACTGCTAACATCTCCTTCAAGTTGATATGTAGATGTTGTAGTCTGGCAGGCCACTTGTCTTGTATCCACTTTCCATTTAGATGAGCTCCCCAAGCTTTGTCTGAGGCATCTGTCGTTAAAATCTGACTCGCCTCTGGCCGGGTCACAGAGAGTCCCTTGTTTAGGTGACATTCCTGAGCCCACCACAAAAATTCCTTTTGAATGCAAGGTATTATTTGAATGACAGTGTCCAGATCCTGGCAGTGCTGTGTCCATACATTTTGAGATACCATTGTAGCTTCCTCATATGCAGTTTGGCATTGGGAAGCACCAGAATACAAGATGCCATGAACCCTAAGGCTTGAAGGACTGTCCTTGCAGTCAGCCTGGACTGATGAGATAGTTGATGGAAGTAAAGGGAAAGATTCTCTTGTTTGTCCGGGGTCAAAAGGCCATCTGGGATGCTGTATTCAGTCTTACACCCAGAAAGCACATGTCCTGAGAGGGTACTAGACTGGACTTTATTTCGTTCACAGAATACCCCAGGCATCTTAGCACTGCTATCACATATTCCAAATGATGAAGAAGCTCGTCCCTTCCTTGAGCCAGAATCAGGCAATCGTCCAAATAAGGATAGATCTGAATTCCTTTTAGCCTGAAGAAAGCTATCACTGGAGCCAGAACTTTCGTGAACACTTTGGGCAGTAGATAAGCCAAAGGGCAATGCAGAGAACTGATAGTGAGAAGTCCCAGCTCGAAAACGCAGATACTTCCTGCAACTTAGTCTGATAGGAACATGAAGGTAAGCCTCCTTGAGATCCAAAGTTACCATCCAATGATCTTTGCCCAGCAGAGGTAAAAGCTGCTGTAACGTCAACATTTTGAACTTGGGAATGTCCAGATAAGTGTTGAGGATAGATAAATCCAAAATTGGTCTCCACGTGTTCCCCTTCTTTGGTACTAGGAACAGGCGAGAATAAAATCCTAGGCCCACTTCTGGCATAGGGACCGGCTGTATGGCCCCTATTTGGAGTAACAGAGAAATTTGCTTGTGAGCCTCTATTCTTTGTTGAGGAGGAACGTCTGGCATGCCTTTGAAAGGAGGCAAGGTATGGAAATAAAACCTGTAACCGTGGTGTATGATATCCAATACCCATCTGTCTTGGGTAATTAAACTCCAATTTTCTTTGAAAAGTGCCAACCTTCCTCCCAAAGGTGCTGCCAGACGAGAAGGCTCTGGCAGCTGAAAAGGTAGGTCATTGGGTCTGTTTACGAAAGGACTGACCCCTGCCCTCACCTGAAGACTGTGCAGGAGAACTCTTTGTTCTAGGCCTGAAAGAGCCCTGAGCTCTGCCCCTACCACGTCTAGATCTACCCCTAGACTGGGAATCATAAGAAGGATACGTCCACCCCTTAGTAGGCCAATTTCTACTAAACTTTGGAGGCTGAACCTGCAAAAAATCTTTAACAGTCTGCATAGACTTAGCCTTGTCTTCCATTTTCTTTAAAACTGCCTCAACAGGAGAACCAAACAACACATCAGATTGTAAAGGAGCATCTAAAATCCTTGTTTTAACACGGTCAGATAAATTTTGATCCCTCAGCCAGGCGTGCCTGCGAAGAACTGACCCAGTGGCAGCCACCCTAGACGAGGCCTGTACAGCATCAAAACCACATTGCAAAGAATGCTTACCCACCTGTTCAGAAACATGTACTAAATCTTGCAACTCTTTACAATCAATACCTTCCGCCAGAGCATCAACCTTAGACTTCAATTGTGAAAGGAGATAGTTTTGGTATTTCAACATGTGAAACTGGCAATTCAAAGCCCTCATAGCTAGAGTGGAAGAAGTATAAACTTTCTTTCCCCATCTATCCAAGGCCCTGGCCTCTATCTGCAGGAACCGGATTCTTGACAACAGAAGCCTTAACACCTTTAGGCCCCTGGCTAACAGTTTCTGGATCTGCCCTAGGACTCTTAAAAAGATACTTATGAGCTTCAGGCACCCTGTAATACCTATCCGGTTTAACAGGAGCAGGAGGCAAAGAATCAGGATTAAGAGAAGCCTCTGTAAAAACATCTTCCACTACATCCAAAACAGGAGGTATAGCCAAAGGCCTATGCTGGGGTAAAAACAAAAATTCCCTAAGCCTTTTCCTGGAATCAGAGAAGTCCTGACCTTCCCACTTAAAATGCTCCCTCATGGAAAGAAGAGTTTCTGAAAAAGAAAAATCCTCAGGAGGAGAAGCAGAAGGAGTAGAATCATCCACATCAGAATCAGATTAAGGAGAGTACTCCTGCAAGTCTTCAGCCGAAGACTCTGAAACATCCGCAGCCTGCTCAAAACTCCCTAGCTCAGGCTCCACCCTAGGTCTCTTATCAGGAGGGGCAAAGAACCCTAATCAAAGTAATCAAATCTTCTGCCATTTTAAGCATATGCTTCTTGGGCACAGTTCCTGAAGAACTAGGGGTGACACCAACTGAAGCCAAACCTGGCCTGCCTCTGGGAGAAGCCTTGGAAACAGAAGGAGAGGGCCTAACCACCCTAGGCAGGGAGGGGAGTATAGTAACCTGAGAAGCCCCATCAGCCTTACCTGCCTCCTGAGAGGCCACATCCTGCAATAACAAAGTCTCTCCCTGGGATCCCAAAGAAACCTCCGGTGGAACCACCGGCTCCACCAACACCTCTAAAGAACCGGCGTCCGGTACGGACGGTTCTTCTAGCCTAGGCTTAACTGCTTTGTCCTTGCGCTTCTTCGAAGAAGCGGGCGTCAGAGCATCCAACGGCATTTTATAATTGCACCGCTTCCCGAAGACTAACCTGGCACAATCTAATCTTCTCTTTATAGTGCGCTTATTGAATCTAGCACAAGAGCGACACCCAACAACGTCGTGCTCAGGCCCTAAACAAGGAATACACAAAGTATGGTAGTCTCTATGCGGTATCTGTTTCCCACAAGAAATACAATTATTCACTTTTTCTGACATCCGGTAAACCACTGAGGCAAGAAAAAACTAAAATATTCCCCAACGGGGTACTTAGCCAACTTTGACTCGGTCTGAAACTCCGAAATCGAACAATTTCAGAACGCCAACCAGCACTTGCAACGCTGCTTCTGCATCGGACCATGCGGCAAAAAAGACTGAGGATATGACGTCGGTCATGCGCATTTGTACCCTGACGTCCTGATGTCAGTCAAATGCGCCTTGACCGATGTCAGCCTTATACTTTGATATTCGGGCCGACCGAGGACAGCGGACTACCCAAGTGTAAGGACTGCAGCAATGTGAGATGAAGAACATCTGTATCACATCTACACTATACTGCTTTCGAATAAACCTCAGGTAAGTGATGCAGGATTACACAGAAGAAACAAAATTAACTTTCTAGTTAATACAGTGTACATAATGCACAATTATTTGAATGTTTGGATTATGAACCATCAAGTTCTATGCAAAAATGGAACTGAGGTATCAGCTCTGTAATTATTAACACATTCATACACATAATTTAATCACTAGAGAAATCACCACATTAGCCACTAGTGCCATTTTGATATCTTTTAAAGGGAACGAGCAACCCACTGAGCCATCTTATTTACTAGTTTCTCATTCCTAGTATAGTACTGTCAAACATGGCTCTAGCTAACCCTTATGTTGTGGGTAAAAGACACAGATAACCTAACGTGACTATGATTTTACTCTCTACACATTGCAGCAGCTAGCTTAATACAGCAGAGTCAGCCACATGGCTTTCATAAAGAAGCCAAAACTACTTCAGGGCCTTTAGAAATAGTTGTTTTTTTTTTCAAGAGCAGGTGGATTAGAATTATATTCTTGGGACAACTCAGAATGCACATTATGTAAACAAGGAATCATAATAGGTATGGCAAGTGGCTTGGAGACAAACTATAGCAGCTCTGCAAATCTCTTTTGAGGTAATGATAAATTCTTGACTGCTCACTGAAAATTATCTTTCATTAAACTTTCTCTCTCTCCAAAATAGACAATCTGAGGGACAGCCAAATGAAAGTGAATCCTCACTTTATATCCAGTATACAGACAAACAGTGGATGTAATCTGTACTGTGCAGGCCAGAAACTTTTCATTTCCCTCAGAATTTGAGAAACATGAAGGCCTCTTCTTATTTCAGAGAGAACCCCTCAATTGATAAGTTTTGGAATTACTAAAAATACTGCTGACTTCTACAACATACCAACGCACTCCTGGGTAAAAACAAATTCTGCAGCTGACAAAAGCAACATGAGAAACCAGAGACACCCTAGCGATTTATTCTGGCTGTCTCAATCCACTGAAAACAGTCAGCTGTGGTTCTGCATTTACCAAACCAATGTCCAAGCAGTAGCGGATTACAAATACTTTCGGCCCTGGGTGTTTTGCAAGTCAGACCCATCCCATAATTGTATTAGGAACAGATCAAAATCAGGGACATTCTGTAAAATCAGGGACAGTTTCAACTTGGTTTCACTCAAACAGTGCCCAGAGTTTATTTCAAATAAATACAAATGCAAATGCACTCTCTAAAGACAGAATGTAAGATAAGCAAACACAGGTGCTTTCATCCACAGCCATCCCCATCCACCATTTAGTGACTGCAATTGCTTCTTTCATATAAATGTGCACTAGTCCAGTACCACTAGACTGTAAACTGGGCAAACCAAGAGGGTTAGTTGCTGCCCAAAAAATATTGTGAAAAAACAAAAACATTCAGCAACGTCAGAGTTTCAAATTTGTTTCACACAAATACTGGAGAGTGAGAAACATGCCAATTTTGCACAAGTGCACACTACCCCTTAATACCAGACTCTGAGCAAGTGAAGAGGGCAAGCTACTTTAATCGATGGCACTACTTAGCCATCCAGTCAGGGTCATCTGCCAGCATATTTAAAACATGAATAACTTATTCCAATTTATTTCACAAAAATCCATATTAGTTCTTAATGACAAACAACAATTTGAGCAAGTGAAGAGGGAAAGGTTACTTTTATTCACAGTACATCTACCTCCCCTTAAGTCTGAATATTTGCTACCATATTACAAAAAGACAGAATACACATTTTAATTTACTTCATACAAATGAATACTAGCCTCCAATTTCAGACTCTGAACTGAGCAAATGAAGTGGGCAAGTTGCTTTCATTCGAAGTACAGCTAGCCACCCCCTAACAAAAAGTAGACCAGTTTACTTCACACAAATGCACACTAGCCCAACCTTTAATGCTAGACTTTAAACTGAGCAAATGAAGATAGCAAGTTACTTCACAGCTAGCCAAATTCTCAAAAAAGAAAACAAATATGTCAATTTACTTCACACAAATGAATGCTAGCCTTAATGCCAGGCTTCAAACTGAGGAAATGAACATGACAAGTTGCTTTCTTCCACAGCACAGATAGCCACCCCCCTCCCCCCAAAAAAGACAGAGACTAAATATTCCAACTAAACAATATTTAGTTAAATAAAATGAGTTGGCTTATGTGCTGAACATAAGGAAACCTTTAAAAAAGTTACCTTCCTGGATGACTATGGGCCATCCTCAAGTTGTGGACCCTGGCAACTGCCAGAATTGCCCCCTATTATACTCGGTTACTATGTCCAATTCTCAAGACATCACAACCACAATAATGAGAAACTCAACAAAGAAGTGACACACAAAGGAAATCTCTACAGCAAGAAGTGGAACAGATCCATACTGAAATCCTACAACAGATGCCTGGAAAAAAAAACAGCCATTTTTTGCATTCAATCCAGATATTTCCAGCTTTATGGTCTGTTAGAGAAAAAGGCATCACTCATGATTATTCTACACAAAATGCATATTAACTTACAATTTCTTTACAAATATGTTTGACAAATGATTTAATATTTGTTCATGTTAAAAATGATATGTAGTATAGAGGCATAGTTATGCAAACCACACATACTTACTGTAATTCTAAGTGTTTTACAACTGCATTCTAATATCAAGCTGCAAGTGTAAAGAAAGTGCTGAAGGGGTTAAGGGATGTTAAAAAAACTGGTTTCTGAAAGCAGGAAAGAACACAATGTAAAATATTTTGTTTTATTTAAGCGCTGACCTTCAAAGGCTGGGATGGGTAGTTACAAGGGAGATAAAATGTTAATGATATAGAAATGTACAAGGTCGAAAACAAGACTGGTTGCCAAGCCAGGTTGTTTCTGTTTTTCTAAAACATTATTGTTACTAAAAACATGTTTAAGTGTTCATGTGCAGCACTAAGCAAGAAGCACGAGGGTCTGCAAAGACCCTATTTGCGAACGTAAAAATTCTGCATGCAAGTTAATGATAAAGATTATAAAACCTGTGTGAATTTGTTGGTTGGTGAGACTGATTTTTAAACTGTGAAGGTAGTCTCCCACCGCTGACATATGTGGATTTAAATAAAAAGAAAAAGTTTTGCACATCCTGAAGACTTACTCTCCACTCAAGACTAAAAGGTAATTAATGTTACTTATGTATATTTTAAACTGCACTTTAACAGGTGTTTCTCTATAACCATAACAGAATTAGAAGCAGTCTGTCTCATTATTTTCTCTTAATGGACCTCCTGTTAAGGCAGTGAGATGGAACAGTGGGTGAAAGTCCTTTAACTGCAGAAGAAATTGCTTAACATCATGCATGGACCCCACAATCACTGATGCCTGCAGGTGAACAATAAATAATCCAGGATCAAAATTTAACAGTTTGAAAAGGCAACTCCATTTTTTCTTTGCTTGGATTTTTTTTTTTTTTTTTCAGATGGATGTTTTGTTTCAGCAAGTGAGTTTTGTTTAAAAAAGGGAAGGAACAGTTGAAAGCTGATAAATGTGTGTGATGTTGAAGGTTTGTAAATTCTTTACTTTCCTAGGTAGAGTATTACAGTAAAATTTAGTGCAATGTTTACAATCTGTATCAAGAGTTGTCCAAAAATTAACATACACTGAACGTGAAAGCTGTTTCGAGAAATCTGATGTCTACAATTCTACGTAATAGTAATTTTCTCTTGGGATGCCTTCAGAAACATCACAAAACCATAAAATACGTACATACTTACAAATATTTCAAGCACAGACAATAATGCCCTTTCAGCCTGTCAATATACCAAAAACGTTACTCATGTAAGTGTTCAGGTTGCTCTTAAAAATATACAAAACTAGTGTTTGCTTTAATCTAATTTGGTAGTCAATTCCATGCCTCAGATGCTATAACACAGAACCAAGTAATATACCTCTCATTCCTATACAATCTACTGTCCTGGTTGTCTGATGATTCTCTACTTTTGATAACCCCAAACATTCTCAGGGGTAGTTGTTTCTACAAGCCCTATGTCTCCTCTTAAATGTCAACATGAGACACTGTATAAGCTCAGACATTACATTTCATATCCATGGATGCCCTTGGTATATTTCAGCTATTCTGCTTCCAATTTACTCATACTTCATTTCGTATAAGGTTTCCATACTGTTATTTCATACTCAAGTTTGGGTTTAATGTACCTAACAAACTATGATTTAATCATTTCTGATTTCACAGACTTTATAAATTGTTTTATACAACCTATTTTTCCTATTAACTAATTGGTTGATATGATTAGAAAAACTCAAAGATGAATTTACCCATATATACACAGGTCTTTTAATCTACAGTTTCAGTACTGTGTGCTGTATTTAAAGATTCACCTATACATGCTTAGTTGTTGATGTATTTATCAGCATATTATTCTCCTGTGCCCAAATGGTCAACTTAGGGCATGTCTGCAAACGATTCTTGACTATCTGTAACACATGCAGTTTACCCATTTTCATCATCTGCATACAGACTGTAGAACATTTTATATGAAAAAGATCTGGAAGATGCAACCTAAACAAGTATGGGCCAAGAAGACAGCTCTGTGGGACACTGACTCTAAACTGCTGCATGATACTTGTTATGTCCTATTTGTAAGACATGCAGTCCATCTTATCAAGATGATATCAATTTCTAGTTGTTCTAATTTATTGATCAGTATTTTGTATACAACCCTATTAAATGCTGAAGTTAAATTACATAAATTACATCACAGCACAATTTTTCATTTATAGCTATTATACTGTTATAGCTCATGCTACAGGTGGTTTAGATCTACTTTATCATATGCATAATGTATCCAAAATAACCTTCACCATTACTTTTCTACAACACGAAAGCAAACCTTTGGGTCAATAAGACTCTGGGTTTGTCCTATGTCTTCTTTCCCTTAAATATATTTTTAACAACTGCATGTTTTCAATTTTGAGGAATCTCCTCGTATTTAAATGACCTACTGAATAACATACACAATGGTATTACAAGTTCAAGATGAAGTGTACTCAGGTTATTATTACTAATTCTATCTCCTCGCTGTGCTTGTTTTGGGTCCAGTTAGCACAGTTGGTTTCCGATATAATGTAATTTAATTTCACTAACTGTCTTAGTAACATACAGGTAATGCCAGCTAATCACACTTTGTGGAACCAAACTACTTTGCATAAGATTCTGAAAATATATCTATAATCTGTTGTGTCTGAGAATTAATTTTAGAACCAACACACAGTTTGTCTTTACTGCAACCACTTCTTTTGCATCAATAAAATGGTTTCCTATTGTGTTGTTTATATACATTTTCACATTTTTCCTGATTTTGTCTCAAACTATGTTTAATTTGTCTGTCCAGCTTATTTCAGTTTTCAAAGCTATAATTTGACCCCTTTCGTTATATTTTTTTGTCTTTCGCCTTAAATCAAGTGTCTTATTCTTATGGAATTTTTTTTTTCAAAATTTGCCAAATTCCTTCTGCAGTTTTTCCACTGAATGCATCACTCCAACTGGTTTGACAAAGTGAGTGTTTTGCTTCCATATAATCTGTTATTTATCTTCTTTGCACTAGTCTAGATTTCATTTTGGCAGAATTCTCTAGCAGCAATTTAACCTTTATAACCTCATGATCAGTGCACATCAACAGTGGTAGAACTAGACAGTCATTACCCTTAGGAACACAAACGTATATGCTCCGTTCCCAGGTAGACTTTTTTTAACAACAGGAAGCCAACTGCTGTTCCTGAACATGCCTTGTAAATAATTTCCTTACTAATGTTGTTTAATCAATATAATTCCAGTGTGCTTCTGGTAAATTTCAGTCATCAGCCACCATTATATTCCTCTCCCGTATTTCATGCAAGAAATGTATGAATTCCTCTAGGTCATTAGCACTTGACTTTGATAGTCTATACACTTGAATAACTGCTATATGTTCCAGTGTTGTCTTTAATGTCACAGTCACATAATCTGATACTGGTGTTATCTCTGAACATGTAATAACCAGAGATCTCATAACCACCTTTAATCCCCATCATAACATCTTCACTTGATTTTTTGTTAGAATGTCTTTTACAGTAAAAACATTTGCACCCTGACCGAACTGTTTTCCAGTCATTGTTCTTTTAACTATGCTTCACAAACAGTAATATCAACCTTGCAGGAAAGTATCAGTTTGCAGTAAAAAAAAAAAAAAAATTATTACTAAACAAACTATTATTCTTGGAGCTTTTCTCTTTTTCTCCCTGGGCCTCCGCTGAAAAAGGACAAGAGCTCAGTTGGACATTCCCGGTCAACATATGTAAAATAAATGACTAATGACCCTAGAATTAGCAACATTTTATACATGTCTGATGGTTATGTGCATGGAGAAATGGCTCCTGAGGGTACTAATAGCAGTGTGGAGAGAAAGGTGTATCCCAGATGACTGGAGAATAAGCATACTCGTGCCAGTGCACAAGAACAAAGGGGACATCCACAACTGTGAGCAGTACAGAAGCATCAAACTCCTATCACACTGCATGAACGTTCTGGAAATGGTGACTGATAAATGGATATGCAGATTAGTAGAATGTAAGATGGGAGATGAGCAGTTTGGATTCAGATCAGGATGGAGCACAACTGACCTGATGTTTGCAATGAGAAAGATACTTGAGAAGAAGCTAGAGATGAGGAAAGAGTCTAGCTGGGCATTCCTAGACTTGGAGAAAGCATATGACAAAGTCCCAAGAAAACTGATCTGGGCAGAGTACTGTGGTGGTTTGAAGTCCCAGAAACATTGGCAGAATTAGTGCAGGCTATGTGCAAGGACCCAATGACTCATGTACGGATGGTGTACAGCCTCACAGAGGAGCTCCTAGTGGGTGTGGGTGTACATCAGGGTTCAGCTCTGAGCCCACTGCTGTTCATACTGGTGATGGGACTACATTAGCAAACAGGTTGGAGGGGACGGATCAACAAAGTTGCTGTATGCAGATGATGTGGCAGTACAGGCAAACTCTGAGCTAGAACTTAAGCAAAGGATAGGAGAATGGAATGCAAATCTGAAGGCACATGGGATGAAACTAAGCACAGATAAGATGGTGGTAATGGCAGCAAATTGCGGAAATCAGAAAAAGCTGAGAATAGAGATAGAAGGGAAGACAGTGGAACAGGTAAACAGCTTTGGGTATCTGGGAGTAGTTGAAGAGAAGGGTAGTCTGAATGAAGAGGTCAAAGCTAGAATCAGAGGGGCTGTGGCCAACTGGCATAGAGTATCAGGTGTAGTCTATGACAGAAGAATGCTAAAGAAGCTGAAAAGTAAGGTATACAAGACAGTGGTGCAACCAGAACTACTGTATGGTACAGAAACCTGGGCAGTAAAGGCAGAACAGTTGAAGAAGCTAGAGGTGATGGAAATGAAGTGCCTGAGAAAGGTGACAGGATGCACACTGTGGGACAGACGAAGAAATGAGGACATAAGAGCAGAAGCCAAAGTAGCTCCAATTGCAAAAAAGATCAAAGATAACAGATTACAGTGGTTTAGGCACATGTGTAGAAAAGCAGAAGGCAATCTGGTGAGGAAGATTTGGGACAGACAGGAAGAAGGTAAGAGGAAGCGAGGACATCCAGCAAAGAGATGGATGGATTGTGTGAAAGAAGATCTGCGATAGGCAGGCATGAGTGTTGAAGGCAGGAGTGTGGCACTGAATCGAAAGTTTGCAACAGTTAACACAATACCCCGACCCCATGTAGAAAAATGGGAAAAAGGGGGCTGATGATGATGTTTGTGTGTGTAATGTTAAATTTATGACCTGACAAAATCCTGTCTTGTTTTAGAAAAATGCTGTAATGTATCTGCTGCAAAAGTTTTCTTCCCTTGTCTTGAGAAGTGCATGCCATCCTGTCTACACAGGTGTGCCCAAAATTAGGCTTGGATGTTCTACACATTTCGAACTTGGAATGTCACACGAATACATACAAACTTGAATCACACCATCTAGTGATACCCACTTAGTATGGAACGAAAGCACTTAACTTCTTTAATTAACAAATATTGAACAATACTTCAAAGTCTTGTTCCTTGGTACCACTGTTCTACATATTTCCATTTTTAAAAGATTTTTTTTCATGAAGGTTTTTTGTTTGTCTTTTCAGCTTTTCCCGGTTAGGGGTCGCCACAGCAGAACTCCGGTCCACTAATGATTGGCAGTTGATTTTTATGGTGCCGAGTTGCCAGCCCGATGCCCAACCCTCAGCGAAGGCATGCCCATTCACGCATGTCTTTCGAAGGCCACTCGACCGCGGGGAGGACATGCAGACTCCACACAGAAGGCACTCCGGCCGTGAATCGAACAGGAGAACTTCTTGCTGTGAGGTATTTTCCCAAAAAATATTTTCATTCATGCTGCCCTGCCCTGACTCGCACATATGACTTGTGAAAAATACATTCTAACAGCTATATTATCTAGTTCCCTACTAACAGTCACAGTCATTACAAATGAGATCATTTACACAACATGGATGAAAACAATTCCATACTTCCTTACATTAGGGCATACTATCCTCACATCCTGTATTTCTGGGCATGGCAAACATAACACTATTCAATGTTAATCTTCTCTGCAAATAAGTATAATTTCCTCTAACAATTTAATCTCCAGTTACAATTATATTACTTCTGACCAAATGTGAAGAATCTTCAACTTCTAATTCAGTAATATCAGCTCTATCAATTGTTACAAATAAATAATCTTCATCACCATTAGTCAAATCTCTCTGTTTTCACTGCTTACTACATTTGCAAGCACACAGTTTTCATCCTGTGTATTTCTGCAGCTTCAGCCATGCTATCATCTTCAATCTTTCTCCTCTTTTCTAGCAGTAATGTTCCTCAACCCTTCCAAGTTCAATTTTGACTTCCTTTTCACCTGCCCCTTCCCTCTTTTTTTTACATCCTCTGTTGGAAAATTATGCCTTTTTCTGCAGACTGAAGGTTTCCTGATCAAACAATATTATCATTCCCTGTAATCTTTGTGTTACATAAAGCAGTGTCCTTTTTAGTATACATTTTCTTTACATTAAAGGACATTAAACAATTTTTATTTCTTACTTGTTTTGAACTTCTTCCTTTACTTCCCTTGTTTATTTTCTTTTACATGCTCTGAATCCTCAGACTGCTGAATACTTGCATTCGGAATTCCAAAGTTGTCATTGGTAGTATTATTTTTAACACAGGTTAAGTGATCTTTACTGACAACAGACACTTTTCTTTCCTAAATGTGTTCTATTTTCACTTTGCCTAATATTACGTATATCAGCCCAGTCATTAATAAATGTAACAATGGTTTTCCAAGTTGTGCCAATTGCACAAGTACAATCTTCATCAGTAAGTCGGGATTTACTACTAATAATGGTAAGCAAATCATCCAATTTTTGACATGAAGAATACAGGTCACCAATGTTATAAGGTGTGACATTTAAATATACAGAACGTTTTGTACACTAGCACATCATTAATGGCATACTCTTTTAAGGAATCTATTTTCAGATACAAATTAATAAAGAATTCTAAAGAAAAAAAATCAGTATTAGTTATTACACAATTCAGAGAGATTTTAAGTCAACTAAAATGTAAATATCTGCACAATACAACACTAAGCTAGTAGTCAGTGCTGCCAAAGATCAAAACATAGTAATTCACCAACAAAATAACAAAGCAAACTAAAGCAGCTGCTGACTCTGGGAGTTACTAAAAGCTCTGCAAGGCTACAGTATTACTTCGATTTCCTCTAATAGCCTTGATGCATGACTGCATCCAAGTACACGGGTGGATGCCAGAGTGCTAAAAAAATATGTCATGGGACTGATCATCACTCCAACGTTATGAACTAACTTTGTAAAAGTAGTTATACCATTTTAAGGGTGTATATATTTGTGACCATTCTCAAAGCCATAACACTTTTTCAATAAGGTAAACAGTTTTCCCAAAAGTAACATCTTCAAGGGTGCTAACCAGAGGACACAGACTGATGATCATTTCAGTTAGTATATAAAATTGAAGAGAGGCTTAGTTTGCCTCGTTTAAAAATCCTTCTCTACTGATGAGGACAGAGGTTTAGAGATTGTTTTTCTCTGTAGCAGTTGCAATATGTCAAGAAAGTATGGAGGACCTGTAATGATGCTATGAACCTTCATCTGAGAACAGCAAGTGATATGGATGGATTAATCATCTTCTTATTTCAGCTTTTCCCAGTTAGGGGTCGCCACAGCGGGTCACCTGTCCGCTCAGGATTGACAGTGGAGTTTTTATGGTGTCGAGTTGCCAGCCCGGCACCCAACCTTCCACAGAAGGCACACACACGCACGCACTCATGCCTAGGGCCAACTTAAGAGTGCCAATCCACCTACAGCATGTCTTTGGGATGTGGGAGGAAACCGGAGCACCCGGAGGAAACCACACGACCACTGGGAGGACATGCAGACTCCACACAGAAGGCACCCCCGCTGAGGATTGAACCAGGGAACCTCTTGCTGTGAGGCAGCAACGCTAACCGCTGCACCACCGTGGCCGCCCTTATATGGATGGATTAATATTGTAAAGAAATATTATGGTGGGAGTGAGGGGGTGGCACACCTGGCCTTGTGTGAGTATTGCAGTGTATTTTATATAGGTATGACTAAGCTTAGTCTGAGGAAAAGGGTTTATCAACACCTTTATGACAGAAAGAAAAAAGATCGAAGGCATGCACTGTACAAGCATATAGAAAAAAATATGTCTCTCAGGTTTAAATTCACAATTACTGACCAGGTTGATTTAGGACAGAGAAGTGGATCAGTGGATGATTTCTTGGAATTCCAGGAGCTTAGATGTCAGTTAAAAACTAATGCCACTGTATACCCTTGCTTTGAATGAAACCACATCTTTGTCCAGTGATTTAAAACTGACAGCTACTTTTTTTCTACAATAATAAAAGTTTTAGTTTTTTATTGAAAATAAGTTATTGTTTTAGTGGGGTTTATAAATATAATGATTATGTTTTACTAAGTTTAGGGATTTATTTTTTGGAAAGTATTATTCATGCATTTAATGTTGTTGAATAGGTATTTTACAATTTGTTGCAAAGGTCATTTTTTAGAATAATGGTCACCATGGTGATTGATTGGTTCATGATGGGTGTTAACTCAATTTCAATTTTAATTTGATGTAACTGTATAAGTTGTGTTTTTTGTAGCTGCGTGTTGTTCTGATGAAGTCCTATTTTACCGAGGATAAAAGTGCTTAACATTATCACAATAAAGCTGTTTTGTGGGTGTCAACTCTGAAGTCTTCACTTTCTGTTTCATTTTTCTTTTCTATTTAGACATACAAGACTTTCTGGTTGCAGGTTTTCTTGCCTCCTGTAAAACCCTGAGCACAACCTCAGAAACGAGGTGCCTAAAAGGGATCAAAACCCTATCACCCACAGTGTCAGCTGAAGAGTGGACAAGTAAGGATGGATGAATGACCCCTTGTCCTGTGTCAGAAGGTCCAACCAGTGAGATAACTTGTGGTGATTGCCCCTAGCCAGATGCATTTTGAGGGGGAGCCAATGAGGTCTTAGCCAAAAGGGAGTCACTAGCAAGACTTTTGGGGAGTCCAGATGAATCTTCTGCAGGACTCTTGGAAATACAGAAAGGGGAGGGAAACATTCCCTTCTAAGGAAAAGAAAGGGTACCCATCTTCCACGCCAGATGGCATGACACTCTGGAACAGAAAAAAGGGAGATGCCTGTTCGGGGGTGGGGGTGGGGCAAAAAGATCTTCCTGAGGAATACCCCATCAATGGACTATGTCCAGAAACAGATCTCTGTGAAGCATCCATTTGTGAGCCTGTGCTTTGGATCTGCTCAAGGAGTACGCCACTAATTCTGCTCTGAAGGAATATACACTGCCTGAAGAGCTAACTGATAACCGATAGCCAGATCCCAGGCCTGAAAAGTGAGCCTGCAGAGAAGATGAGACTTTGTGGATCCCCCACCCCCACTTGTTGACATACCAAATCAATGTGTTGTCTTTCATCACTATCAGATGGACTGAAGTTCAAAGATTGGTAGAGATATGAAAGCATTTTCTAGAGCTATTATTTCTTTGGAATTTATGTGCTTTAATATGCCTTGCTTGTTTCAAAATCCCTGGACTTTCACACCCTAGGACAAAGTTCCTCAAGCAAAGTTTGTTGCATGTGTGAGTACAGACTGGGGCTAGAAGACAAAAAGGGAGATTGGGCTGAGACACAACTAATTCATCCACCAGAGTAAGTCCTTTCTCACAAAGTGCAACACTGGAATTTGAAATGAAAGGGGTGCTACTATTGAGTCCAAAATGACCTGATTAATCAACAGCCTATTACAGGAGTCAGGCACATTGTAAACACTCAAAGTCATTGATAAACTAAAGGTGCAAAGCAGAAAAATTATAATTATGTACTTACCATAACTCTACATCTGTGTTGTCTGTTTTCATCCTTCCTCAACTGATGGGTCTCGGATCCAACCCTTGGATCCATCCTAGGCTACTCAATAGTCTTTAGGCTCAATAGCTTAGACTCCTCCCCTTAGCCATAAGCCCTTAACTACTGTCAGGTACCTCGGACAGATTTTGCTCTCCAACTGTCAAACATCATGTCAAAAAAGGTAAAAAGGAAGCACATATCTCTGAGTAAGTAATACAAAAGTTAAAAAGATGGGAACCAGAGAACAGAAAGGGAGTCTATAGAACTCACACAGCAAAGGTTATTTTGGAATATCCCTTAGGTCATACCAGGATCCAGGCAAATTGGAAAGGGGGAAAGATGGATGGGAAGTTGAGGAGGGATGGACACAGACAACACAGCTGCAGAGTTATGTTAAGTACATAATTATAACAGCTGATGTCTTTTCTGCCCATTCCTCAACTGATGGGTCTCCAGCTAAAATCATCTTCGGTGGTCCTCAAGGAAGGATATTCCACAGTACTGTGGAGCTGAAAGATGCTCTATTCCCAAACAATATGTCTAACTTGTAATGAGTTATAAAGGTATGAGCGCTGGACCATGTAGCTGCTGCACAGATGTCATCTACAGATGCTTTAGATCAGAAATCAGATGAAGTGGCCACAGACCTGGTGGAATGTGCTTTGGGATGTTTTGGTAATGACAGGCCTTTGTATTTGTACATGAAGGTGATGCAATCAGCTATCTGTGCCAAATTTAGCTTTACAGAAGGATACAAGCAGTTGCTCTGACTTCTTGAAATCTTTGGTTTTCTGAATGTCAAATCTGAGCTGTCTATGAACCTCTAATAGATAAAGCATGCATGCTCCCTTGTTGAAAACTTTGGAAAGAAAACTGGCAAGTTCATTAACTGATTGAAACTAGCTTCTGACACCACCTTAGGTAGAAAGGAAGAGCTGGTCCAAAGTGGCACTTTGTCTTTGTGAAAAATCAAGTAAGGTGGTTGAGAAGAAAGTGCTTGAAGTTCTGATACCAGTCTAGTGTTTTCCAGTATAAAAAGTTTAACTCAGATTTGCAGAAGGTTTGAAGACAGATTGAGTAAGGGCCTGGAGAACAAGCGTAACGTCCCATGGAGATGCAGAGTCTTTTATCTGATGAGAGAGCAGTAATGTCCCCTTAAGGAAGGCTTTACATAACTTAAGGGAGGCCAATGAAGAACCATCTACGCCAGTGTGATAATATGAGATGGCAGCCAAATGCACCTTAACTGTCTGCTAAATATCTCCTTCACTGAAACTGGACGCTAGAAAATCAAGAATTGCTAGAATGGGCATGGAAAAGGGGCCCAATTGCCTCTGAAGGGCCCAAATAGAGAATCTTTTCCATTTACTTTGTAAAGCTTTCCAGTGAATGCTTTTTGGGATGACATGAGGATGTAGAGAACAGGGGAGGAAAGCCAGGAACTTTTAGTCATCACTGGAACTGGAGAAACTGTGTGGTCAGTTTGAGGGATAATATGTCTGGGTGAGTCAGCCTGGGTGGATGAGACAAAAGGTCCTGACGAGATCCAACACCCATGGGGAATGAAGACGAGGACAAAGGAAAGGGAACCACACTTATCAAGGCCAGAATGGGACAATGAAGATCACCTTGCTCTTCCATTAATAAGCTTTCTGAATAAACTTGGGGATAAGAGGAGTGGGAAGGAAAGGTGTAGAGCAGACCGGACGGCCATTCATGAACTAGAGCATCTCTTGCTGACTCCCCTGTTGGAGGGATCAGGACAAAGTACCTGCTGCTCTTGATATTGAGGGAAGAAGCAAAGAAGTCACAGCATGGTTGACCCCATAGGCAAAAGATCATGTCCGCCACTGACTGAGAGAGCACTCATGATGGCTTAAGATGGACCTGCTTAGTTTGTCTGCTCGCACACTGTTCTTCCCGACAAAATGCATTGTCAAGAGAAAGCAGACAGAAGAAATCATCCACTGCCACACACTCATTACCTCCCTATAAAGTGAATAAAATCTGGTTCCCCTTGTTTGTTGATATGCCAGACTACTGACATGTTGTCCATCTGAACTGTAACCATCCCTACAGGAAGAAGACATTGATATGCCTGCAACACATAAAAGACTACTCTCATTTCTAGGATACTGATATGCAAGTTGGCATCTGTCTGAGTCCATGTGCCTTGGACTGTTCTTCCCAAGTAATGCCCCACCACCCCAGTTGGGAAGCATCTGCAGTCACTGTGGCTTTTGGGCAAGGAAGAATAAAGGGGCATTCCTGCGAAACTTGCTCTACATGAACTCACCATGCTATGTGTCACCTGCAAACCACTGTAATGCGAATGGGAGTTGACAATGACCAATGTCTTTTTGACCACTGTACCACGAGGGTCCACTGTAGTATTCTTATGTGAAAACTCACCAAAGGAACCTTTACTTTGGAAGATGCAACTCAACTCAATAGTTGCAGAACTAACTTGGCTGGAGGTGAACAAAGGATGTGCATCACCTGTTTCTTTAGGTTCTCCAACCTTGACTGAGGAAGACTTGCTATTGGTGATTTTGTGTCTAGACAGTCACCAATGAACTCCAAAGTTTGTGTTGGACAAAGATGAAACTTGGAATAATTTATGGTAAAGCCTAACTGCGAACAGAGATGCAGCAAGTGGTCTCTGGCCTCAATCAGTAGAGTTTTGGTGGAAGCACAAATACCTTACAGATCACCTGTGCATCTATGATAATACACATCCTGAAGATCTACAAAGCACTAGCACATCCTTTGTCAAGAAAGGTAGGATAAACTGAACTCTGAACATCTGGAACACAGAGTGTTTCACAAACTGATTTAGAATATGGAGATACAAAATTGGTCTGAGGTCCCTGTTTTTTTTTTTTTTTTTTCACCAAAAAGAAGCTCAAATAAGTTCCAAACCCTTGCTGGTCTGGCAACACTGGCTGGATGACACTTTTTCTAGCAGCTTTTTTACTTCTGTATCTGCACCTTTCTTCTGACTGGGTGTAATGTTGAGAATTTTTCTGTTGTGTTTTGGGGGGGGGTAGTATGTAATAGTCTCTGGATATGATACAGTGCACCCATGAATCTTTGGTAATGGCATTCAAGGCTTGTGGGTGCAGCTCAGTCATCCCAATGTTTAAGGATCTGACAAGCTGCAGTACCAAAGACACAATCAGACTCAATGAGATAATTTAAAACGTGATTTTTTTAAGTCAGTAGAAACATTTTGACCATGCAACCAAGCATACATTCTCAACATTTTTAAAGTTGAATACTTCTTTAAAGTACGTTATAACATCTGAGAAACACTGGAAACAATACCTTTGACATCAACCTTTTGCTCAGCTGACAACAATGCAGCAAACTTTTCTAAACAATTCATGCATCTCAAAATAAATTTCCACATAAAATACTGACAAGTATTTTAAATGCTACCATACTGGACTGTGCCAGGTTCTTCTAGAGATTCTAGCCACTTGGCTAGTTTATCTTGAGTGACTGCATTTGTAGAAAACACAGACATTTTATTAGAAATGGTAGCAGCAGACACAGAAGCCAGGTCTGCACATAAAGGACTATGGCAACCCAGCAAGGTGGAGGGAACCCTAAATTTCCTAAACACTTTTTTAGGGACAGTCTCTAAGCAAGAGAGACCTAGAGGCTTTGCAACCTCCAACACTGGGAACACAGAAGGGATGGGCTGAAGGATAACAAATGATTATAAACCCTGCCAAACTCAGGTGCAGCAGAAGACTGTTCTCAATTAAATACATCTCTAAATCTAGTCAACATTTTGGAAAAAGAAAGTTTCTGTTTGGGTTCTATCTGCCAATCATCAGAAGAAAAGTACAGTTGTGCACACTTACCATAAATGTAGATGTTCGAGTGTATTCACTGTTGCAGTCTTTACAAAATGGTTTATCCGGCTCCCGGTAGCCCACAGTCAGCCAGAATACCAAAGCCTTGGTATATGACATCGGCTGCCTTCAGACGTAAACCTGACGACAGAACATCAGGTATAAAGGAAGGCAGTCGACGCCATTTCCTCAGTTTTTCTTGCCATAACCGTCAGGAGTCCCCAAAGAAGGCTAGACCAGGAAAAGAAAATCCCTGGCATCATACCATCCACAAAATAAACAGGTAGTCTGTGCCTTAGGAAAAAAGGGGGATGGAGGGGGGGACCAGGACACTCGAAACATCTACATTTATGGTAAGTGTACACAACTGTACTCTGTTCATCGTGTTTCACTGTTGCAGTCCTTACAAAATGGGTTGATTCCCAAAGCCCAAAGAAAAAAAGGGTGGAGGAAAACCATTATTTAAGGGTTGGTAAGGATGCCCTGCAACACTGAAGTGGCAAAACCAGCGCTGGATTTAGAAAACTAAGATAAATTGTAATGCTTTGTGAAAGTGTGAACAGAAGTCCAAGTAGCTGCTTCCAGGATGTCTTTAGTAGATACACTTCTCAAAAAAGCTGCTGAGGTGGAAGTTGCTCTAGTAGAATGGGTCCTGATACTCTGTGGAGGAACCTTGCCATGCTGCAAGTAACAAAAGTGAATACAATGGGCAATCCATTTAGAATTGGTCTGTTTAGAAATAGCTTTGCCCTGAGCTCCAGATGCAGAACTGACCAACAATTGCTCAGACTTCCGAAAGGTTTTAGTCCTGTCCAGGTAAAATCAAAGCTGTCTATGTACATCAAGGGAGTGCAGAAGTCTTTCTCCTCTATTCTGAGGTTTAGGAAAGAAGGTAGGCAGGTGGACAGATTGGTTAAGAGTCAAGCTAGAAACCATCTTAGGCATAAAGGAAGGATTGGTTCAAAGGGAAACCCTATCCGCATGGAAGATGATAAAAGGCTCTACTGCCATTAATGCCTGCAGCTCAGAAACTCTTCTAGCTAAAGTAATGGCCAAGAGAAAGGCAGTTTTCCAGGAAAGAAACTTTAAATCTGCAGAGGCAGCTGGTTCAAAAGGAGGCACAGTAAGTTTCTCAAGCATAAAATTAAGATCCCAAGCAGGAGTAGGTGCCCTTCTGGGAGGTTTTAAATTTCTAACTCCCCTGAGGAACTGCTTCATCAAAGGATGTGAAAAGATGGGTTGTTCAAAGGAACAATAAGCAGAAATCGCTGAAGCATGAATTTTGATTGAAGAAAAGGAAACTCCACCATTAAGCAACCTGCCAGGTAATCAAGAATAAGGGGAAGAGATGGTTGAGAAGAGTCTTCCCCTCTGGTTTGCATCCAAATACGGAATCTTTTCCATTTGTCTGCATAAGATTTCCTAGTGCTAGGCCTCCTGGCCTCATGAAGAAAGTACAGTTGTGTACACTTACCATAAATGTAGATGATCAAGTGTATTCACTGTTGCAGTCATTACATTTGGGTAATCCTGCTGGCAGGTTGCCCTCAGTCGGCCTGAATTCCAAAGTCTTGGGTCCTGCGTCGGCTGCTGTTGCCCCTTCCCTGACGCCAGGTCGTCAGGGGTATAAAAGAAGCAGCTGACGCCATTTTCTTCAGTTTTTCTTGCCCCAGATGTCAGGTGCCCCCTAAAAGGGTAGCCAAAATGTATGTGTGTGTGTGTGTATATATATATATATATATATATATATATATATCAAAATACATGCACCAATATAAATTTTACCTTCATCTACAAGCAAATACACCACACATAGGTTGTATAAATCAGAGAAGGAAAGAAAAGCTCCAGCAGTAAAAAGGGGGATGGCGGGTGGGTAACCTGGACTGCAACAGTGAATACCCTCGAACATCTACATTTATGGTAAGTGTACACAACTGTATTATGTTCTTCGTGTTTCACTGTTGCAGTCATTACATTTGGGTAGAGTCCCAAAGCTATGGTTGGGAGGCTTGAGCTAAACAGCAGTAGGAGCGGCTATGAGGCCCTGCAGAACTGCAGTGGCAAAGCCTGCCCTGGATTTAGAGTAGAGTGGCAGATGATAGTGCTTTGTAAAGGTGTGCACTGAACTCCAAGTAGCAGCCTCAAAAATGTCTTTGGTTGGTACTCCCCTGAGAAAGGGTGCTGAAGTGGCTGCAGCTCTGGTGGAATGTGGCTTAATGCCCTTAGGCTCTGGCGTGCCATGGTGTAAAAAGCAGAAACGAATGCAGTGGCCTATCCACTTTGAAATAGTCTGCTTTGAGATGGCCTTTCCTTGTGATCCTGCAGCATATGCCACTAGTAATTGCTGTCTTCCTGAAAACTTTGGTTCTGTCCAAGTAGAATCCAAGCTGTGTATGTCCAAAGAATGCAGAATTCTCTCCCCCTTGTTCTGTGGATTTGGATAAAAAGTTGGCAAATGAATAGTTTGGTTAAGAGCCAGACTGGACACCACCTTAGGCATAAATGTTAGGTTTGTCTTCAGTGAAACCCTGTCTGGATAAAAAAATGATAAAAGGTTCCACAGCCATGAGTGTCTGTAGCTCTGAAACTTGTCTTGCAGAAGTTATTGCTAGGAGCAGAGCTGTTTTCCAAGACAAAAACTTTATATCCGCAGTAGCAGCTGGTTCAAAAGGAGGCAGGGTGAGTTTTTCCAAGACATAGTTGAGGTCCCATGCAGGTATTGGTGATCTCCTTGGAGGCCTTAAATTTTTAGCTCCTCTGAGGTACTGCTTTAATAAGGGATGAGAGAAGATTGGTGGCTCTGTATTATAATGAGCCAAAATGGCAGAGGCGTGAATTTTAATTGATGAAAAAGATAGGCCTTTGTCCAGCATCTCAGTTAAGTATTGCAAAATCTGAGGAATATTTGGTACAGCTGTATCAGTTCCTTGTGCCTGGTTCCAAGCACAGAATCTCTTCCATTTTCCAGCATAAGATTTTCTAGTACTAGGCCTTCTGGCTTCCAAAATGAAATCCATCACAGCTTTACTAAGAGGTGTGTTTTGTATGACTACATTATCCGCCAGGTTTAAAGTTCTGAGTTGGCTGTGCAGGATCTGATTGTTTTGCTGGGACAGTAGCTGAGGTATTTGAGGTAAGGTCCAAGCTGGGCATTGAGACAAGTTCCTTAGGATTGGATAGCAGTACTGACGCGGCCAGTCTGGGGCAATCAGTATCATTTTTGGCTTCTCCTGTCTGACCTTTAGGAGCACCTTGGGGAAGAGAGACAGTGGAGGGAAGGCATATACTGATAGGATTTTACAGCTGAAAGATAGGGCATCCACTTTCAATGCTTGTCTGTGAGAAGTCCTTGTGCAGAATCTTTTTAGTTGGTAGTTGTGAGGGGAGGCAAATAGATCTATGTCCGGGCATCCCCATTTCCTTGTTATCATGCTGAAGACTTGTGGATCCAGCTGCCACTTGTGGGGATCCACGAGGTTTCTGCTTAGTTCGTCTGCCAGAGTGTTTTCCTTTCCCGGCAGGAATTGTGCCTGCAGATGTACTTGGTAAGTCAATGCTGTGTCCCACAAAGTCATGGTCAGTCTGCAAAGGGGGTAAGAATGTGTGCCCCCCTGCTTGTTTATATACCACATGACCGTGGTGTTGTCTGTCTTTATCAGTAGTTGTCCTGGATGAAGTGGGTCCCTGAAGGCTGTCAGGGCATTTTGAACAGCTAGCATCTCTTTTTGATTGATATGCAGATGCATTTGGTTTGAGGACCATGTGCCCTGAATGCATCTTCATGCCATGCGGGCCCCCCAGGCATAATCTGATGCATCCGTTGTTAGTGTCTGCCTGGCTGGGGGTAATGTGAATGGCTGTCCCTTGTTCTGGTGACAAGCCTTCGCCCACCATCGAAACTCCTGTTACAGGCAGGGAATGAGAGTAATCATTGTTTCCAGGCTGTGGCAATGTTGAGTCCAAACACTTTTTAGGTACCATTGAAGTTTCCTCATATGCAGTCTTGCATATGGAATTAGTAGGATGCAGGATGCCATGAAGCCCAAAGCCTGCAGAATTTTACTTGCAGATAACTGGGCCTTTGTTGCCAACATTTTGAAATAGGTAGTCAGTTGTCTTTGTTTGTCTGGCATGAGATAAGCCATCTGGGCAGTTGTATTTAAGCTTGCACCCAGGAATATTATCTCTTGAGAGGGTACTAGTTTTGATTTATTTTCGTTGACTGTGTACCCTAGGCATGTTAGAAGTCTTTGCACAAACGTCAGATGCTGTAGAAGAATGTCCTTGTTCTCTGCTTGAATTAAACAGTTGTCCAAGTAAGGATATATTTGTATTCCTCTTTGTCTGCAGAATGCAATTACTGGTGCCAGGTACTTTGTAAAGACCCTGGGCGCAGTAGATAAGCCAAAGGGCAGTGCAGAGAATTGGTAATGCATTGAGCCAGCCTTGAATCTTCTGCATGACTGTCTGATTGGGACATGCAGGTATGCCTCTTTTAGGTCTAAAGTCACAAGCCAAGCATTCTTGCCCAGCATGGGCAGAAGCTGCTGCAAAGTCAACATTTTGAATTTTGGTATATCCAGGAATGTGTTCAGAATCGATAGGTCCAATATTGGTCTCCAGGCCTTGTCCTTTCTGGGTACCAAGAACAGTCTTGAGTAAAATCCGTGTCCCTGCTCTTGCTCTGGTACTTGTTGAATGGCCCCCATGTCCATAAGGGATGAGACTTGTTTTTGCGCCTCTGCCCATTGATTTTTTGGCAGATCTGGCCAGCCGTTTACCTTTGACAGGGTATGGAAATGGAACTTGTAGCCTTGTGACAGTATATTTAGAACCCACTTGTCCTGGGTTACAATGTGCCAATTTTGAGAAAAAAGTGCTAATTTTCCCCCTAAGGGTGCTGCTACCAGGAGGTAAGTGCTTGGTGTAGGCAAGGGGAAGTCATTGGGACGGTTTCCTGTATGGTTGTGATTTGTCTTCTCCAACTTTGGAGGTAGAAGCACCCCATTGCTTTGACCTGTATGAACCTTGCGCCTGGGATCTGCCCCTTTGAGGTCTGTCTGACACAGGAAAGGACCAATTCTTTGTAGGCCAGTGTCTATTAAACCTAGGTGGCTGTACTTGTAAAAAAATATTTTGACAGTTTGCATAGATTTAAGCTTTGTCCTCCATTTTCTTTAACACCTCTTCTGCCTTAACACCAAAGTATCATGCTGTAAAGGTGCATCTAATAATTTAATTTTGACATGATCAGGCAGGTTTTGTTCCTTTAAACAAGCATGCCTCCTAATTACAGAACCCGTAACTGCGGCCCTGCAGGAGGCCTCCAAAGAATCAAAACCACACTGCAAAGTATGCTCTCCAACTTGTTCAGCTACATGCAATAAATCCTGCATTTCCTTGTTATCTGCACATTCAGAGTTTAACAACATTTTCTGTTTAAGCAATGCCATGACATGTTGCTGATATTTGAGCATATGAAACTGACAGTTTAAGGCCCTTACAGCCAAGGTAGCAGATGTGTAAACCTTATTTCTTCATCTATCCAGTGCCCTAGAATCCCTGTCAGAGGGGGTAGGGTTTTTTGCAGCGGAAGCCTCAACTCCTTTGGGACCCTGTGAAATAGTTTCTGGGTCTGCAGCAGGGTTTTTTAAAGGGAATTTATGAGAGTCAGGAACCCTGTAATATCTGTCAGACTTAACAGGAGCTGGAGGTAAGGAGTCAGGGGTCAGACTAGACTCCGAAAACACATCATCTACAATGTCTAAGACAGGTGGAGTGGCTAGAGGCCTGTGTTGATGTAGTATAAGGAAATCCCTGAGCCTCTTTTTAGATTCTGAAAAATCTTGGCTCTCCCAGTGGAAATGCTCCCTCATGGTATGCAAGATTTCCCCAAAAGAATAGTCATCTGGAGGAGAAGCTGAAGGTATAGATTCTTCAGCATCAGAATCCTCATAAGGGAGAAGAGAATATTCCTGATCAGAAGAGGAATCAGAAAAATAGAAACCTGATCTGAAGATTCATAGTCAGTCTCTTGCCTAGGCCTCTTATCAGGAGGGGGATGGGAACCCCTGATCAAGGTAATCAAGAAGTCTTTGGCCATTTTGAGCATCTGTTTTTGGGCATAGAAGCCTGTCCACGTGGCTCTTGAGTTTGTTTCTTTGCTTTAGAAGGAGCTTTAGTCTTCGCCTTTGAAGCTGAAGTCGGTTTAATGTAAAGATGTTTAGGTCTGAAAACACCCTCAGAAGCCGGTGCCTGCTCAGCAGCTCTGGACCCATCTGAGGGAATAGTGTCCGAGGCTCCAATACCTTGAGTTTCTAGCGGCATAGCCGACTCCACATGGGAGTCGGTAGTGGCCTGCGACTCTAAAGTAGTGGGCGTCAGGGGCTGCGAAAGCGCCTCACTGAGAACCGGCGACTGGCTTAGGAGAAGCTTTGTCGTCGGTTTTGGACCTCTGTTGTTTATCTCTCTCCTTTTCTTTGCATTTTTGTGAACTCCGGTAGTCGGATGGCTATCCGACGACATTTCTGGATAATTAAACCGGCGTCCAAAATAGTTTAAAGCAAAATCATACAGACACTTAATAGTGCGTTGGTTATATCTAGCACAAAACCGACAACCAGAAACGTTGTGATCAGGGCCTAGGCAAGGAATACAGTAAGAATAAAAGTCCTTATGAGGTATTTGCTTTCCACAAGAAATACAACTATTAACTTTTTCTGACAACGGTCTGGAGCAAGAAAAAAGTTTCCCCAACGGGGTACTTAGCTTTATTGAAGACTTCGGATCTGAAACTCTAACATGAAAATCTAAGGAGTCAGCCGACCGGCACTTGTGAACTGCTTCTGCTTCGGGCACCGTCCGGCAAGAAAGACTGAAGAAAATGGCACCGGCTGCTTCTTTTATAACCCTGACGACCTGATGTCAGGGAAGGGGCGAAAGCAGCTGACGCAGGACCCAAGACTTTGGAATTCAGGCCGACTGAGGGCAACCGGACTGCAACAGTGAAACACGAGGAACATCCTCAAACACCTGTTGAGATAGATTTATACTATGAGCCAGGCTGCCAAATCCCTCTTCTTGAACCAAGAGATCTGGTATCAGGGGAAGATGCTAAGGCTGAGACTGGACGAGACTGCGAAGCAGAGGATACCAATGCTGGCTGGACCAGTCTAGAGCTATGATAATGGCCCTTGGTTTTTGTCCCTTACCTTCAACAGCACTCTGGGAAGAAGAGGCACAGGAGGGAAGGCATAAACTGAAAGATGTGTCCAGGGGAAGGACAGAGCATCCACTCTCCAGGTTTTGTCATGATGTTCCCTGGTGCAAAAGGTTGGAAGATGATTGTTTGGAGATGAGAAGAGATCCACCTGGGGAGTACCCCAATGCTGAATGATGCGATAGAAGATGGTCTTGTTCAATTGCCACTCGTGCGGATCCAGGACCTGCCTGCTCAACTGATCTGCCAAGGTGTTGAGCCTTCCTGAAAGAAACTGAGCTATCAGATGTAGGCCCATGGAAGCTGCTATGGACCATAGAATCATGCTTTTGTCTGCACAGGGGTTCAGAGTGAGTCCCCTCCCTGCTTGTTGATGTACCACATGACTGTGGTGTTGTCTGTCCTGACTAGAAGAGTTCCAGGAGAGAGAAGATGCTTGAAAACCAGCAAGGTCTGTTGGACTGCTATCAATTCCTTCAGATTTACGTGCAGGTGAATCTGTTGGTAGCTCCAAATCCCCTGTATGCATCTGCCATCTAGATGTGCTCCCCAAGCGAAGTTCGAGGCATCTGTGGTGAGAGTCATGCTTGCAGGAGGTGGTCGAAAAGGCAGGCCTTTGTTCTGTGAGCAGGCTGTCGCCCACCAAAGAAACTCTGTCTGTAGACTGGAAATCAGAGGAAGTATCAAGTCTAAATCCTGTGTGTGTTGACACCAAAGGCTGTTGAGGTACCATTGTATTTTCCTCATATGCAGTTTGGCATATGGAATCATCAGAATACATGAAGCCATGAATCCCAGGGCTTGCAGGAATTGCCTTGCAGAGAGCTGGGTCATGCTTGCCAAATCCTTGAAGTAAGTCGAAAGCTGCATTTGTTTCTCTTGAGGGAGGGATACCATCTGGGCGGCTGTGTTCAGACTCGCTCCCAAGAATACAATCTCCCTGATGGGTACCAATCTTGACTTCCTTTCGTTGAGAGTGTAGCCCAAAGAGGTGAGAAGGTTCTTTACAAAGTCCAAATCCTTTAAAAGTTGTTCTGGAAAGTTTGCTTGAATGATGCAATCGTCCAAGTAAGGGTAAATTTGAATGTTTCTCTGCCTGCAAAAAGCAATGACTGGAGACAGGCATTTTGTAAAAACTCTGGGAGGAGTAGATAAGCCAAAGAGCAGTGCAGAGAATTGGTAATGTTGCTTTCCAGCTCTGAAACGAAGTTATTGCCTGCAACTTTCTCGTATTGGGATGTGCAGACAAGCTTCTTTGAGATCCAAAGTCACCAGCCAGGCATCCTTGGCCAGCACTGGCAGCAACTGCTGAAGAGTGAGCATTTTGAATTTGGGAATCATCAGAAAGGGGTGCCAGGTGCCCCCTTTTTTGGGAACCAGAAAAAGTCTTGAGTAGAAACCTTGGCCTATCTGAAGTAAAGGAACTGGCTCTACTGCTCCCAGATTCAGCAAGGAAGACATTTGCTTTTCTGCTTTTGCCCTTTGATTTGGGGAAATATCTGGGTATCCTTGGTGAACAGGGAAAGTGTGAAAAGAAAACTTGTAGCCCTGGTATACTATTTTGAGTACCCATTTGCCATCTGTGATGGTGGACCAAACGTCTGCAAAATTGGCCAACCTCCCCCCCAAAGGCAACCCTGGGCAGGCAGGGGGAGAGCTGAGTCAAAGAGAATGCCTACTTTGGGAAGGTTGCTTAGAACTCCCAAATTTTGAAGAGGCAGCATGCCATTGCTTAATCTTTTGAGGAGTAAAGGTCTGTCTATTAGAAAGACCTATAACCCCTAGACCTAGTGCGTCCCTGTTTACTGGGATCTGGAAAAGTCCAGTTCTTAGAAGGGTAATGCCTACTAAAACGAGGAGGCTGAACTTGCAGAAAATCTTTAACAGTTTGCATAGATTTGGCTTTATCCTCCAGTTTTTTCAACACCTCTTCTGCTTTGTTACTAAAACGATTGTCCTTATGCAAAGGTACATCCAGTAACTTAGATTTAACAGGCTCAGAAAGGGGCTGTTCCCTGAGCCAAGCATGTCTTCTGATAACAGATCCAGTGGCTGCTGCCCTGCAATAAGTCTCCAAATTGTCAAAACCACAGTGTAAAGAATGTTTAGTCACAAGAGTGGCATAATTCAATAACTCTTGCATGTCCTTACTCTCAGCCAGGGAAGGAACACTAGCAATTTTAGACTTAATAGCCTCCAATGTATGCTGCTGAAACTTAAGCATATGAAAAAGACAAGTAACAGACCTAATAGCAAGGGCGGCGGAGGTATAAACCTTTTTACCCCACCTGTTCAAGGTCCTAGATTCTCTGTCAGGGGGAACAGGATTTTTTGCAACTGTAGCCTTAACCCCTTTAGGGCCCTGAGAAATAGTCTCTGGATCAGCAGTAGGATTCCTAAAAAGAAACAGATGAGAATCAGGAACTCTAAAATACCTGTCAGGTTTCCTGGGAGAAGGAGGAACAGAATTAGGAGTCAAAGAATTCTCCATGAAAACCATCAACTACTTCCAACACTGGAGGGATAGCCAGAGGCTTATGCAGTGGTAAATCCAAGAACTCCCTAATCATTTTCTTAGACTGAGGATAGTCCTGACTCTCCCACTTGAAAAGCTCCCTAAGGCGCCTCACTGAGAACTGCTGGGCCGATAACCAACTTAACTGGAACGCCGTCGACCAACTTGACCCTAGGCCTGTCGCGGTCTTTATCCTTGCGCTTCTTAGGAACATCAGGAGTCGGGAGACCAGAAGACCCCATACCGACGAACCTAGGCCAAACTCCAAAATGCTTATATAAAAATTTTGTTCTATGGCGTATGGTACACGGATTAAAAGAAGCACAGAGATCACAATTAAGGACGTCGTGCTGAAGGCCTAAGCAAGTGATACAGTAAGAATGAAAATCATGGTGCGGAATCTGTTTTCCACAGGCAAGACGGTTATTAACTTTCTCTGACATTCGTTAAAGCAAGAAAAGAGGGTCCCCAATGGGGTACTTAGCTGAGGATGTCTTCAACCGAAGTAGTCTGAATACAAAAGAAGGTAATCGGCCGACCGGCACTCGTGCGAATTGCTTCGGCCTCCGCGGCAAGAAAGACTGAGGAAATGGCGTTGGCTGCCTTCCTTTATACCAGACGTCAGGTTTACGGCTGAAGGCAGCTGACATCATATACCAAGGCTTTGGTATTCTGGCCGACTGTGGGCTACCGGGAGCCGGACAACCCATTTTGTAAGGACTGCAACAGAGAAACACAATGAACATCTGACTGATCCAATTCAGACATGTCCAAACCCTCAGACACACTATCTTTTAAAATCAGGATACAAAGCAAAAAAAAAAAATGGAGGGTGGAAATATCAAAGTTACTACTTAACCTGGGAATGCACCCTGCAACCAATTGCTTGAACAATGGACATAGCATGTCACCATCTCTAGTGGGAAACCTGGAAGACGTTGCTGTTCAACAACATGGTGGATTTTCAGTATTTTCTTAGCAAGCACTACAGTAGGAAGAGAATTTCTGGAGGGAAACCTGTCAACCCTGACAACAGATTCTCTACCTCTGAATTCTCCTGCACCTACAGTGTTTGGCTCTCCTGTACCTTAACCAGGCTGTGGTACAACCCCGTTAGATGTGTCTGACCCTTCTGTCATGCATGGTTGTGGTACCAGCACTAAACTAGGGTACCTGGAGGTAAAAGCAGCCTGCTCTTTGCTAATTCAGAGTCACAAGCCACAGGCTGAGGCATATTTTTTTGTTTTGTACTTTTTAGACGCTGACAGGGTACATAGTAGTGCGTGCATGTGTGGGAGGAGATGGGGGGCAGATTCAGAGTTTATCCAGACAGGGGTCAAAAAATACTATTAGAGAAACTACAGTCCTAGTAAATAAAAGGATAGCACCCCCTATATTTTCTCTTAAAATAACAATATACAGACTATTTAAACAAGAGAAACAAACAGAATGTTGTGCTGAAGAAACAGCCAGTAATTCAGTACTTACACTAAGCACCAATACAGTTAAAAAAAAATCCAATAAAATCCAATAACTAGCTAATTTCAGACCCACATGTAATAAAACAGTCTAAATTATCCTTTTTTTTAAAGACCTTTATCGAATTATCACTTGTAACGCATCAAGTCAAACTATATTAAGTTCACGTTTAGAAACATTATACTTCACGTATATTGATATCATATAACCTAAGCAACATTACATAAATTATTCCATTCCTGCCTTTTTTTTTTTAAAGCAAGAAAAATCTTTATTAAACCATCACTTACGACAAATGCAATCGTACAATTAAACATACATTTATATAAATGAAAACAATCCACACCAACACAATCCTAGTTGTAAGCATTTTACATCACAAACCATACTGACTCACTCCCAGTTGCAAATATTATATATCACTTACAATCTACTCAATCATTTTCAGTCAAACATTACATAGCTCATTTAACTCCTGCCTTCTTTTAAACATCATTCCTCCCTTGTATGTATTGTACCCACAATTCCCATTTTTCCTATGTAGTTTACTCCTATTCTTTTCTAAAGATCTCAATTCCAGTTGTTTTCTCTGTTACTATACTCACTACTTCTAGTACAATTGGTTTAGATTTTGATATCATTTTCAAGTAAATGCTTTTTTGGCAGCCACCATAATTAGACACATCAAGCCCTTATGTCTAGGCAATTCCTATTCTATATCATAGTTCAGAAGAATTATCTCCCTCATCAACCCAATCTGCCCACCCAGCATCTCTGACAGTGCATCCCACAGGGAATCCTTAAAGGCCACCAACTCACTGCACTCCCAGAAAATATATTCCCAATTACCGCATTCTTCCCTGTCACACCTCCGACATTTGCTGTCTATCAAAGCAAAAATTCTCTGGAGTCTACCTGGGGTAAAAACATATCTACGTAAACATTTCCAAGCAAAAATTCTAAATCTTCCAGATTTTGTTGCATCTTTGAGAGACGTACATATATCCTCCCACTGTTTCTTTGCAAACTGCTTATCCAATCTCTCTTCCCAATCCATTCTAACCCACTTCTGATTACTTATCAAGCAATATTTCATATGCTTCTCTAATTATTCCTTTTTTAATGGCAGTTTCTGTTCTACATTCTACTAAAAACTCTATCAGTGCTGGTCTTTCATTTAGGACCCCCCAACTTCTTTCTCCTTGCCTATAGTCTGATATCGATCCCTGACAGGGAAGGGAATCTCTTGCAGTCCAAATAAATTCTTCCCATTCTATCATCTTTCCCTCTCTAGTTATTTGCTCCCAGTACCTTGGTTCCTTTGCCAGGTTTCTCCAATAAATTCCAGCTCACTCTTGCTAGATCCCTAATTGCAGTCATTCCTAGCAGTAGAATCTGTTCTCCATTCCTGTGTTGGCTTAGTTCTTAGGATACTTTCCACTACTTTACAATAACATTCAACCAACATACTGTACTCTGAGTCGAAATATCCTGTACCTTGCGAATATTACTGATGTAATGTAACTAACTCGGTAACTGTCTGCATGAATACTGTCTTATATCATGCTAATGTTAAGTAATGTTTTGTATAAATGGTAATGTTAACCAATATAATGTAATGTAATATTTGTGGAGCTTTTCTCCCCGGGCCTCCGCTGAAAACGGATCTGTGTCCAGTCGGACTTTCCCGGTAAACAAATGTAAAATAAAAATAAAATAAATAAAAAATAAATTAAAAAAAATAAAATAATATTCTGTATAGTTATTGTTATTCTTCTTAAAGGCCTCCATCCAAAATCCCAGTCTCTCCTGGTTTCTTGAGCCCCCGTTTCATCTTTTTCCACTTTCAACTATAAATTTCTCCTTGTGCTATGTATAGGAGCCTTAACTGTGTAGCTCTGAAATACTCCTTCAAATCGGGTAATCCCAATCCTCCCTGTTCTACTGGAGGAAGCAGCTTATCCCACTTGACTCTTGCCACCTTCCCCTGAAACTGTCTCAAAATGTTCCACAAAGTACAGTTTTGTACCTACCATAAATGTAGATGTCCGAACTGGATAGCATCTGCAGTCATAACAACTGGGTTGTCCTGTCGTCAGGCAGCCCTTCAGTCGGCCGGATTCCAAAGTCCGGGTCCGGCTTCGGCTGATGTCGCACTTCACCCAACATCATCTCTGTTGGTCTTCGGGTATAAAAGCATCAGCCGACGCCATTTTCCTCAGTGTTTCTTGCCCCAGATGCCAGTAGCCCTCTTGAAGGCTAAAATTTGGATAGATGCCAATGTTTCCAAAAAGATAGAGGTAAACACAAAAATAAGCATGTATGTACATATATACAAACAAATACACCATAAAAGACTCCCCCCCACCAGCTAGCTATTAGGAGGGTAAACACCCTAGGAGTACCACAGAGGGAAGGAGGGAGGGTAATCCTGACTGCAGATGCTATCCAGTTCGGACATCTACATTTATGGTAGGTACAAAACTGTACTATGTCCTTCATGGATGCATCTGCAGTCATAACAACTGGGTAGAATACCATAGCCAACTAGGGAGGAGGATAAAAGTAGATTATGGTGTGTTTAGGATCCCTTGCAGTACAGCAGTGGCAAACCCTGCTCGGGATCTGGAATATAGAGGCAAATTATAATGCTTGGCAAATGTATGCACGGAGGTCCAAGTAGCCGCCTCAATAATGTCTTTGGTTGCCACTCCTCGTAAGAAGGCTGTGGTAGTGGCTGTTGCCCTTGTAGAATGAGGTCTTATGTTCTGTGGAATTGGTTTTCCATGGAAGGAGTAACAGAATCGTATGCAATTTCCTATCCATTTGGAGATTGTCTGTTTGGAAATAGCTTTTCCTTCCCTTCCTGTTGCATAGGCTACAAAAAGTTGGTCAGTCTTTCTGCTATTTTTGTTCTGTCCAAGTAGTAGCGTAGCTGTCTATGTACATCCAAGGTATGCAGTATTCTTTCCCTCTGTTTTGTGGGTTGGGAAAGAAGGTAGGTAGGTGGATTGCCTGGTTTAAAGACACTCTGGATACCACCTTAGGCATAAATGTAGGATTAGTCCTCATGGACACTCTATCTTGGTGGAAGATTAGGAAGGGTTGCACTGCCATTAAGGCCTGTAGTTCTGAAACCCTCCTTGCTGAAGTAATTGCCAGTAGGAAAGCAGTTTTCCATGACAGGTGTTGTAGGTCTGCTGTTGCTGCTGGTTCAAAGGGTGATAGTGTCAACTTTTCTAGCACAAAGTTTAAGTCCCAAGCTGGTAATGGTGGTTTCCTTGGAGGTTTTACATTCTTGATTCCTCTGAGGAACTGCCTGAGCAAAGGGTGCGAAAAACAGGTGGATCAAAGCTGTATTCTGCTGAAATAGCTGATGCATGTATCTTGATGGAGGAGTAGGACAGGCCTGAATGAAGAAGTTCGCCAGATACTCCAGAATGTTAGGCATATCTATGTTTGACACATCTTTTCCTCTTTCCGTACTCCAAATGACAAACCTTTTCCATTTTCCAGCATAGTTCCTTCTTGTTGAAGGTCTGCGTGCTTCAAGAATAATGTCTTTAACTCTTTGGGAAAGTTCTGGATTAGCTGCTGCTATGTGATGTTCCATGCAGTCAGTTGCAACGTTTTAGGTTTGGATGTATGATGCTGTAGTTGTTCTGAGTTAACATCAAAGGCATCAGGGTATTGGCCACATATTGTTCGAGACATGCTCCTCAGCAGTGGGTACCAGTGTTGTCTTGGCCAGTTTGGAGCTATCAGGATTATCCTTGGACGTTCTTCCTTGATTTTTAGTAGTACTTTGTGTATCAAGGGAAGAGGTGGGAATGCATATGCTGTTAGGCCTTTCCAGCTGAAGGAGAGCGAATCCACTTTCCATGCTAGTGGGTGGAATGTCCTTGTGCAGAACTTTTGAGCTGGTGATTGAGAGGTGATGCGAATAGATCTATCTGAGGCATTCCCCATTTCTTTGAGATGGTCTTGAAGATGTCCGGGTGCAGCTTCCATTCGTGGGCATCCGATGTGGTTCTGCTTAATATGTCTGCTAGAGTATTTTCTTTTCCCGGTACAAATATTGCCTGTAACTGGATGTTGTAGCTGAGTGCCAGGGTCCACAGCTCCAAAGTCATTCTGCATAGGGGGTATGAATGAGTGCCTCCCTGTTTGTTGATGTACCACACGACTGTGGTGTTGTCTGTCCTTATCATCAACTGGCCCTCTTGGAGAAATGGTTTGAACTTTTGGATTGCCAGTTTTACTGCCAGCATTTCTTTTAGGTTGATGTGCAGGTGAAGTTGATCCTGTGTCCACAATCCTTGCACGCATTTGTCCAGCATGTGGGCCCCCGATCCTAGGTCTGAAGCGTCTGTTGTGATGGTCTGGCTTGCTTGACATCTGCGAAAGGGTAGGCCTGGGTTTGACTGACATGCCTGAGCCCACCATAGGAACTCCTGTTTTAAGCATGGAATTAGTGGGATTTCTGTTTCTAGGCTGTGTTTGTGTTGGGACCATAAATTCTTTAGGTACCACTGTAGTTTTCTCATATGTAGTCTGGCAAATGGGACCAAGATTATGCATGATGCCATGAAGCCCAAGGCCTGCAGTACTTTTCTTGCTGTTAACTTGTTCAGTTTTGTTAGTGCCAAGAAGTAAAGAGGGAGTTCTTTTTGTTTTTCTGTAGTCAGGAATGCCATTTGTTTTACTGTGTCCAATTCCGCGCCCAAGAATGTCCTTGTTTGGGATGGTATCAGCCTTGACTTTTGTAAATTGACTGTGTATCCCAGTGCTTGTAGCAAGTAAATGACCCTTTGTAAATCTGTTGTCAGCTTGCTTTTGTTGTCCCCTTGTAGCAGGCAGTCGTCCAGGTATGGGTAAATTTGAATTACCTGTAGTCTGCAATGGGCGATTACTGATGCCAGGCATTTTGTGAATACTCTGGGCACAGTAGATAAGCCAAAGGGCAATGCTGAGAATTGATAGTGCTCTGATCCTGCAAGAAATCTGAGGTATCTTCTGCAGATTGGTCGAATGGGGACGTGCAGGTATGCCTCCTTGAGATCTAGAGTTACCAGCCAAGACTCCTTGCCCAGCATGGGAAGAAGTTGCTGTAGGGTCAGCATTTTGAATTTTGGGACAATGATGTATGTATTTAAGGTGGACAGGTCGAGAATTGGTCTCCAACTTTTTTCCTTTCTTGGAACTAGGAATAGTCTGGAGTAGAACCCCTTTCCTTGCTCTGCTGTTGGCACTCTTTCCACAGCTCTCATGTTTGCTAACTCCATTATCTGTTGTAGTGCCTCTGTTTTTGATTTGGAGGTAGATTTGGCATTCCTCTTTGACTGGTAAAGTGTGGAAGTGAAACCGGTAACCTTGATCTATGGTTTGTAAAATCCACTTGTCTTTTGTTATGTAGTGCCAGTTCTTTGAAAATAAGGTTAACTTTCCGCCTAGAGGAGCTGCTATTTGTTCCCTGGTAGGCGGATTTAGGGTTAAGTCACTGTAGTTGTGCTGATGTAGTGGCAGTGGTTGTGTCTGTGCCTCTGTTGTTACCTTGCCACTGTCGTCCTCTGTAGGCACCTCCTCTGGATTGGTTTCTGCCTCTGGAACGTCTATTCCTGCCCCTTTGAAATTTTGTGGAGTCAGGAAAGGACCAATTTTTGGCAGGCCAGTTCCTGCTAAACCTTGGGGTTGAACCTGCAAGAAATCTTTAACCGCTTGAACAGATTTTGCCTTTTCTTCCATTTTCTTCATAACCTGCTGGGCAGGTGTACCAAACAAACTTGTCTTATCCATAGGAGCATCTAGCAACTTAGCTTTAACATGATCCGGTAAAGCTTGCTCCTTTAGCCATGCATGCCTTCTTATCACTGTGCCAGTCATGGCTGATCTAAATGAAGCCTCCAGTGCATCATAGCCACATTTTAAGGAATGGTTGCTAACCTGTTGTATGTTATTTACCATTTTTAATACATATTTCTTATCAAGAGATTCATCAGTGGTTAGTTTTTTAGTTAACTGATCAAGCATAAACTCTTGGTATTGTATCATGTGAAACTGACAGTTTAAAGCTCTAGCTGAGAGAGTAGCTGAAGTGTAGACCTTTTAGCCTATCTGTCTAATGACCTTGCTTCCCTTTCAGAAGGAATAGGGTTTTTAGCTATGGTCGCCGCTACTGCCTTGGGACCCTGGGATATAGTTTCGGGGTCTGCAAGTGGGGCCTTGTAAAGGTGGTGATGAGTATCTGGCACCCTGTAAAATCTGTCTGGTTTGGCAGGGGCTGGGGTAAAGAATCTGGAGTGGAGCAGACATCATTGAAAGCATCATCCACCACAGAGAGAACAGGAGGTATAGCTAAGGGCCTGTGCTGTGGGAGGTGCAGAAAGGTCCTAAGTCTTTGTCTGGAGGCTGAGAAATCCTGTTGCTGGCATTGGAACTGCTCTCGCATGGTATGTAAGGTTTCCCAAAGGAGAATTCTTCTGGTGGGGAAGCAGCTGGAATGGATTCTTCAGCATCAGAATCTTCAAAATTGGAGAAAGGAGCCTCTGGCTGGTCAGTTATGTCTGATTCATCAGCAGAATCATCAGAGGACACTGGCTCAGGGGCTCTGCCCTAGGTCTCTTCTCTGGGGCTGAGAGGCCCTGTCTGGGTGAGATTGAGATCCTCTAATTAATGAAATTAAATCTTCTGCCAAAGTAAGCATTTGAGAACTAGAAGAGGGCCTGGTTGTGGGGGTTTAACAGGCACTGTCTTAGTAGTCTTGGCTGCTTTAGCCCTGGCGAAGGCCTTAATGGACATGGCTGCTGGAGGCCTAGCAGCACCACGTGCTGGGGTAGAGACATCCAAGGGAATGGTGTCTGATAAGTCAGTGGCAACCACCGTAGTGGATAAAATTTCTGAGGCCGATTCAAGAGTGGTAGCAGGGGCCTCAGTTGTAGAGATAGGTTCAGCTGTACTTTGATCAGTTTTCTCGGTTCCGGCGAAACCGAGACACTCGCGGTTTGCTTAACCATGGTTTCGGCCGAAACCGCGGACCGCGAGTGTCGGTCTTTATCTTTGCGTTTTTTGGCAGACTGGGTAGTCGGAGGATCCGATGGCATAATGTACGCAAAATCAGAACCGAAAAACTGTTCTGCAAACTCCGACCGACGCCTAAGCGTTCGTCGGTTGAAAGAAGCACAGGCCGAACAGGCTGCTACGTCGTGGGCTGGGCCTAAACAAGGCAGACAATAAGAGTGGAAATCTTTATGAGGTATTTGTTTCCCACAGGTTAAACAATTATTAACTTTTTCTGACATCGGCTGAGGCAAGAAAGAGTCCCCAACGGGTACTTAGCTTTAGAAGTCTTCAAGTAGTATTCGGTAGAAGTAATCTCTGGATCCGACCGACCGGCACTTGCGAACAGCTTCTGCTTCGGGCGCCACGCGGCAAGAAAGACTGAGGAAAATGGCGTCGGCTGATGCTTTTATACCCGAAGACCAACAGAGATGACGTCGGGTGAAGTGCGACATCAGCCGAAGCCGGACCCGGACTTTGGAATCCGGCCGACTGAAGGGCTGCCTGACGACAGGACAACCCAGTTGTTATGACTGCAGATGCATCCATGAAGGACATCACTAATGTCATTTCCGGTTTTGTCAGGTATAAAATATCATCAGCAAATAGAGCCAGCTTTTCTTCACTACCATACCAAGTACATCCTTGAATTTCTGAATACCTTTATTTTCTTTGCCAATGGTTCCGAATATAAGGCAAATAAAGGGGAAAGGGGACAGCCCTGCCTGGTTCCTCTGCTCAAGCAGAAATTGCCAGACAGGATCCCAGCCACTTTAATTTTCACCTCCGATCACTCATATATCCTCCTAATCAGCCTTTTAATTTTTTCAGGAAATGCAAATGCTTCCATTGCCCTGCTCATAAATTCCCAGCCTACCCTGTCAAATACTTTCTCTGCATCAAGACCCACCACCAACAATGGTTATTTTCTTAAATTCTGCTTCCCTCTGGATCATTAATGTTCTGTTAATGTTGTGAACTGTTTGCTTCCCCTCCAAAAAACACACCGATCCATGTCTATCAATGTTGGCATTACTTTTGCCATTCTTTTAGCCATTACAGACATGAACACTTTATAATTATGGTTCATTATTGTATGGGCCTGTATGAAGCTGCATCTGACAGATCTTTACTCTCTCTAGTTACTACAGCTACCATTGCTTTCTTCCAGAATATTGGTACTTCTCCCCCTCTTAAAATACTGTTAAAAAAAAACATTCCAGATCTTTATCAGTTTTTTTCCCTCCTAGCTTCCACAGGAATACCATCTATTCCTGGGGACTTTCCTGATGGTGTCCCCGGCTGTGTGCTCCACGAACTCAACGAGGAATTAAACCCACAGCTAGGACAGCTGTTTAATCATAGTCTTACCTCTGGATACGTACCCAGGAGTGGCACTGCAACTGTGGTCCCACTTCACAAAGGCGGTGCCTCCACCGACCCTGGAAATTACCGGCCCATTAGCTTGACAAGCCTTATCTGCAAAGCCATGGAGAGGATCATAATGGACCTCATAAATAAAGACATAGGGAATTTGCAGACTTTGGATCCATCTCAGTTTGGCTTTGTCAAAGGCAGATCATGCCTTCTAAACTTGGTTGACTTTTTCAAACAGTCACCAAAGCCATTGATGAGGGAAAGGCAGTCCATACAGCCTACCTCGATCTGGCGAAGGCCTTGATACAATACCCCACTCGGGTATCATTGAAAAACTCATCAGCTTAAATGTTAACCCATACATCACAAGATGGGTTGCAAACTGGCTGAGTGACAGAACCCACAGGGTCAGAGTTGCTGGCGCCATGTCAGACTCAAAGCCTGTCACAAGTGGTGTACCACAGGGCTCAGTCCTGGGCCCACTCTTGTTTGGCATCTACTTTTCCAAGTACAAGCAAACACAGGAGGGTTATGGCTGACAAAGTTTGCAGATGACTGCAAACTGGGCGCCATAGTAGAAAACACATCTGACACAGATATCCTTCAGAAGGGTCTCACAGAAACGGATAACTGGTGCCAGAGCCATGGCCTAAAGTTAAATGCCAAAAAATGCATAGTCATACCCTTCGGAAAAAACAAGGTTACCCCTAGCTACCAAATAGGTGGCAATCCACTGAGCACAGAAGAAGTTATCAGGGACTTGGGGACCCAGGTTGATAGTAGTCTGTCATTCGACACCCATGTAGCTAAAGTAGTTAGGAAGACCTTCTACATTGCCCACCTTATCATGAAGGGATTCTCATCTAGATCAAGGGAGGTCATAGTCTCCCTATACTCATCACTCATCAGACCAATGATTGAGTACAATGCCTCATTTGGAATGTATCTGACCCGACACTTGCAGCAGCTGGAGAGGCCACAAAAGTTCCTCACCAAAAGGATAAAGGGTCTCAAACATCTGTCCTATGCTGCCCGACTGAAAGAACTCCAGCTCTATTCAGTCACTTACCGCTTGCTCAGAGGTGACCTTTGCCTAACATACAAGGCCATGTCAAACCCAGATTTGATGAATATGCTTCACCTCAAAAAATCTAGATCCGTCAGAGTCACAAGGGCGGGAGACTTAAACCTCGACACGGCTATTAATAGGACGTGCTGGAGGGATAGATGCATCACCCAAAGACTCCCTATGCTGTGGAATAAAATCCCGGTATATGTGAGGCAGAGCACCTCGCTGGCCTTGTTCAAGAGAAATCTTGACCAATGGATGGGAGATCGCAGATATACCCCAGGGATTACCTCAGTGTCACTGCTCAACAGAGGCACAGCAAAATAATGGGTATAGTTCCCCATACTAAAGGGGTGGCGTAAGCCACAAAACTATGGGCTAGGCTTGTAAATGCCCTCGGGCAGATAGCCTAGTACGAACCTATGAACCTAACCTATGAACCTATAGATTGGTTATACATCACAATTTTTATCTCATCTACTCCTACCCTACCCATTAATAATTGAGCCTCATCTACTTCTAACATTGGCATACGTAACTCTTCCATAAACATTTCCGTTTATATCTTTTCTTGATTTCCATATTTCTCTGCTTTATACAGACTTTCATAGAATTTCTGAAATATTTTTAATACCGCTACAGGGTCTCGTTACCTTCCCTTTTAAAGGTTCCCTAAGCTTGGCAACAGCCCTTTCTATTTTACTCAGAGTGATGATGGCTTAGTGGTTAAGTGTTGTGACTTTGTTGCCTGAGTCGTTATGCAAAAACTTTTTCTGCCCTAGTGTTACTATTAAAAAACAGTTGCTTAACAGCAATCCTTCTAAACTTGTGTATATTACTGAGGTATTTCTTCTTAGCATTCTGAAAGTTGATCCTCCTCTTGTTCTGTGAGATTACTCCTATTCTGCAATACTTTAACATTTGCCAGTCCATCTAAATAATTTTTGTTACTTCTTAACCATAGCTCCCTTTCTTTTATTTTCACTGTATTTTTAAACTCCACCTTAATTTTATCCCACTCTCTAGCTATATTTTCAGCAGCAATTTCTATCCTCTTGAATAGTTCCTGAATAATCTCCACTACCCATTCCTTAAATTCCTCTTTCAACAGATGGATGGGAAAGCACCAGTGTTTCATTTTTATTTCACTATCCTGGATTTTTATTTTAGTTATTACTGGCGCATGATCTGAAATAGTTACTGGGTGTGTATCAAGACCTTCAATTAAATGCTCATGTTCCTGTGAAATGTAAATTCTATCTAACCAAGACCAGTTTTTATATCTTGGGGAATCGTACGTAAATTCATTCCAATCTCCTGTTACTGAATTCACATCTTCCATGCCAATTACATTCATAAATGTCTTCAAAAATCTACCCTCCTTTGTTATACTTTCCCTTTTGGGCCCACCAGACACATCTTCACTGCTGCAAATCAAATTCCAGTCCCCACCTACAAGTAATATTCCTTGCTAAATACTGATTATTTCTCCTAGAATTTTCTTAAGCTCCATTATAGATAGATGTTTTAAGTGAAATATAAACACATGCCAGTGTAATCCTCTGTCCCTGCCAGTAGGTCCTTGGCACTACAAAACTGCCATTATCTTTTTTATCCTTTTCTATCACTACTAGAGCTCCTCTTGCAATTAATACAAGTACTCCTCTTTTTCTTTGTCCCAGATATTTCACTGAATAACTATCCTGAAAACCTTTATCAAATTCACATGTTCATTTCTTTCCAATTGTGTCTCCTGTAACACAGCTATTTGCACTCTACATTCTTTTAATCTAGTTCACTATTCTTTCTTTTTTGTATTTAGCTGCGAGATCATTGACAAAGAGATTACAAAAAGCATCACTGTAATAAAAAGTTCTTATTCCCACTTTTTATGTATGACACCTTTTTTGTTAAATGACTAGATCCAGCTTTTATGTTACATGCATACACTATATTTGGCAGGTTGAACTTTTATATAGTTTTTCTTGTCATATCTATTTGAGCCTATGTCACATCTTACAAAACCTTTTGTTTTATTGAAAACCATCAAAAAAATTCCCCAATACCCTCCTAATACCTATTACTGTAATACTAACAAATAAAACTATATACATCTTCAAATACTGAAGTTTTACCCTCCAAATAGGAACAAATATCCCAGACTTAACAGCCACACTGAGACTTGAGTTAACCTAAAAGAAAGGTCACCCATGCTAAGATGCATGGTGCAGCCTGTGCTTCTAAGTGTTAACTGGTTTTGTCGCATCTTTATAGCTCTCTCCCAGCTGGGAAACCCCCTGAATGCTTTCAAAAAACATCTCTTATCCAGTTTCTCTCCCCCCCCCCCCCCCAGCGAATCACTCTCCACCAAACTGTAATCAATTTCTCTATCATATTGTCCCCATGGATACATCAGAACCAGACAGCCAATTTCCCACTATCAGATTGTCTCCATGGAGACACAAGGGCCAGATACAGAATTGCTAGTAAGTATACATTCATTTGTTAGAAAAGAGCTTTATAATGTTGAATATCCTTTTTCATTTACTTGCTTTCTTATGTTACTAAATCAGTATAAGGTCCTTAATCTGGCCATTCCCTAATACAAAAATAAGAAAAAGCACATTCATTTTTCTTTTGTCATGATCTTTTAACCAGGCTTTTTTTATACTGCAGTACCTTCATTTCTTAAAACTGAACAAAAAAGAGAGAAGGGAGAAAGAAAGGAAAAAGAACAGCAGCACCTATTTACAATCCCCATTACACTAAAAATAACGGAGAAAACTTTACTTTATAGCATGCAAAGAAAAACACACACCACAGAAATAGTATTAAGAACAAAATATTTTCTTTATTCACAGTTAACTTTCTCCCCTCTCTACCCCTCCCCAAAGATTTTTCTGAGCATTAATGACATGAAGTAGGGCATACACTTTAAAGTCCCACAAGTCCAACAAATTGTGAAAAAGTCCAATATTTCCAGATTCTCTTGTTCTGTCATATTTCACAATTTATTTCACATTTGTTAACCATTTTCAGTGGAGACCCGTGGAGAAAAGCTCCAAAAGTAATTCTTACAAGAATAACACAGTAAGTGTATTGACTAGATAACATACAGTGCAGTAAAAATGCAGCACAACTGTTACAATTTATAGAGATATCACAGAAATACATAAAATTTGAGAACAAGTACAAGGAGGAGTATGCAATATAATTATTGCATTGCAATCCCACATTAAGTTACTGGTTTCATTACTTTTCATCTCCGTTTTCCCAAATCCTGTCTCTGCTAAACTTCAAACATACTCTTGATTCTTCTAGTCAACTCTCATGGTCCCTTCCTTCTCTCCAACAGTTTCCATTGAAACAGTGGAAAAGGTTTCACGAGTACAGTCTCTCTGCAGTTATTATGAGCAGAGGAATAAAATGCAGAATCTCCTTTTGTTTCACAGCTCACTTTTTGCTGGACAAACTTCTGTATTTCCTCCTTAGCATGCACTTCATCAAAAATGATTACGTTCCTCCAAGGAAGAATACTTTGAAGACAGCTGGGTACCTGCAACTCAACATTCACTGAAAAGTGGAATGAAGTTACTCATCTTCTGCATGGTACAGTGAATAATCATGTTCCACAAACACTCTGTTGTCTCCACTTTTAGTATTTTTCCTTCTTCCACAGTTTTGTCAGAATCAACACCTTCTGCTGGTAGGATTGCATCTTCAATATTAAAGGTCGCTGTTGCTTTCTCATAACTAAGTTTGGAGCATGCACAAGATGTGCCTTTCACCTAACTTCTCCTGCTGTGGAATACCAGTCCAGTTGCTTATTTGTGCTTTCATAAAATTAATGCAGTCTGTTCTTTCCAGCTTCTCTGGTAAAGCTGAAAATCTCAGGAGGACATGCTCTGTCCTCTAATTCTTTTTTTTTAACATCGCTTTCTGGGAAGTCTCATATTCAGCCAACTTTTTCTTCATTTCAACCTCTGATTTTTGCAGCTTTATCACCTCATCTGAATATCTGTTTAAAACTTCTTCCATTTTCCAAGTCTTTTGTTGTTTGTGTTGATATACTCAATCAGTATTTTATTTTAACCAGTCTGTATGCAGTTGTCTTGTATCTTCCTGTAGGTAACTGAAGTCATGTCTGGAGAGGTTGCATTGCTTTTTGCTGAACAGCTGTAGAACTTTCCCCACTCAGTGTTTCTTCCTCACTTTTTGTAGCCGATTTTTTCCAGGTCCACTGTATTTCTTTTTTCCTGGCATCCAGGCAGTATACTTACTAGCCACTTACTGAAATTTAACCATAAAACAAAAGTCTATTGGCCTGCTCTGTTAAGTTTCTGTTTTCACACTGGGAGAGCTACAGTCAAGCTGTTTACTCAATGTGCAGCCATCGTGTAAGTCCCCACAGTGTAAATATTTTAATATAAATAATTCACTATAAAGATGAGAAAAAATCCTGTCAGAAAACAAAATGGTGCCAAAAAAGAAGTTATTTACTCACCATAATGTCCCACGTGTGTTGTCTGTTTCAGTCTTTATCAAACCTATGGGTCTTGGTTTTCAGCTCAGAACCGACATGGCCGTCAGCGAAGCTAGAGCTCCTCCCACCCTACCAATACTGCCTAGCTCTTCTGAGATACCTCATATCAAGTTTCCTGTAGATTTTTTACAAATAAAAATTGCGTTCCAAGAAGAAAAAGAGCATAAAAGTTTCTCAAGGGCTCAAAAGAGGAACAAAGGTTCCCAGTATAATCCGTCAGGTCCTTCATAGATAAGGAAGGGGGGAGGCTGATGAAGACTGAAGCAGACAACACAGATGGAATGTTATGGTGAGTACATAACTTCTTTATCTGATGCTGTCTGTTTAGTCTTCATCAAACTTGTGGGACAGAGTCCCCAGCTACATAGATCTGGGTGGCCTTATGGAAGGATATCCCGGAGCACTGCAGAACCAATGTCAGCCCTATTCCTAGATATGATGTCAAGCTTGTAATGTGAAAAGAAAGTGTGGGAGTTCACCCATGACGGCGCTGCACAAATACCTTCTAAAGAAACCTTAGACCAAAAAGCCTGGGAAGTAACAACAGACCTCGTGGAATGAGCTCTGACTGGTTTAGGTAGGGGAATATTATTCAAAGAATACACATGAATGATACAGCTAATGAGCGACAGCAGTTTTAACAACTGTTTTCCCTTTTCTGGATTGTGAGAAAGCGACAAACAACCGATCAGACTTCAGGAAAGATTTTGCCCTATCAAGATGGAATCACAATTGTCTATGGATGTCCAAAAGATGCAAAATATATTCACCCTTATTTTGAAAGTTCGGAAAAAATACAAGGAGATTAATAGATTCATTAATATTGAGCGATGCAACCTTTGGTAAGAAAGAGAGATTATTACTTAAAAGTAACGCTGTCTTTACAGAAAATAAGATAGGGAGGTTTAGAAGAAAGCACCTTAAGTTCAGAAATCCTCTTGGCCGAAGTAATGGCCACTAGGAAAGGATGTTTTCCAGGACAGGAATTTCAATTTAGCCTTAGCGGCAGGCTTGAAGAGGGGTAACGTTGAGGCTTGTAGAACTAACATAAGATCCCATGGAGAAGCAGGATCCTGGATAGGAGGTCAGAGAAGGAAGGTACCCTTGAGAAAGGCTTTGCAAAGTCTGGGATATGCCAAAGATGTATAATTCTCTCCGATGTGAAAATTAGAAATGGCTGGTAACTGAACTTTGACGGTAGAGATACTCGCCCCTGAATGAAAAAGACCAGCCAGAAAATCAATTAGGGGGACAGGAGGAAAGGCATAAAGAAGACCGGGAGGCCAAGCATGGACTAGAGCATCTCTTGGGGACTGTTCCTGTGGAGGGATTAAGGCAAAGTTCCTGCTGCACTTGTTGTAAGGAGAGGGAAAAATGTCACGGCAGGGTTGACCCCATCTGAGGAAGATCTGGTTTGCCACTGACTGATTCAGATACCACTCGTGAGGCATCAGAAGAACCCTGCTGAGCCTGTCTGCCAATATGTTCTGCTCCCCAGGAATATATGTGTCGCAACTAGAAAGCGGTTGGTAGAGAAAGACCACTGCTACACTCTCATCTCTTCCCAACAAAGAGGGGTAAGGTCTTGGTTCCACCTTCTTTGGTGAGATACCACACAACAGACATGCTGCTGGTCTGAATCTCAATTGTCCCCAAAGGAAGAAGGGAGTGAAGGGCTTGCAATGGTAGAAGAACTGCCCTCATCTCTAGGATGCTCTGATATGCTGATTGGTCTCCTGGGGAGTCCATGTGCCTTTTACTGTCCATCCCAGGTAATGCCCCCCACCCCAAATGGGAGTTGTCTGTGGTTAACACAGCAATGGGAGTGGGAAGAATGAAAGGTCGACCCTGAGATACTTTTGGATCGTGAAACCATCACAAAAGAGAGTTCCTGCATACCAGAGACAGTATCACAGGATGATTGAGGGGGTGATGCAAAAGGGACCATTGGACAGACACATGTCCACTGGAGAATTCTCATATGTAAGCAAGCTGTTAGTAGTAAGGTAATTGTTGCAGCGATGGAACCCAGAGCCTTGAGAACCAGACTTGCTGTAGGGACAGGTACTGCTAGCATATTTCATGTTTGATGTGTGTCTGCAGAGAGAGAAACCTGTATGGTGGAAGAAAGGCCAGGGTTTTGGTTGTGTCCAAGTGGGCCCCTATAAAATCTATCATTTGCATAGGTTGTAATTGCGACATCTGGAGGTTTATGGTGATCCCTAAGGTAGGGGCTTAGTTGTAGGAGAAAATCCCTGGCCTGGATCAGTAGATGCCTGGTTGGCGCGACTAGTAGCCAGTCGTCCAGACAAGGAAACACTTGGAATTCATGCAGTCGGAGGTGAGCTGTAACCACTGCCATGCATTTGGTGAACACACTGGGGGCTGTGGTGAGACCAAATGTAAGCACGTGGAATTGATAGTGACTGGCTCCCTGCTTGAAATGGAGATACCTTCTGCAGTACCTGTTTATTTTGATGTGATAGTACGCATCCTTCAGGTCTATCGAACACATCCAATTGTCCTTCTGTAAAAAGGGAAGGATGGACTGAACTGTGACCATCCTGAACTTTGTGCTTCTCACTGATTTGTTCAGGTAAGTCAGGTCGAGTATAGGCCTGAGGTCCCCTGTTTTCTCTGGAACTAAAAAGAATCGGGAATAAATCCTTGATCCATGCTGGTCTCAGGGGACCTCCTGAATGACTCTTTTTTTGGAGCAACTTTGCGATTTCCAAAGTTGCTGTCTCCCTTTGATTGGGTGGGACATCAGAGAGGTGCTGTTTGGGCTGGGGGGGGGGGGATTTAAAAAGGGAATGGAGTAACCTCTGGATACAACACCTTGCTCTCATCGGTCATTCGTGATGGCTAACCAGGCATCTAGGAGCAAGGAGCATCAACCCCAATTGCCTCCAGAGAGGGACAGTCAGGCAACACCCTCAGGGATGCTGCAAGGATTTCTCCAAAGGAGAATCCTGAGACCTCTGATTCAGCAGACCCCCCCCCCTGCCCCGAGGGCAGCATCTACCACTGGAATTCCTCCCCCCTCTGCCCCTGGGGGAAAAATCTCCCCTGGCATCCTGGAATGGACCCTAGGATTTTCTGAACCACAACTTCTTTCCCCCACACTGATTTCTGCAGAAGGACCTTTGCGGGGTAGAGATGCTGATGCTGATGGCAGACAGGGTCTTACCGCCTTTCTCGCTGCGAGAGAGTGCGTCACATACAGCCGGTGCAAAAAGGGAGGAACCATCAAAGAGGCCATTGACAAAAGAGCCTTAAAGGGTTCTGCAAAATCACAAAGCCGCATTTAGGCATGGTGCCAAATAGCAATGCTGGAACCGGCCGTCCTAGAGGTGGCCTCAACTGCGTGAGTGATAAGTCTCATGGACCTGTTGGAAATGGACTGAAGAGTGGCCATATGGGAGGTAAAGGAAGTCCGATCTTCCGGAGTCATGGACTTAGGGCAAGAGTCAGAGAGTTCCTTAAGTAACTCTGTAGCCTGGTAAAATGGGCAAGGTAATTCAATGTTCTAAGGGCAAAGGTGGAAGAAGAGTAGACCCTTTTTCTGAATCTGTCCATAGCCCTAGACTCACTGTTAGGGGGTTGGACAGTAGAGCTTTCCTGTGCAAGCTCTTTCTTGGTGGCCGCCACTGCCACTACCATGGCATCTATCAGAATGCCCTTTGCCCAGTGAGGTCTATCCATAGGGGCACTAAGGATCTTGTCTGCTCTTTTTGGTATAGGTTCTGCTGCGTCTGGTTCCTTCCATGCCCATGCAGATATCAGGTCCACGAGGGAATTTGCAAGGAGGGGACACCCAGGATGTAGATGGGCCGGTCCCAAAGGTTTCCAAGAACACAGACTCAACTGGAGTTGGATTTGGGGCCGAACAACCACCTCACTGGCAAAGTCTCTAATATGTCTCCAAATGAGACATCAGGTGGAGATCTGGGGGACCCCTCCCCTTCATCAAAGTCTGTGTCCATCTTGCGAGATTCCAATGGGGAATCTAGGTGCCTCCCTTTTGCACCTTCTCTTCTGAGAAACCTCCTTGTTGGGGTGCTCCAGAGAGGTGTCAGAAGAGGTCTGGGGCTTCCCTGGGTGGAAAAGACTGGAGACACTGCAGAACCTGCTGTCATGGTGGCAGAAATGAGGTCTCCGAAAAAGAACCCAAGATGGGAAGAGGTGAATCCGAATCCAGAAGGTCTGCTGGAGCCTAGAGGAAGACCGCTCTGACTTAAGGGATCATGAGCAGGTCATCACCAGTCACTACCAGCCCTGTGCTCTGAGGGGGAGTTGGCACTGAGCTGTCAAATGCCGAGACACCAAAGGGAAGCGACAACTATGAAAACTTCAGAGTGGAAATCATCCCCTCAGACTTGACGTCGAGTCTTTGGCTCCAAGACGCGTTCGACCCAGACACGGTCAGAACTGAGAGAGTCAAGGAAGCGGTCGGATTCAAAGCAGACAGAACTACTGGGGCCAACAGACCAGTACCAGGGGCCGAAGGATGCTGGAGCTCTGAAACGGTAGGCTGGATCGGAGAAGGAGAGATAATCCTACAGGGAGAGGCTACGCTCACAGATCCACTGGGGATGGAGCTGGGAGGACCCCATCTGGATCTGCATATGGAGAAACATCCTCACCAATCTGTCCACCTCGTTCTCTGATAGGCTGTGAGAGGACCTAAAAGATGAGGACACCTAGGACAGTCTGGAATGGTGCATGGGTGAAACGACCCTTGTTGGACAGTCTTGATGCCGATGGTTCCGGACCCGAAGGGGGGACAGGGGTATGAGGTTGGAAGAGAGACCAGTATCGGAGCTGGGGAACTGTGCTTTGACAGTCTCAGGGCCTTCGTAGGAGGCTCCAACTCCAAAAAAACTGAGGTGTCTGGGGGACCGTTTATGGTCCCCTGGCCTCCTTTGATTTCTTGTTAGGGGGTTGAGGCCCTGAAACAGAAGCAACTGCAGGAGATGGAGGAGAGGGAAGACTCCTGAGAACAAGCTTACTACATCCATCTGCAAGGGCCCAAGGGAGAAAGGCCCTGCAGATAGTGGAATCTACTTGAAGGTGGGCAGGACACAAACAGCAAATGCACTCCCTGTGGGCACCAGATACAGGGATCTTGTGCCCACAGGAAGTGGATTTTTTAAAACCTACTGGTTTGTCAGATTTCTCTGACATGGTTAGAAAAAAAAGACAAAGACATTCGCGACAGCAATGCATGCAAGGATATAGCACACTCTAAAAAAAACTTAAGAGGAACTAAGATCGTTTTTTTTCCCTTTGTTTTTTTGAGTAGAATAAGGTAGGAGAAAAAAAAAAAGGAAAATTTGTAAATTACGCCCAAAAAAAGCCCTAGCAGAGGAGTTCTAGCTGATCATGATGCTTTAGCTGAGTGTGGCAAACAAGATCTGTGGTATCTCAGAAGAGCTAGGTAGTAGGCTTTGGATCCTAAGCTTGCTGGCGGCCATTTTGGTACCGAGCTCAGAACAGAGACCCACAGGTTTGATGAAGACTAAACAGACATCATGACTTAAATGACTAACTCATTTATAATCGCATTAAATAACTTAATTTACCTTATTACATAAACATACAGTGAAAAATACTGAAAACAGCAAGCTTCTTTTGAAAAGATTCAAAATTATGCCTTCCATCAATGGAAATAACATGCATGATTTGCTAGCAATTATGATAGCACACGGCAAGAAAGCAGCTGACAAACCACCACAGTAAAGCAAAAACTGGCCAGCCTTTCAAAAATACAATAAAACATTTAGAAAGGATTATATACCCTTAAGAAAATAAAACTCAGCCTACCCCAAACAGGAAAATCCTTCAGTAACAATAAGAAATAAAGTACTGCAAAGATGAACTTTTTAAAAAAAGTCAAAGAAATACACACACACAAATTCTATTTACTATAAACACAGACATAAAAAGGTAGAGGGAGGAATAAAATAACGCAAAGGGTATCTTATCTGAACTCAGGAGAATGAAAAAGCCAGTAGCAGTTTGTCTTTTCAGAGATCCTTCTCTTCCAGTGGCACTAGAAAAGTTTGAAAGGCTGCCATCTGTGGTTGTGAAGGACTACCCTACACTTACATCTGATTAGTTCTTCAGATCCTCAGACCTGCAAAGGGAGAAGTCTGGAGCTCTGAGCGACTGACACAAAAAGGGTAGGAGGGCACTATAACCAAATACCAGTAAGACAGTGTGTGTTTGTTGAACATCTTTGGGATTTTGATGTAAAGGTTTAGATAAGTGTAGGACAGGTCTCCAGGTTCATTCCTTCCTTATTTTTTGGCAGCAGAAAGATTACTGAATCCCTTCCTTCTTAGATCTTGAGCAACAAGTATTCTAACCCCCCCCCCCCCCCACCGAGATGGCATCCAATCTAGAACCGCTGGGAACAGGGGGGTTTGACTAGATCGATGAAACTATATGAAAGTTGATCTGTTTTCTTAGATTTTCCATGGTTTTTAAAGGACCTTTCTTTCTTTCTTCTCTGAACCTCCTTCCCATTGATTTTTGAAATTATGTTTGCCTCAGTCTTGTTGGGAATGCTTATTCTATTTACTGAAAAATGAACCAGAACTAGAAGAAAAGTTTCAAGTATATTTTGGCAAGCAGTTAAAAAATCTGGGCAATCCCCAAAATTAACTTTCACCTTTCTGCAAATCTTTTAAAGACCTCAGCAGAAGGATGACAAAATTGAACCTCTTTATCTAGGGGAGCATTCAGGATCTCAGCTTTGACATCCTCTGGCAAATTCAGAGTATGCAGTGGGGCAAATCTCATCACTGACCCAGTGGCAGCTATTCTAGAAACAGCATCAGCAGTGTCAAAAGCACATTTAGAGAATGTTTGGTTACCTGAGAAATGGAGGAAATTAATGAATTCAGAGATGCAGTCAGTAATTAACTATCTTATACTGTCAAAGGACGGCAGCAGAAACTTGGGACACGTGAGCCTGATAACTTACTACTCTGAAGGATAAAGTACTAAAAGCTTACCTCAGCTTGTCAGAAGAAATAAGACTAGCTGTCATAAGGAAATTAGCAGACGTTGATTTTGACAGACATCATTGCAAGATCTGACTTTGGATTAGAAAAAAAAAAGTCTGTGGGATATGGCACCTTATAAAAATTATCAGAGTTTCTGAGAGCAGGTAGTTGACTGTCACACAAAATTGCTGGCCACAAAAAAAGCATCCTCTAAGGTTGGCAATAAAGCAGGAACAGCCACAGGCTGAAGAAAATCCACCTTAAATCATATCTTTGCTGGGATTCTGGTATTTCTTTTTGTTCTCACTGAAACAATTCTTTCATTTTTGAAATTGTATTAGAAAAAACGTGAGAAACACAGTAATTCTAATTCTTGTTGGCTCGGCTCCTCCAAGTAAGCAAGTGGGTTTGTGTGCTTCAAACTGTGTATTACTTTTACTTAACGGCTTAAGTGGGTTTGTGTGCTTCAAACTGTGTATTACTTTTACTTAACGGCTCGGCTCCTCCAAGTAAGCAAGTGAGAGAAACGGCAGCTTTAATTTATTACTACTTAATGGCATGCAGGCATCAGTGTGTGTGAATGGCAACAGCAGCAGCTTTACCTTTACTTAACAGAAACAGTTTCTGGGTGTGTGAATGGCAGCTTTTACGCAGGCATCACCAGTGTGTGTGTGTGTGTGTGTGTGTGTGTGTGTGTGTGTGTGTGTGTGTGTGCATGTGTGTGTGAACAATGGCAGCAGTGTATTACTTTTACTTAATGGCTCAATCTTCAATGTCTTATTACTATGCAGGCATCAGTGTATTAACTTTTAGCCTTACATTTACTTAACAGAAACCAGTGTGTGTGTGTGTGTTCCTCTTAAAATTTGTGGTTTCATAGCAAATCAGTGAGCTCAAAATTCACTAAATAAAATAATGACAGCCATTTAAGTTTCAGTCTTCCTATCTTTCAGGAAATGCATAGTAACACAAAACATTTTAGTCTAGCAACATTTCTAACATTATACAAGCAATGTTTAAAATGTGTCTTGGTTTTGGGCTTTTGTCCCCCCCCCCCCAATAAATTTTGGCTTTTTTCCAGATTTCTTGTGCTGCATAGACCTTTAGGGGGAGAGAAGTTTAGTGCTGCTTATGCCAAGTCTTTTTGTGTTGTTAGTAGCACAACAGGTAGAATGTTTGCTTTTGATGCAGAAGGCTGTGGGTTCTACTCCCACAGTATGTAAATGAATTGCTGATACTGTGTACTGTGTTGTACCTTTAAAGGGGGTGGATGCTGCAGTCCTGAGAATGCCCTCTTTGGCAGAGATACCTAGTAACTATGAACCTGTTAACAGTTTGCCATCCATTCCCTATTGCAATATTACTAACTTATCATTTTTTTAATGAAACACAGGCAATTTATTCCTCAAGGGAAACGGGCACTTTATTTGTAGATGGAACAAAATATTTGTTTGCTAGCATCAACCTCTTCATTACTTACAGATCTTACAAATCTCTCTAATGTAGAATTATTTAGATTACTTTTACTTCTGCAAAGATTGTGCAAATTTGCTGATACTGGTGGATTGTAGAAGTTTGAGTAGACTTTTACGATGGAAATGTTCTGAAATGGGCAGTTTTGTCATTATTGGTTCATGCATTTTGTTTCACTGCTTACTGGAAAAATGTTCAAAACAATACATTTATAATGCGCTCTAACAAGTGTGCTGTATTATACAAGAAATGTCATTTAATACAATCATGAAGGTGTATCACAGAACACATGTATGTTTCGTGTGCAAGGGGCCTATGATTTGAAAACAGGCCAAAAAAATAAGTTGTCTTACCATAACGTTCCATCTGTGTTGTTCATCATCTTTCATTCATCACTGATGGGCTCTCGGAATCGAGTCGGCCTATTACCAAGCTCGCGCCAGCCAAAAAAACTCTCGAGCTAAGTCTCTACCCAGAATGCCCTTCTCCCTGTTACCTCAGATCGAGTTTGCTAAGAAAGGAAGTAAAGCTGAGGCCACTTCTATGCCAGTACCCTAGTGCACCACTTAGACCCAAAGCATTCCAAAGGAGTCTTTGGAGGGGGAAGGAGGGTGGGAAGTGATGAATGAAAGAAGATGAACAACACAGATGGAATGTTATGGTAAGACATAACTTCTTTATCTGATATTGTTAATCTTCTTTGCATTCATCACTGATAGGACAAAATCCAAAGCTACCTTGAGGTCCATGGGTGGCCCTTATGGAAGAATATTCCTGAGTATCACTGAGCCAAAGGCAGCTCTCCCCCTGGAGACCAGGTCCAATTTATAATGACTGATAAAGGTATGAGGCTTAGCCCAAGTAGCTGCTGCACAGATGTCATCCATGGATGCCCTGGAATGGAAGGCTATACAAGTTGCCATAGATATAGTGGAGTGGGCTTTAACTTTTAGCATGGATTCATTATGGAGGGAAAAGGTGACACGTATGCAGTCCCTTAGCCATCTTGATAATGTAACCTTGGAGACAGCTTCTCCCATTTTGGGTCCTGAAAAGGAGATGAAAAGCTGTTCAGATTTACGGATAGGTTTGGTCCTGTCTAGGTAAAATCTTAATTGTCTATGTATGTGTAAGGTGTGAAGGCAATACTCTCCTCTACTGGCAAAATTCAGAAAAACGCTGGCAGATCAATGGACTGGTTAATAGAGAATTCAGAAACAACTTTGGGAAGAAAGGATGGGCTCATCCTAAGTGACACTCTGACTTTGTAAAAGACCAGGTAGGTCCTCTTGATACACAATACCTGCAGTTCCGAAACTCTTCTGGCAGAGGTAATGGCTACCAGGAACAAAGATTTCAAAGACAAAAACTTTAGGTCACACTTAGCAGCAGTCTCAAAGGGCTTTTGAGTCAAAGACTGAATGACTAAAGTGAGGTTCCATGGTTCTACGGGCTGTCTGAGAGGAGGCCTGAGATGAGAGGTCCCTTTGAGGAAAGCCTTGCAGAGGCGTAGAGAGGCAAGAGGGGTGCCATCTATACCATTGTGGAAATTGCCGCTAGATCCACTTGTACTGTAGATGCAGAGGCTCCGTTATCAAAAAACTTAGCCAAGTATTGAAGCACTGCAGTAACTGGAGCTGAAAACGAGTCTAGCATGTTATCCTTGGACCAAATGGAAAACCTTTTCCATTTATCCTGATATAATCTTCTGATGGATGGTTTATGAAAGGCCAGAATGATGTCTCAAACAGGTGAGGAGAGATTAGCTTGCCTGGCAACTAGTGGAAGTGGAGAAACCAAGCTGTCAGCTTTAGAGTGGACAGGTTTGGGTGACTCAACCCCTGGGAGTGAGTGATCAGATCTGGTAGAGGGTCCACAATCCACGGCGGTTATACTAGGTGAGGCCAAAGAAAGGGGAACCAAACTTGTCTAGGCCAGAATGGAGCTATGAGGATTGCCTTGCATCTCAGCCGAAGAGCGTTCTTTAGAAATTGTGGCATCAGAGGAATGGGAGGATAGGCGTAGAGAAGTCCAGTGGGCCAATTGTAGATTTGTGTGTCCCTCTGTGACTCCCCCTCTGGGGAAGTAGGGCGAAGTAGCTGCTGCACTTGGTATTTTATGGGGAGGCAAAAAGATCGCAGCAAGGCTGGCCCCAGTGGCTGAAGATTACAGACTCCACCTCGAGGTTGAGGGACCACTCGTGGGGCATGAGGATGCATCTGCTCAGTTTGTCTACAATCACGTTGGAGCTCCCTGGGATATGCATTGCTATCAGAAAGCGGTTGGAAGCTATCGCCCACTGCCAAATTCTCATGGCTTCTCGATACAGGGGGTAAGACTTGGCTCTTCCTTGCTTGTTGATGTACTAGACCCCTGACATATGGTCTGATTGAATTACAATTGTCCTGGAGGGGAGAGCCGAATAAGATGCCTACAATGGTAACAGCACGGCTCTCAGTTAAAGAACACTGATATGCAGGTGGGCCTTTGAGGTGAACCATGTGCCTTGGACAGTTTTTTCCCTGGAAATGGCCCCCTCACCCAATCAGGGAAGCATCCGTGGTCACAATGGCTGTGGGCTGGGAGGGTTGAAATGGGCGGCTCCAAAGATCTATGTCTGGCCTCATCCACCAAAGCAGGTCCTGCTTGCAAGAGTTGGTTATTCAAATCTTGTAATCCAGGGGATAACAGTTTGGGAACCATTGACACAGAAGGAGCCACTGCAGAATTCGCATAGTAGCTTTGCTAGAGGCACTAGTGGAATTGATGCAGCTATAGAACCTACGGCTTGAAGAACTTCCCTTGCAGAGGCTGATGTTTGAAAAAGAAACACTTGGATTTGAAGCCTCAATCGATGAAGTCTATGAAGAGGGAGTGATACCAGACAGGACTGAGTATTGAACAGTGCTCCACTGAACTCTATTTGCTGGGTAGGGATAAGATTTGATTTCTCCCAATGTATCATTATTCCCACCAATTTTGCCAGAGAGAATGTTGTAGCGCAGCTACCAGAAGAAGCTTGGTGGGGGCGGTAAGGAGCCAGTCATCCAGATACGGAAACACCCAGAATCGTTTTTGTCTCAAGTGAGCTGCTACCACTGCAATACATTTCGTGAACACTCTGGGGGCTGTAGAGAGACCGAATGGCATGGCACGGAATTGGTAATGACTGGCTCCTAGCCGGAAGCAAAACAGACTCCTGGAGCGTTTGTCCATCTTGATGTGGTAATACGCATCTAGGAGATCTATAGAGCACATCCAGTCGTCTTCTCTTAAAAAGGGAAGGATAATCTGAACCGTGACCATCTGGAATTTGGTGTGGGTGATAGACTTGTTTAAGCTGCTGAGATCCAAAAAAAGTGTCTCCAGTCACCAAAAGTACAGTTGTGTGCACTTACCATAAATGTAGATGTTCGAGTGTACTCACTGTTGTAGTCATTACATTTGGGTAATCTGCTCGCAGGTTGCCCTCAGTTGGCCTGATTAACAAAGTCTTGGGTCCTGCATCGGTTGTTGTCCCTTCTTCCATGATGTCAAGTCATCAGGGGTATAAACCATGCAGCCGACACCATTACATCAGTTTTTCTTGCCCCAGATGTCAGGTGCCCCCCATAATGGGGAGTAAATAAACATAAAAACACAAAGGTATACCTCCAACAAAAAGCAAATACACCAAAAAGGCTTTTAAGCATAGTAAAAGAAAGTAGAGGTATAGCCAGAAGAAATTAGGGGGCTGGAGGGAGGGTAACCAGGGCTGCAACAGTGAATACACTCGAACATCTACATTTATGGTAAGTGTACACAACTGTACTATGTTCTTCATGTTTCACTGTTGCAGTCATTACATTTGGGTAGATTCCCAAAGCTATGGTTGGGAGGAGGAGTTTATATAGCATTAGGGCCAGCTATAAGGCCCTGCAAGACAATTGGCAAATGATATTGCTCGGTGAAAGTATGTACAGAACTCCAGGTAGCAGCTTCTAGGATGTCCCTGGTAGGAACACCTATGAGAAAGGCTGCAGCTGTAGATGCAGCCCTGGTGGAGTGAGATCTGATCCCCTGGGGGATATGTTTTCCATGGTGCTTATAGCAGAAATGAATGCAATGGCTTATCCATTTAGAAATGGTTTGTTTTGAAATAGCCTTCCCCTGTGCCCCTGCAGCAAATGCTACCAGCAGTTGTTCAGATTTTCTTCGAGGTTTAGTCCTGTCCAAGTAGAATCTAAGTTGTTTGTGCACATCCAAGGAATGCAGAATCTGTTCCCCTTTGTTCTGTGGATTGGGAAAGAATGCTGGCAAATGAATGGACTGATTAAGAGCCACACTGGATACCACCTTGGGCATGAAGGATGGATTGGTCCTGAGTGACACCCAGTCCGCATGAAAGATGTTGAAAGGCTCCACTGCCATAAGGGCCTGTAATTCAGATATCCTTCTAGCTGAAGTGATTGCTAAAAGGAAGGCTGTTTTCCAAGAAAGAAATTTTAAGTCTGCAGTAGCAGCTGGCTCAAAGGCAGAGTGAGTTTCTCCAATACAAAGTTAAGGTCACAGGCAGGGTTTGGAGCTCTCCTGGGTGGTCTCAAGTTTTTTGCCTTTCTGAGGTACTGCTTGAGCAGCGGATGAGAGAAGAGGGAAGGTTCTGTGTTACAATGAGCTGAAATGGCCGAGGCATGGATTTTAATGGAGGAAAAAGACAGGCCCCTGTGAAGCGTCTCAGTTAAGTATTGCAAAATCTGAGGTAAATTGGTTGCTGCTGTGCTCATCCCTTGAGATTGGTTCCAGGCACAGAATCTTTTCCATTTGTCAGCATAAGATTTTCTAGTACTAGGTCTCCTTGCCTCTAAGATGACATTCATCACAGGTTTGCTGAGAGATGAAAAGGGTGAATTTAAGTGATTAGCCAGGCTGCAAGGTTCAATTTTTGAAGCTGAGGGTGCAGAAATTGGTTCTCCTGCTGGGACAGCAGGGAAGGGGTCTGAGGCAGGTGCCATGGAGATAACTGCGACACACTGCGCAGGAGGGGATACCAGTGTTGGCACTGCCAGTATGGAGCAATCAAGATCATCCTTGGTTTGTCCTGTTTGACTTTTAGTAGAACTATGGAGAGCAGACGCAGCAGGGGGAACACGTAGACTGATAGGTTTTTCCAGCTGAAGGACAGAGCATCCACTTTCCAGGCTTTTGTGGGGAGTCCTTTTGCAAAACTTGTCCAACTGGTAGTTCTGGGGGGAGGCAAATAGATCTATGTCTGGGCCCCCCATTCACTTGTCAACATGTTGAAAATCCTTGGTTCCAGTTTCCACTCGTGTGGGTCCATGAGGTTTCTGCTTAGTCCATCTGCCAGTGTATTTAATTTTCCTGGCAGGAATTGAGCTTGTAGGTGCACTTGGTAGCTCAAGGCTGTGTTCCACAATGCCATGGCTAGTCTGCAGAGGGGGTAGGAATGTGTACCCCCCTGCTTGTTTATGTACCACATAACTGTGGTGTTGTCTGTCTTTACCATTAGTTGTCCTGGACGAATGTAGCCATTGAAGGCTGTCAGAGCATTCTGTACAGCTAACATTTCTTTTTGATTGATATGTAGGTGCATATGACTTGGGTTCCATTTGCCCTGAATGCACTTCCCCCTGCCAGGTGAGCCCCCCATGTATAGTCTGATGCATCTGTTGTGAAGGTTTGGGCGGCAGAGCATAGTGTACATGGTAGTCCCTTGTTTTGGTGGCAGGTCTCTGCCTACCAGAGGAACTCTAGGCGTAGGCAAGGTATGAGAGGAATCATTGTTTCCAGGCTGTGAGAATGTTGACTCCATAGGCTTTTTAGATACCACTGTAGTTTCCTCATATGCAGTCTTGCATATGGAATTAGAAGAATGCAGGAGGCCATGAACCCCAAGGCTTGCAGTATTTGTCTTGCAGATAGCAGGGTTTTTGTGGCCACTTGTTTGAAATAGGTTACCGAATGAATTTCCTTTTCTGGCATAAGGTAAGCCATCTGGGAAGATGTATTCAAGCTTGCTCCCAGGAATGTAATTTGTTGACAGGGTACCAGTTGTGATTTCTTTTCATTTATGGTGTACCCCAGACAAGTTAGAACCCTTTTTACAAACGCCAGATTTAAAAGTATGCCCTGGCTTTCTACCTGAATTAGGCAATCGTCCAGGTATGGGTATATCTGAATACTTCTTTGCCTGCAAAATGCAATAACTGGAACCAGGCACTTTGTGAATACCCTGGGAGCAGTAGACAAACCAAAGGGCAGTGCAGAGAACTGATAATGCATGCAGCCTGCTTTGAAGCGTAGGTATCTTCTGCAAGATTCCCTGATTGGGATGTGCAGGTATGCTTCTTTTAAATCTAGTGTTGCCAACTAGGCGTCTTTGCCTAGCATAGGAAGTAATTGATGAAGAGTCAGCATCTTGAATTTTGAAATCTCCAGAAAGGTGTTTAGGATTGGACACCATGATTCGTCTTTTCTGGGTACCAGAGAAAGTCTGGAGTAGAAACCTTGTCCTTTTTCCTCTTCTGGTACCAGTTGAATAGTCCCCATGCTTAAGAGGGAAAGTACTTGTTTTTGAGCCTCTGCCCACTGATTCGGGGGCAAGTCTGGCCACCCATTTGGTGTTGGCAACGTGTGGAAATGAACTCTGTATCCCTGGACACTATATTTAAAACCCATTTGTCCTGGGTTACGAGTTCCCAGTTCTTTGCATGAAGACCAATCTTTCCCCCTAAAGGGGCGGTCAAAAGATAAGTGCTTGGGAATTTTAAAAGTAAGTCATTTAGACTGTTTACTACAGGGGGTGTCTTGTTATTTCCAGATTTGGAAGTGGAGGCCCCCCACTGCTTGGTTCTGAGAGTCCCCTGGGACTGAAACCTGTTTTTTTTGCTGTGTCTGGGTTTGGTTTGAGAAGACCTGGAAGGGACTGGAAAGGACCAATTCTTAGTAGGCCAGTGCCTACTAAATCTAGGAGGTTGCACTTGTAAAAAATCTTTAACAGTTTGCTTAGATTTAGCTTTATCTTCCATCTTTTTAAGAACGTCTTCAGCCTTGTTGCCAAACAGGCGGTCCTGATTTAAAGGAGCATCCAACAATTGCGCTTTAACATGATCAGGCAAAGATTCTCCTTAAGCCAAGCATGCCTTCTAAGCACAGATCCAGTAACAGCAGCCCTGCAAGAGGCCTCTAAAGAATCAAAACCACATTGCAAAGTATGTTTTCCAACTTGTTCAGCAGAATGCATTACGTCTTGTAAATCTTTATTTTCCATACAGTCAGGAATCAATATAATTTTCTGTTTAAGCAGTCCAATAACATGTTGCTGGTATTTTAACATATGAAACTGGCAGTTTAAAGCTCTGATTGCCAAGGTTGCAGAAGTAAAAACCTTTTTACCCCATCTATCCAGCGCCCTGGAGTCTCTATCAGAAGGGGTAGGATTTTTAGCAGTAGAAGCCTTAATGCCCTTGGGCCCCCTGAGAAATAGTCTCTGGATCTACAACAGGATTTTTGAAAAAGAACTTGTGGAACTCAGGAAATCTGTAGTATCTGTCAGGTTTACTAGAAGCAAGAGGCAGGAAATCAGGGGTCAAACTGGATTCCGAGAAAACGTCAATAATGTCTAGTACAGGAGGTATAGCCAAAGGCCTATGCTGAGGTAGAAGAAGGAAATCCCTAAGCCTCTTTTTTGAATCAGAAAATTCCTGGCTTTCCTAGTGAAAATGCTCCCTTAAAGTATATAAAGTTTCCCCAAAAGAAAAATCCTCAGGAGGGGAAGCAGAGGGAATGGAATCCTCTGCAACAGAATCCTCATAAGTAGGTATGGACAAATCCAGGTCAACAGAATCCTGATCAGAAGATTCATAATCATGCTCAGCCCTAGGCCTCTTGGGGGGGGGGGGGTTGACTACCCCTGATTAGAGTTATCAGATCTTCAGCCATTTTTATCATTTGTTTTTTAGGCATAGGGGCCTGAGCATGTGGCCTGGGTGTCGTTTTTTTTAGACATAGATCGAGATTTAGGCCTTAGTAATGAAGGAGGTGTCGTTTTAATATGCAAGTCTGTAGGCCTGAATACACCCCTCAGAAGCCGGTGCCTGCACAGCGGCTCCGGACCCATCCAAGGTAGAGACATCCGCGGGTTCCATAGTTGAATTATATTACAGCATACCGGACTCCGAATGGGTCTCAGTAGAGGCCTACGAATCAGAAGTAGCGGGTATCAGGGGCTCCAAAAGCACCTCACTGAGTACCGGCGAACTGGCGACTAGCTTAGGAGAAGCGTCGTCGGCAGATTTGGACCTCGGCGGCCTGTCTCTGTCTTTATCTTTGCTTTTTTTGGAATCCCGGTAGTCAGATGGCTAACAGACATTTCTGGATAATTAAACCGAGAACCGAAATATTTAGAGGCAAAAATATACAGACGACGGATAGTGCGCTGATTAAATAAAGCACAAAATCGACAGCAAGGTACGTCATGGTCAGGGCCTAAGCAAGGAATACAGTACGAATGAAAATCTTTATGAGATATTTGCTTTCCACAAGTAATGCAATTATTAACTTTTACTGACATCAGTAAGGAGCAAGAAAAAGTTTCCCCAACTGGGTAATTAGCTTTAAGTTGAAGACTTCGGTTCTGCAACTCGAAAACGAATATTTCAGGAGTAGGCAGACCGGCACTTGCGAACTGCTTCTGCTTCGGGCACCACAGAGCAAGAAAGACTGATGTAATGGCGTTGGCTGCATGTTTTATACCCCTGATGACCTGACGTCATGGAAGAAGGAACAGCAACTGACGCAGGACCCAAGACTTTGTTAATCAGGCCAATTGAGGGCAACCTGCCAGCAGATTACCCAAATGTAATGACTGCAACAGTGAAATACGAAGAATATTCTCGGGTAAAATCCAGATCTGCGCTGGTCTGGTGGAACTGATTGGATGACTCTTTTTTTGAGACAGCTTTATAATCTCTGAAGCTGCTTCTTCCCTTTGACTGGATGGAACGGCAGGAAGTTTTCTTGGAAATTTTGGCTGACAAGAAAGGGGAATGGTGTAACTTCTGGTGATAATATTCTGCACCCAACGATCGGTGGTGATAGCTTGACAGGAGCTTGGTGCAGAAAGAAACGACCCCAGACTGCTTCCAGAGGTAAGCAATCGGGCTGCCCCTCAGGAGCGCTGATAACCCTGTCCAGAGAAGAAGTCCCTGGAGTCTTGGTGGTGAGGACCCCCTCTGTCTCTATAGGGGTGTCTTCCAGAATTGTTACCCTCTCTGCCTCTGGGAGTATCATCACCACGTGTGGCACGGAAAGGACCCTGAGATTTCGTATACCACATTTTCCCACTCCTCTGATTCCTGTAGAAGGTACGTTGAGGGTTGGAAAACCATAGGCTTATGGCAGACATGGTTTATCCATCTTGCTCGCACCTGGCTAGCGTGTCCCTCACTTTGGAGCCAAAAAGGGATGAAGCTTCAATGGAAGCATTCAGAAAGGAAGGCTTGAAGGGATCCGCGAGGTCGCAGATGTGCATCCAAGCATGACGCCTCATAACAATGCCAAAGCCACTGCTCTAGCATCCCCTTCGGTCGCGTGTGAGAGCAACCTCATGGACGAGTTGGACATTGATTCCAGGGTTGCTATCTGCGAGGCCACTTTGTCCCTGACCTCGTCAGACAACTGTTCCGAGAGTGTCCCAGAGAGTTTGCAGATCAAGTCCCCCTGGAGCCTCGTAAAATGTACCAAATAATACAGGGAGTGTATAGCAAAGGTCCCTGATGCAAAAACAAGCTTCCCAAGTCTGTCCACAGCCCGGGACTCCCTGTTGGGTGGGTGGACAGTGGGACTTTCCTCAGCAAAGTCCTTTTTCGTGGCCACCGCCATCACCAAAGCATCAACTGGTAACCCTTTTGACCAGTGCGGATTCTCCACGGGAAGGGAAAGAATTTTGTCTGGTCTCCAGGGGATCACCTCAGTGGAATCAGGGTTCTTCCACGCGTGCTGCATGATGAGCTGGAAGAGCTCATCAGCAGTTGGGGTCACCCAAGAGGTAGAAGGCCAGGCACGAAAAGCCTGCAGGAACATGGACTTCTCAGACGAAGGGTTGGAGGGCTTCCAGTCACCACTCTGCTTTAACATCTCCAGGATGTCTCCAAAGGAGACATCATCAGGTGGTGACAGTGTGGACCCTTCACCATCATTTTAATCCATGTCTTCCGTTAAGGACTCCTCAGGCGAGTTCACGTGCTTCCTCGTGCATGTCTTCTTGCAAGGGGACTCCTCAGTGGGGGTCTCAGAGGACTCGGAAGAGTAGGTATTCTGAACAGGGGTGTCCCGTGGCTTTTCTGCTCAGTGTCCCAGCTCAGGGGGTGAAAACTGGGGTTCCGACATCAAAGGAGTGCTGCCAGAAGCAAGAGACCTCTCCATCTCGTGAAAGGCAGGACCGCCCGAAGAGGGATGGGAGCCCAGAACCGAGAAAAACAACCTCGAGACCGGGGATACTCCCTGCTTTGACGGACACACCTCCACAGATGGAGCCTCAAGCAGGATCGGTGCGGACGCAGCCATCGGCGCTGAGGAGGGAACAGAGGAGAATGTTGGCACCGTATCCCGGGCCCACTTGCCCGCCCCCCCAATCCCCAGATTGAGGAAGGACAGGTTCGACAGGAACCGAAGACCAAAGGGAGAAACTCGAAGCCAGAGTGAGATGCACCGTGGGCGCTGAGGTGATGGGTTCCAAGATGGATGTTGGAGCAGAAGGCTTCAGAACTGAGATAGTTGAAGGAGGAGTGTAAGATGGAGTCAGTGTATAAAGCAACCCAAGTCCTGCAGGTGGATGGGTTTAGAAAATGAGGGAATCCCCCTGGCTACCAACAGCTGGTCCACAAGACGCACCATGTCTTGCTCTGAAAGGCTCCTGGTGGACCTAGTGGATACTCCAGAGAGTTAGGACGTTCGAGAAATGGGCTATACGCTTGGCCCAGAAATGGGTCTACAGAGGGGAGTATCGGGTCCGTGGTGCAAGGTCTGCCAGCACCAAAGTCTCTAGTTTCAAGACCGGAAGCAAAGGGGTCAGATCCAGTGAGCTCGTTACAATGCTCGGTGCCAAAGTGGCACTCGGAGCCAAAATGGTTGGTTCCAAAATGGAAAATGATGTAGTCGAAGGTGTGCCCTGAGCCGAAGTAGCTACAGGTGCCAAAGTTGAAATAGACGTAGTAAGATCTATGATCGTTGCCAGAGGCAGGACGTGTGCCAAAACAGGCATCAGTGACGAATGTTTTAAGACGGTCGGAGCTGAAGAGGCAGATTTATGCTCCGATGATAACTTAGGGACCTTAGATTTCCCAGGTTTGCTCTGGTGATGGTGAAGAAGGAACAGAATGGGATCTCTTTTTGTCCTTAGAAGGAGGGGTTGAGACCTCCATCGCAAAAATGGCCTCTGAGAAGGGAGACTTGAGCAACCCCTTCAAAATTAGTTTATTTTTGTGCTCATTAAGAGTGCGTTGGCTGAAGCTTTGACAAATATCACATGGAGGCTGCACCAAAAGGTGGGCCACTCCCAAACAGTATACAGTCATCATGCAAATCACGGTTAGGTAACTTGACCTTACAAGAAGTACAATGCTTAAAGCCTGAAGTACCCTTCTTATCCGACATCTTGGTAGAAAAGGACACCACAACCAACTGTATAATCCAACAATAATGAAGTCAACTACGTTCAGAAAAAAATCACAAGAAAATCACCAATATAACAATACACAGTATGAAGAGAAGAAAGGAAAACACCTGAATAAAGATAAAAGCTAACAGGTTAAGCAAGAGAAAACAATACCAGCTATAGTATTGAAAAAATACCACAAGGGTAAGGGAAAAGGCCGTACCAACAATGGTACTTGAAGTTTACCAACGGTAACAACGGGTAGAGTGGAAAGAATAAGGTTAGACTGAAAAAAAGATACTAGCAATACTAAAGGTTTGGTAAAATATGAAGATATCCAAAACTTTTTACACAAATATCAAGAGAGATTTCACTTAGCTGAGAGCTCGGTTGAAACGTGGCTTTCTGGCTATGTGGCAAACGAGATCTGTGGTAACAGGGAGAAGGGCATTCTGGGTAGAGACTTAGTTCGAGAGTTTTTTTGGCTGGCGCGAGCTTGGTAACCGAGGGCTTGGAACCGAACCCATCAGTGATGAATGGAAAGAAGATTAACAACATCAGATGTAATCTTTATCCGCCACTGGCCAGATGTATTTTCTTTGAATGTGGGTTTCAATGCTGTTTTAATGAATGTGAGTTTCAAGGGCAGAGAAGTTTTAATGCTAAGTCTATTTTCACTGTGAGATGGTATTGCTTTGTTTAACAGATGTCTATTAGTGTTTGTGCTATAAAATGTAAAATAAAAGTTGTAACTGAAATCCAAATAACCATTGTAGAAGGAAAGCAATATGCACATTAAGTGCTTTCAGTAAATGAGGCAAAATAGCCAAGTAATGGGACATTGGAATGGCTGCAGGGGGGAGGGCTGTGTATTGGGTGGTCCCATAAGACCATGATTTTGTGACAGGGGAAGGGCAGCAAACTCAGACAGCCCCAGGCGGCACAAACTCTAGCTATGCCACTGATCAGTAGGCCATGGAGATTAGAGAATGACTTTTGGAGGTCCTAGCAAACTATACTCGACTTTCTCATCACAATACAATCACCAACTCAAACTGTCTTAAATTAACTCTATGCTTACCACCTTCTCTTCTGCTACACACACAAAATAACATTGTACGATAATTTTATTACTGATCAATCACATCTCCTCCACCTCTCCTTATCACAAACCACACGGCAAGACACCTAACTGCAAAGCCCATCCTGAAGTCAAAACATTTTAAACCTTACCTTTTGCTGCACACATATCACAAGATAATCTCTATTTACATCTGATGCACATAAATACCACTCTTACTATTTCTAAACCCACTATCACAGTTGACACGCTTCTCCTGACCTGACTAGCTTCTTTACTCTTAATTCTCAACCTCACTACAGCTATATCCTGGCATACTCCCACACACCAATACACATCAACAACTTCCTCCAACCATCTCCCCAATAAACATCACAGCTTTTCACATATCTCTTCCCAGCATTTCCCCATACTCTCCCATATTATTCAAGCCACAAATTGGCCTCCTCACTTCCTATGAAACCAAATTTGACACCAGTACCATCACCTAGGAATAAAAAAAACACTTACCATGGTATTCATTCCTCATTACCTATCTACTCAAATGTGGAGACATACATCCTAACCCTGGCCCACCCTCTAATCCTAACCACAAGAGTAACCCCAAAGATTTAAACATACTTACACTGAACCTCAGAACTATATGTTATAAGCCAGCCCCACTGCACGCCCGGATTGATCAAAATAAACCAGACATACTAGCCCTTACCAAAACATGGCTACACTCCAATGTAAAAGACTCAGAAATAATACCTCCAAAACTTTGCAATAACCAGAAGAGCTGTATCTAAAAAAGGGGGAGGGATAACACTTCTTTATCCCTCTACACTCATCACACCCTACACCAGTAACATACCCATCTTTTCCAATGCTAAGGTACTAATCTCTTTTTTGAACCCCAAAATATCAAAAAGAATTTGCATAATAGTAATATATATCCCACCAGGTAACAATATACCAGTATTGGAAATTATTTTACCCTGGACTTCCCAAACAAACCTCAAAACAATAACCTTAGGAGATGCAAATATAGACTGGCAAACCATAGCCTCCATATCTCCCCCACAAATAGTATAAACCTGTACATTTTTATTCAGCTTATGATACTCCAGCAAGATGCAGCAAAGATCTTACCTGCCATTCCACCCTAGACCAGATCCTAGTATCCCACCCTGCCAATTACCCCTCTTCCAGTACACTGTCTAGCGCTCTGAGTGATCTGCCAGCTTATTCCCTTAGAACAAACTCCCAACAACTAAGAGTACACACTGTAAAATCAGTTACGAACTCAACTAATTTTTGTCAGCATAAATTCAACAATCTCCTACGTGAAACAGACTGGAAACCCCTTAAACAACTACCCCTTAATGATGCTGTACTATACTTTAATAACACCTTCCTTCACATACTCGATACCCTAGCTCCCATTTGTATGAAAATAATCAAAAAGAACTCCGCACCATGACTTTCCAAGGAATGTAAACACCCAATGATCTAAAGGGACCTAGCCTGGTTAACCTGGAAACAAAACAAAAATGAACAAAATTATGTTAATTTCAAAACACTACATAAAGTGACAAAACTAATTAACAGAGATAAGAAGTCATATTATTCCCAGCTTCAACTCCAGCATAAAATCAACCCCAGTAAATTTTGGCATTCCATATCTTTTCTACTTAACCCTGGAACAAATGGAGAGCACACCCTATCACTGGATACCTCTCCATCACAAATAGCCGAAAACTTTAACAAGCACTTCATAAAATTAATATCAGACCTACTAACTAACACCCCTAATTGCTGGACCCCCCCACCCTTCAACCTATTCAGACACCAAACCCAGAGCATCAACTCCTGTTAACCCTGTCATTAATAACCCCCCTACTCAACAAACTGTCATTCAAACCCCATTCTCATTTCAGCCCATAACCACTGACACCATTAAGAAACGGCTACAAAAACTAAAAATCCTGCTGTACCCTCAGCTGATAATCTTCCACCACACTACCTCAAACTGGCTGCTAACTCAATCGCCTACCGAATCAGTATCTTTATAAATAGGTCTTTACCCAAATCAGAAGTACCTACTACCATATGGAAACAACCTCACATCACCCCCATCCTCAAAGGAGGCAACTCTTTTGATTCATCCAGTGTCCGTCCTATATCCATCTTGTCAACCATATCCAAAATTCTCGAGAGAGGTATCCATCAGCAGGTAATGCAATATCTATTGATAAACAATCTTTTAACCAAAGCCCAACCTGGTTTCCAACCTAGCCACAGCACAGCTACAGCCCTATTATCTTTTACAGACACCGTGAACAAGGCCAGAGATGCAGGATGCTATACAGCCTCAGTATTCCTTGATCTCTCCAAGGCCTCTGACACAGTGTCTCACCCGTTACTATTGAACACCCTAACTTAGGCTTCTCACATAACACAGTAAAATGGTTTCAGAGCTACCTCTAGGATCGTAAACAAGCAGTGAAATGGTCCAATGAACTCTCACCCTTTCTCCACAACCCTACTGGAGTCCCCTTCAAGGTTCCATCCTAGGACCCCTACGCCAACATTTTCACAAACAACCCTCACACTGCTTCTCACCCTGGAACCCTCAGTCAGTACGCTGATGGTTCACCATAAACTGTACAGCTCAATCACTACCAGAACTACTTTCAAAAACTCAACAGTCCCTTACTGTAGTCGAATCCTGGTTAAGAAATGCCCAACTTTTTCTTAATCCAAAGAAGACGAAACTAGCACTCTCTGATCCCAGAAACACCTCCCCTGTCACTGATCATTTTAACATCCTTGCATCAGACAACACTGTCATAGAAATGGCACAGGAAACCAAACTTCTAGGATTATCATTGACAATAAACTTTAATTTGACCCCCATATACAGCAAAATATAAAGAAAACTCAACAAAAACTGGTACTCTTGTATAGAAACACACCTTTCTTTACTGCAACACCCAAAACTACCCTTGCAAAAACATTTTTACTTCCCGCCCTTCTTTATGGTACCCCTATCCTAACTAACTTACAAACTTCTACCCTAAGCAAGATGGAACAGAACTACAACAAAGTTGCAAAGTTTGCCACAAACTTTAAATATCACACACACCACTGTAAACCACTCACAGAATTAAACTGGCTTGAGCTCCCCAATCATCTTTCCTTTAGTCAGCTATCCACCTTGCACAACCCTTATTTTCAAGCCTACTGCCTGCCCTGCACTAGCCAATCTAGTCACACGTTACACACCAAATCAATACCTACGATCAGAAGACAAATCTCTCTTAGCTATCTCAAAACCCACAAGAAAATCAGGTCACTCTCTGCATTCATACTCTCTCTCTATACTTTGGAATTCACTACCTCTAGCTACCAGGTTTATGCCTGGGATAACCCATTTCAAAGCCTCTTTAAAAAAAATCATCTCGAAAATACAAGGCTCTGCTCCTGCATAAAGCTTGCCTAATGTTCAGTTATTCCTACTCTTCCACACTAGCCTCATCCTCCTCTTCTGTCACATTTCAATCCCTTACAGTCTGCAAGATCCTAAGGCTCTTCTAACTCCTTCTCTGTTTTCTATATCATATCCTTAAGCTACTGTTCAGGCTGTATTGCTACTACTCTTCTTAACTCTCTCACTACCTTTCTGCATCACTAACTTTCTGGCTATTATTTTCCTAACTGAAACCAACGTTCTATTTTTCATGTACTATAACAGTCAATGTCACACACTGCACTACCTACATACTACTTTTTTGGACACTATCTACATCATGTATGGTGAGAGTGATTACTATTGTCTATAATGTTGTAACTCTATGGAATTGTCTAGATGTGTAGTATATATAACAGTTTGTTCTTTCAACTTATTTTGTATAGTATTTCTAATGTAATTTATATTGTATTGGATTATACTGTATTTGTACTGTACTGTATGTGGAGCTTTTCTCCCCAGGCCTCTGCTGATAACAGGTTCTGTAGATCCAGTCAGTCCACTCCAGTAAACAAATGTCAAACATATAAAAATAAACAAACTGGAACAGAAAGAAGAAAGTTGTAGCCAAATGTAGGGACCCTACAACCCGAAAAATTATCAAAGATCCTACAGGGATGTTAAGACATTTCAGAAATTTTATGAAAATCTGTACAAAACAATGGGGAAACCAAAATAAGCCATGAATGGAAACACTTGACTTCTCTGTTAAACACCCAAAAGCTCCTATGGAAAACTTCAATGAATTTAAGGAACTTACTCTGTGCAGAAATATTAAAATTCACTTACGACTGTACCCTCCTTGCCCTTAATATAGCAGCACAATTCATTAAGGAAGTCTATGCGCATTAAGAAAAATGTATAAAGCTAGCAGTCCCTACCAAAACCAAGTATCACTGGAATTTCGAAATCAAACCACCCTGTTGGCCACCACCATAAATACACTAGACAAGAAAAGAAATCTTAAAATAATTTAGATTAACCCCCCTTCTCAAGAGCATCAAAATCGTGACACACAAATAAATAAATAAATAAATAAAAATTAAAAAAAAGAACACTAGCAGGTCCAATAAATTTTTTTACAAAATCCTTGCAAACAAATTAAATACCACCTTCATTCCCAAGACTTCTATTTAAAGCCTCAAAAATATCTGAATCCCTTGCACCTCTGATTATCTCAAAAAAGAAGTTATGTACTTACCTTAACGTTCCATCTGAGTAGTTAGACTTCATTTGTCATCAACTTGTAGGTTTCGGATCCGGACTGATTCAGAGACGCCAGTTTCACCAGCATCAGATCTGAGCTCCAAGCTCCTCCCCTTACCCATAATACTACTGCACCTCCTTCCTTCCCTCAGATCGAGTTTGCCATACAACAAATCAGCCTGATCAGCAAAAACCTGGCCCACCAGAAAACACAAGAGGGCCGCAAAGGCACTCTCTCTTAGACACTTCAGATAAATGAATCCAATAACAAGGCCAGGGGGAAGGAGGGAGGGACGGCTGAATATAAATGAAGTCTAACTACTCAGATGGAACATTATGGTAAGTACATAACTTCTTTATCTGAAGTAGTTAACTTCATTTGGTCATCAACCTGTGGGACATAGTCGCCAGTTACCATAACCTTGGGAGGCCCTCATGGAAGGATATTCCAGAGCATCATGGAGCCAAAGGATGCTCTCCCTCTGGAAAACATGCCCAATTTATAATGAGAAATGAAGGTACAAGATGAGGACCAAGCAGCCGCTGAACAAATATCATCCAAGGATACTCTGGACCAAAAAGCAGCTGACGTAGCCATTGACCTGGTAGAATGGGGATGAACCCTGCCTGGAATAGGCATACCTTTATCTTTGTAAACCTGCAGAATGCAAAGGGAAATCCACTTGGCAACTGTCACCTTGGAAACTGGTTTGCCTAGAAAAGGTCTAGCGAAGGACACAAACAATTGGTCAGTCTTGTGAGAGAGATTAGTCCTGTGTAAGCAGAAACTTAACTGCCTATGTACATCTAACAAATGTAGTTTATATTCCCCCTTGTTCTGAAAATTTGAAAAAAAAGACAGGCAGATTGATTGACTGACTGATTGACATTTGATTCTGAAGCCACTTTAGGCAAACAGGAAGGATTAGTCCGAAGTGAGACCCTGTCTTTATGAAAAAACATATAAGTGGGTTTTAACAGATAATACTTGAAGTTCTGACACTCTCCTAACCGAGGTGATAACCACTAAGAAAGCTGTTTTCCAAGACGACAATTTCAAGTCCACAGAGGCAGCTGTCTCGAAGGGCGGAGCAACTAATGCCTGCAAAACTAAGGTAAGATCCCAAGGAGGAGTGGGGTCCTTAACCGGTGGCCTTAAAAGAAAAATCCCTTTAATGAAGGTTTTGCAAAGTCTGGAAGAAGCCAAGGACCCCATGTTTTCACCTACACGGAAATTAGAAATGGCAGCCAGTTGAACCTTCACCGAAGAGCTGGCACCCTGCTGGAAAAGGTGTGCTAAAAATTCAAGAACCGCTGGCACTGGAGCCGTAAAAGGATCTAAATCCATCTGAGAAGCCCAGATGGAAAAACATTTCCATTTACTATGGTAAAACTTTTCTGGTAGATGACTTATAGGCTGCCACCAAAATAGACCTAACAGGGGAAGAAAGTCCGGGAGTCCTGGCAATCAATGGAACTGGAGTACCCAAGCCGTGAGCTTCAGACTGCCCAGGTCTGGAAGGGGAATCCCTGATGGGTGCGAAATAAGATACTGAATTGGATCCAAGATCCAAGGAGGAGCTACCAGATGACACCACAGACAGGGAAACCAGATCTGGTGAGGCCAGAATGGGGCAATGAGGATGACTCTGCTCTCCAACAGACGAGCCTTCTGTAAAAACTTTGTCATGAGGGGTAACGGAGGATATGCATAAAGAAGACTGGGAGGCCAAGCATGGACCACAGCGTCTCTGGGGGTTTCCCCCTGAGGGGGGATCAGCGCAAAGAACTTGCTGCACTTCGCGTTGGAAGGAGATGCGAAGAGATCGCAGCAAGGCCGACCCAACTTGAGGAAGATCTGCTCTGCTACACAAGGATTCAGAGACCATTCGTAAGGCATCAGGATAGTTCTGCTCAATTTGTCCACTAGTATGTTGGACTGACCCGGAAAGTGAATTGCTATCAGAAAACATTTGTTGGAGATCGCCCATTCCCACACTCTCATGGCCTCTCAACAAATTGGTAGGATCTGGTTCCTCCCTGTTTGTTGATGTACCAGACCACTGACATGCTGTCTGTCTGAACTGCAATAGTTCCCAGAGGAAGAGAGGCATGAAGGGCCTGCAATGCTAATAAGACCGCCCTCATCTCCTGAACACTGATATGCAGATTGGTCTTGTTTAGGGACCACATGCCTTGGACTGTCCTGCCCGAGCAATGCCCCCCCCCCCAAGTTGGGAGGTGTCTATGGTCTCCGTGGCTTGGGGAGGGGCTGCAAAGTAGCGTCCTTCTACTATCTTCGGAGATTGAAGCCACCAGAGGAGGGACTTCCTGCATGCCTCGCTTATGCGAATCAGATGCGTCAATGGCCAATCCAATAAAGACCACAGGACTGCCAACGTCCACTGCAGAACCTGCATGTGAAGACGAGCACAAAGAAGAAGAGTGATAGTGGCTGTCATGGATCCTAGGGCTCTTACCAGTGCGGCTGGGGGAAAGGGATACTGAAGAATCGCGAGAACATGAGGATTTAGGTTCTGAACCCTCTCTGGAGTCAGAAAGACTCTGGATTGCAATGTGTCTACTCTTGCCTCTATGTAGTCCAGGACCTGAACCGATTCTAGAGAGGACTTGGCTATATTTATAGTGATGCCCAGCAAGTCTGACAACTTCCGGAAATAATCCCTGGCTTAACAGAGTAGATGCCTGGTGGGAGCGGCAAGGAGCCAATTGTCCAGGTACGGATAGACCTGTACGCCCTGAAGCCTCAGGTAAGCCGCTACTGCTGCCATGACCTTGGAGAACACCCTGGGGGCTGTGGTGAGACCGATGGGTGGGGTCCGGAACTGGTAGTGATTGGCCCCTAGCCGAAAGTGGAAAAATCTCCTGGAGCACCTGTGCATCTTTATATGGTAGTAAGCATGCAGGAGGTCTACTGAGCACATCCAGTCGTTTTCCTGCAGATAAGGCAGGATGGATTGTAAAGTGACCATCCAGAACTTTTCTTTGGCAACTGCGAGGTTCAGAGTGGAAATGTCGAGAATTGGCCTGGAGTCCCCCCTCTTTTTTTGGCACCAAAAAGAACCTGGAATAGAAGCCTGATCTAGACTGATATGGGGGACAGGCTGGGTGGCCAGTTTGCTTAGCAGCTTTTCAACTTCAATTGCTGCTGCCTCCCTTTACGTGGGTGGAACGTCCGGGAGGTGCTTTGAGGGCGAGTGACATGTCACAAAGGGAATTGTGTAACCTCTGGATATTATTTGGAGTACCCAACGGTTTGCTGACACGGATTCCCATGCCATCAGATGCATAGAAAAACGGCCCCCAACTGCCTCCAGAGCAGAGCAGTCGGGCAACCCTTCAGGGCTGCTGTGTAGGTCTGTCCGAGAACGGTTCTCGAGACCCGAAGTTCTTCGAACCCCCCCCACCTCTGGGCTGGCGTCTGTCTCGTCCCCCTCTGCCTATAGGGGAAAAGGAGTCCCAAGTGTCCCAGGAATACTGAGACTTCCGGAACCACATCTTCTTTTGCCTGCGCTGATTCCTGGAGAAGGATCTTTGGGGGTTAGAGAAGCGGATCCCAAAGTCAGATAGTGACTTCCCATCTTTCTCACTCTGGAATAGTGCATTAAAGACCATCTTCCCAAACAAGGAAGAGCCGTCATAGGGAGCATTTATAAAAAAAACACCTTGAAGGGTTCCGCAAAATTACACAGCCTGAGCCAGGCGTGTTGCCTCATAGCAATGCCGGACCCGGCCGCTCGTGCCGCTACTTTGGTGGCATGAGAAAGGAGTTGCATGGACATGTTGGTAACTGCTTTCAGAGTGGCCATTCACATAGAGAAAGTGTGTTTATTCTCTGGCGACATGGACTCTGGGGAAGTAGTGAACTCTTTGATCAGGTCACGCTGCAGACTGGTAACATGGGCCATATAGTTCAGGGCCCTTATACACAAGGAAGGCTTGGGTATCCTCCGTGAGGGACTTGGGGGAGTACAGGTGCCTCCTCTTGCATTTGCTTTTGTGAGAAACCTCTTAGGTGGTGCTTTCTGGAGAGGATTCACAAACAGCCTGTGGTTCGAAGGGAACAGTCTGGGGCAAGTCAAACACAGGCTGTCACTGCATGGGCAGATTGGCATAAGGCACACCAAGAAGAGAGGGGGTTGGTATGGACTCCGAGGAAATGGTCAGGGGCCTCGACCCATGTGGGAGAACCCTCTCCACAACGTTGAATGCAGATGGGGAGCGAGCCTCCACCAAAAGACAGGATGCTCTCCCTGGATCCAACATGGGGATCAGAGCCGAGCCCGAAGGCGCCGAGACACCAAAGGGTAGGCCATGACCCGACAAGGTTGGAGCAGATGGAGAAAAACCCAGCCCCTTGGATGCAACGCTCAGGCTATGGCTCAGAGAGCTTGGATCTGACTTGGTCAGACCCGACACGCTCAAGGGAACTGCCAGTGTTGAGGTAGATGGTACCATCGGTGTCGGCCCAGACTCTGGAACTTCTCAGATCCAAAGACTCCGATACCAGAGGACGAATCTGAGAAGGAGAAATAGGGCCAAACAATGGTAGTGAGCCACCATCGCCAGAGGGAGAAGGGAGAGGGTGTGCCAGCAAGACCCCCATCTGCAACTGAGTGCAAATAAACCTACCCATTTTTCTGTCCATATCGGCTTCTGATAAGCTTCCGGTAGACCTTGAAGAGGCAACCGACGCCGGCTGGGAAGGATGGTGTATGAAGGCCCTAGAAGGAGGCCGAACCTCCTCCAGCTCTGGGGAAAACCTCAGGGAATGGAGCTGAGGGGAAGTCGGCCTGGTAACAGCAGGTAGCTTGGAAGGAGGACCCGCCAGATCTGAGCATTCTGGGGATTTCTTCCTTCCCTTTTCTTTCTCTCTCTCTCTGTTCTCTAGATTCCCTTCCACAGGTCTGTGGTCAGGATGGTGAGTCCCAGCCTGGGAGGGAAGGACACAATGGCCGAGGTAGTTATGGTCACAGCCGTGACCGCAGAAACAGTAGACAAGGAGGCGGCAGCCTCCGTAAAAGGGAGAAGACCCTTTAAAATCAGCTTGGCCCTGCAGTCTTTCAGGGTCCTGGGGTTAAACTCCACACATATAGAGCAGTCGGAGGACAAGTGTGCTGCCCCCCAAACATACATCACACAGAGTGGGGCCATCCGCCGGTGACAACTTATGGCCACACACTGTGCATTTCCTAAAGATCAACTTCTGTTGATCAGACATCATCCAGCCCATAAGGTGCAAGGTACCAAAGGCAAAAACCCAACCCCAACACACACACACACACACACACACACACACACACACACACACACACACACACACACACACACACACACTCTCTCTCTCTCTCTCTGAAATACGAGGTGGGAAAGGGGGAGAAGGCCTGTACTAACTACACTACTAAACAGAAACTCTACTCTATATATTTTTTTTTACCTAATGGAGAATGCAAAGGGGAGGTTAAGGAGGAAAAAGGGGACAAAAATCTACCCCAAAACCCTGCACACACACCAAAAAATACCTCAAAACTGTCCTACCAGCCTGGACCTGAAGGGATCACGTTGTAGGTGAAGCCACGGCAAACAAGATCTGGGGGGGGGGGGGGTGCAGTGGTAGTCCGGATCCGAAACCCACAGGTTGAAGACCAAATGAAGTTAACTACTTCAGATCAATCATTAACTGAAAGTGCCAAGAAAGGACAAAGATAGTGTGAAGATTGAGGAAAGATGGGCGAAGGCTGCCAGCCTAGTCAAACAGAATTTGATACATAATTCTATCTTTTGTATATATAAATGTAAAATACAGGCTTGTGTTCTTAAATGAAAGAAAACACTGTAAAATGTGAACTTCAAGATTGATGCAACATTGCCATCTGCTGTAAAGAAACCTAAGCCAAGCATTTCAAATGTGAAGGTGTTTTGTACTCTAAATCAACCATGCAGTGTATAATCAGACTTCAGATCACAATTGTTTTACTTCTTTTGTTAGCTTAGTCAGGTTGAGCAGACAGCATGTCAGCACAGGAGTATGGAAAGCTGACAAGGAGCCAGCTGGTGGAGATGTGCCAGACTAGGGGACTGGTGCATGGAAACCAGACCAAGGCAGACCGGATTGCAGCCTTGGTTACAGCTGCATCAGAAAACAGCATCCAGGAGGACAATCAGACTGGCAGTGGAGATACAATATCCTCAGAGAATGAACAGCTCAACCTTTCTGCGAAGGACAATCAGACTGGCAGCAGAGATACAATATCCTCGGAGAATGGACAGCTCAACCTTTCTGCAGTGGGGCGTTTGGAGATAGAAGCCGAAGAAAAGGAGCATCACAGGAATCATGAGAGGGAAATGCTGACTCTTCACCAGAGTCATGGAGGTAATGGGGAAGGGAGTAACTGGACCCCAGAAGCACAACAGGTCAGTACATTTCTTCCGCAATTTAAAGAGGGGGATAATTTTGATAGTTTCATTCACATGTCTGAAAGGGTATGCAAACAGTATAGTGTTGACCAAAGGCTCTGGGTATGGTTCCTGACCCCCTTACTCCATGGGAAAGATGTAACTTGTATGTCACAAATGCCTGACTCTGTCTGCTTTGATTACACTGCTGTAAAAAAATGTCTGTTAGAATGTTTTAAGCTAATACCTGAAATGTATAGGAAAAAGTTACGTGAGCATAGATGCAAAGGGAAGAAAATGTATGTGAATATGTTGCTGAACTGAGCACTTATTTTCATAGCTGGGTGAGTGGATGTCAGGTCACCACTTTTGAAGCGCTGGCAGACCTTTTGGTGAGGGAACAAGCCCTTAGCACTTTGCTTGAGGACATGAGGATCTGGTTAGCTGATAGACAATGTGCTACATCAGATGAGTTGGGGAAGAAGGGAGACCTATACCTGGCCAGCAGGGCAGCCCTGCACAGGACGGGGACCCCCAGTACTGCTCATAGGTCTAAAGGAACCCATGATAGGCAGCACAGATTGCCCCAACAGAATCTGCCAGTAGCAGGGGAAGCCACTAGTCCACATACACGTCCAGGAACTAGGGTTAAATGTTTTGAATGCAACCAGTGGGGCCATGTGGCATACAGATGTCCACAGAGGCAAGGTGGGGAACCAAAGGTGAGGGAGCCAGTAAGTGGTAAACACAAAATGCCAATAATGGGTTGTCTTGAGACAACAAGGGTATGGAACTACCATCCTGCAGATGCCCTGTGATGGAAGGGTTCGGATGAGGCAGTCCCATGTACCTATGCAGTTACACGCAGTGAGGCTAGAAGACAAGCATGTGGGTCTGGTAGCCTGGGGGAAACCCAGACAGACTGCAAACTTGCATCCAGGACTTCTGAGGTGGTTACTTCAGGGAGGGAGCTACTCTGTAGTAGTGAGACTGAAGGTGAGCCACAGCTGCTTGTGGGTACTGATGTTCACTTGGACAGGGTAATTGCAAAGGTAGAGGTGAGTAGTAGTACCCAGGCTGACAGTGAGGCACCACTGTCAGAGAATGCCAGACTTCCTGTGGAAGGGGAGCTGGGAAGGGTTACAAGGAGAGAGTTGAGACAGGCTCAGCTCTCAGACCCTACATTGCAAGGCCTGAGGCAGGTAGCTAGGGAGGCAACTGATTCTCAAGGGAAGGGGGAATCTGTATACTGGGACAAAGGGTTACTATACAGAGAGTGGACCCCTGGGGGAGGGCTAGAAGATGAGAGAGTATAGCAGTTGGTAGTGCCTACAGCCTACCGTCTGGAGCTCCTAGCCATAGTCCATGATATTCCCTTTGCAGGTCATATAGGCATAAAACTTACAAAGAGGCGTATTATGCAGAACATCTATTGGCCTGGAATTTCCAGAGATGTAACAGGGTACTGCAGGACCTGTGAGCAGTGCAAAAAGGTAGGCAAGGCAGGAGACAAGGTGAGAGCTCCTCTAATGCCTTTGCCTGTAACTGAGGAGCCATTTCAGAGGGTAGCTATGGATATTGTGGGTCCTCTGAGTGGTACCCCAAGTTCCACAGGGAAAAAGTATATCCTAGTGGTAGTGGATTATGCTATAAGATACCCTGAGGCAGTGGCTTTGTCCTCCACTGAGGCAGAGAAGGTGGCAAATGCTATGTTAGAGATTTTCAGCAGGGTAGGTTTCCCAAAAGAAATACTGACTGACCGAGGTGCCAATTTCATGCCAGACCTGCTGGCTTGTCGGTGGAAGTCCTGTGGGGTGAAGCACATGAAGACCACCCCCTACCATCCCCTGACTAATGGTCTTGATGAGAGGTTACACTGTACAATCAAGTCCATGCTACGGGCATTTGCAGATCAGTTTAAGAGGGAGTGAGACAAATATTTGTCCCATCTGTCATTTGCTTACATAGAGGTTCCCCAGGAATCCACAGGTTTTTCACCCTTTGAGTTGCTGTATGGGCATAGGGTGAGGGGACCTCTAGATTTAATTCGAGATGAGTGGGAAGGTGAGTGCGAGTCTCACAAGGAGACTGCTGTGGCACACGTCCTAAACCTGGGTGTGTGTCAGCTACCTGGGCAGGGACACGAAGCACTGGTTGGGCAGAGAGGGTACTGGAGGTTAGCTTGCCAGCTAGGCTGAGATCTGGACCCTATAGCTGTGCCAGTGGGGAGTCTTATTGAGGACCTGGGGAGCAAGAGAGCAAACAGCCCCAGAATGACTGTGATCTCTGTGTGCACTTAAGGGAAATTGTACTTTACAGTGTGTATTTGTTATCCTTTCCTCTTCTATGAGATGACCTCCCTGGTGTTAGTGGTGAGGATTGAGGCTCCTTGACTGCAGGGCCAGGGCACGGTCATCACAGATAGTTCCTCTATGGGACCTGACAATATACCTGGTTGCTTAATTAACATTAAACCTTAAACTTGCAAACGCACTTCTCAATCTGTTCAACCTAAGTTTACCTTCTGGCTTTGTCTCTGATGAGCGACTCTGTCCCTCTATAAGGGTGGCTTTACGACTGACCAAGGTAATTACAAACCTATCAGCCTAACAAGTCCCATCTACAAAGCCATGGGATGCATCACAACTGACCTCAAACTTAGACTTGTCCCACAAAATTCTGGCTTTGTCAAAAGTAGATCCTACTTAATCTGGTAAACTTCTCTGAAAGGGTTATGGAGCCTGTAGAAGTTGACCTTGTAGTACACATAGCTGATCTTCACCTGGCCAAAATCGTAGACTTTCTGAAAGAAAGACTGTTTTTAGAAATGGTGTTTTTAAGTATTTGAGGTTCTAGATTAAAAGCGGGATTTTATACTTATTCTCTTTGATGGCATTATAAAAAAATATATATTTTTATTATTTATCTTACAAAAATTGATTCATATGTGGTAAGATGGACAGCAAAACTGAAAAAGACAAAAAACACACAGTGCCAGTTGCAGGTACCTCCTCATGAAGTATGAACGTGACCAGCAGTGTCATTTCAGACAGTGGCACTGGAACCTCTCTCCACTGTTGGCATTTACTTCTCAGATCTTCAAGATGAGAACCAAGACCTCTGCCTAAGAAACTCTGCCGACAACCTGAAACTGGGTGCTGTTGATAAGTCACTATGACACACTAACCATTCAAAATGAACTCTCCCTAGTAAACTTATGGTGTACTAAAAATGGGTTCAAGCAAAATGCAACAGTGTAGTATCACCACTTTTGGTAGACAACTTCTCCCCTCATCATACTTTATACACAACACACCACTACAAAACAAAAATGTAGTCAGGACTTGGGTATTACAATTATTCTAGCAAAAAGGGGGTGGGAGTGGCTACTGCAGCAATGATCATTCAAACATTTACTGTTATGGTAAGCTACTTGTACAACTGTACTACATGCATCATTATGACATCTTTTGCAGTAGTCTTGGTCATAAGGGTAAATTACAATAGCTTACAATGACTGGAAGGAAAGATTAATGTCCTGGAGCCCCTGGAGAATGGTCACAGCAAAGCCTGCCCAAGACATGGAAAAGAAATTCATTTTACAGTGCTTTGTAAAAGTATGCACAGAGGACCAAGTTGCTGCTTTGAGAATAATTCTAGAATATAACCCTTTCCGAAAAGATATAGATGAAGCCAAGCCCCTGGAAGAATGAGCCTCAATTCTGCCTGAAATTGCCTAGTGTCCTTTCAGACAGCTTGTCATTTTTTATTACCTTAACAAGTGTAGTAGTGATCATAATGATGAACATAAAGTGGTACTCGTGGAAATTTGGAAGTTAGGAAGGAAGAAACTGATAAAGATTTGAAAGCATTTGTTAAATATTTTAAAAATGGGGGGACCAGCATCCTGCAAGAAAGCTATGGTGGTTGTACTAGCTGAAGAGGGTAACTGGCTTCATAAAGTCCCATTTTAATTTTGGAAGCAGGACAGTTTGACCCCGGACGATTAGACCCCAATGCAATTGTATACACTTTCATGTTTAAATTTACATTCATTGTCTATGCGAAGAGTTGGTGGACAGTTTGACCCCAGACTATTTGCCCCAATTTATATATATATATATATATATATATATATATATATATATATACATATATATATATATATACATATATATATATATATATATATATTATATAAAAAGTTTTTAAAGTTTTATAAAAGCATTTTATTGTTTAATATTTCATATTTCAATCATGATTTTTTCCATAGGTATTTAATATATTATTTAACTCTTAAATGTAAACGTTAATTTATTATTTTTAGTCTGCTACGATACATCCCTACGTTAGAAGTAATGAATTGTGCTTTGCATTTCATAATTGTAATACAAGCTGATTATTAACCTTGGTAATTATATCTTTTTTGTAAGATATGATGTTTTTATTCCACTACTTTGTTTATTTTTCTGCTTATGCATTACATTTTTAAATTTAAATTGCATTTCAATTTGTAGTGTTAGCTCCGGTATTGAAAGTAGCTTACTTTTTTTGATTTACATTTTTTTATTTTTTGATCATTTCTTTATTTCTACATGTTGTTCCACCATTTTTACTTGGGTAATATTTGATTGTTTATCTTCATACTGTTTTAGATCTGTATTCTGAACCTTTTTAATGTTTTTATTATGGGGTCAAACTGTCCCATACCCTCCACCAACTATATTAGTGTTTTCTTACACTCTACTTCCCCCTGGATCATATTGTTCTGTTAATCTTGTCAAATGTTTTCCTCCTATCCACAAAACCACAATGGTCCATATTATCAACTTTGCTAACACCTTAGCCATTCTTTCAGGTAGTATAGACACAAAAACTGTATAGTCATGGTTTAAAATTAAGGGCATGGGACGTTTTGACACATTAAAAACACTTTTGCCTCTAGGCTTCTTCAGGTGAACAGTAAATTCAACATAATACGTCTTTTAAATAGGTAAGACAATCACATGCATAAAATCAAACAACAAGTCACATGATGTACAAAAGTACAGAAAAATCACATGAGCAAGGTCACCTGACAAGTCATATGACAAAAATTTAAGAAAATCACATAATGCAATAAAAAACTCACATAATGCAATAAAAATGAAAAAAAAAAAAATACAACAAAGTACAATAAATGCAACTATTTGGAGCTGATTAAAAAAAAGCTGCATCTGTGTTGTCAATCTTTGTTCATTCTTGACTAATGGAACTCAAGTTTCGATCCTCGGAACCAGCTCAACCATTATACAGCTCACGGCAGCCAAAAAACTCTTGCGCTAAGATTCTACCCACAATGTCCCTCTCTCCATCGAGTTTGCCGATAATAGCAAGAATATACACAGTAATTCTAAGTAGAAGCAATGTCCAAGGTAAAAATCCTATGACAATCCAGGCCAAGGTTTCGATCCCCCAGGCAATCTACAGGAGGGGGAAAGGAGGGTGGATGGTCAAGAATGAACAAAGACTGACAACATGGATGGAAAGTTATGGTGAGTACATACCTTCTTTATCTGAGATGGTCAATCTTTGTTCAATCCTGACGAATGGGACAGAGTCCCCAGCTACTTCAGACCCTGGGTGGCCTTATGGAAGGATATTCCTGAGACCCATAGAGGCCAAAGGATGCTCTTGCCCTGGAGACCATATCCAATTTGTAATGAGTGATAAAGGTAAGAGGTGTAGCCCAAGTTGCAACTGCACAAACTTTGTCCAAAGAAGGTTTTGAATGAAAAACTGCTGATGTGGCAACTGATCTTGTTGAATGAACTTTAACAGGCGCAGGTAACTTTTGGTTATGTACATAAATAAAAGTAGCACGATCTCTCTGCATTTAGATGAGGTCACTTTTGATACAGCTTGTCCCACTGTTGGACCAGAAAGGGAAATGAACAATTGATCTGATTTCCTGGGCGCTCTAGTCCTGTTCAGATAAAAAATTAGTTGCCTATGTACTTCCAAGTAAATGTAAGCAATATTCACCTTTGTTATAAAATCTGGGGAAGAAAACTGGTAACTCAATAGTTTAATTAATATTGGATTGAGAGACCACCTTAGGAAGAAAGGAAGGGTTAGTTCTCAATGACACCCTGTCTTTATGAAAAATTATATATGGGGGTTTTTGCACACAAAGTCTGGATCTCAGAAACTCTTCTGGTGGAAGTCATGGCTACTAGATGAAAAGTTTTCCAGGAAAGGAATTTGAGATGGCAAGTGGCCGCTGGTTCAAAGGGAGGTAGTACTAAAAAATGCAAAACCAAGGTTAAATCCCACGGAGGCAAGGGATCATTGAATGGAGGTTTTAAATGCAAGGCACCTTTTAGAAAGACCTTGCATAGGGGATAGAAGATTAAAGAATGGTCATCGTATCCATTGTGAAAATCAGAAATGGCTGCTAACTGAACTCTAATGGTGGAAGCAGAAGCCCTTTGATCAAAAATGGCGGCTAAAATTCCAAAGTTTTTCAAAAGGTGTCAAAAAGGGGTCTAAGTTGTTTTCATAAGTCCAAATTAAAAATCTCTTCCATTTACTGGAACAGTCTCTCCTGGTGAAAAGTCTATGGGAAGCCACAAGAATTTTTTGTACGGGAAAGTTATATTATTCTGCCTGGAGACTAATGGAATTGGAGGAACCAAGCTGTGAGCTTGAGAGAGCATAGATCAGGATGCACCAATCCCTGCAGTTGAGACAGCAGGTCTGGGACTGGGTCCAAAAACCACGGATGGTGAATCACGTGAGGCCAAAGAAAGGGGGACCAAATTTGCCTGGGCCAGAAGGGGGCAATGAGAATCACTTTGCATCGCAACCTTTGGGCTTTCTTTAAGAAGAGGGGTATGAGAGGAAATGGGGGAAAGGAATAAAGAAGACCCGAGAGCCAATCAAGACGGAAAGCACCTCTCAGGGACTCCTCCCTGAGGGTGGAGAAGGACAAAGTAGCTGCTGCACTTGTTGCTTGGGGAAACAAAGAAAACACAATATTTCCTTTGCCACTTTGGGATTGAGAGACCACTTGTGAGGCAGAAGAATGTGTCTGATCAGCTTGCCCACCATCACGTTGGAACTCCCTGGGATATGCACTGCCACAAGAAAGCAGTTGGAAGATATCGCCCACTGCCAAACTGAGAGCTTCCCGGCAAAGGGGCTAGGATTTGATTCCCCCTGTTTTTTGATGTACCAAACCACTGATATGCTGTCTGCTAGATCGCAACTGTTACCAGAGGAAGAACAGATTGAAAGACTTCCAACGCTAGGAGCACTACTCTCATCTCCAGGACATTGATGTGCAAGTTGGCTTCTTGTGGAGACCAAGTACCTTGGACAGTTCTGCCCAGATAATGTCCCCCTCACCCATATACGAGGCATCCGTGGTGACTATAGCCTTGGGTTGCGGGAAAACAAAGGGACGGCCCATTAGGATTTCTCTGATTGCATCCACCAGAGTACATCCTTTTTGCAGCGTCCTGTTACTAAGATCAGGTGAGTCATCGAATGAAATAGGATGGACCATTGAAGTATCCTCATTTGAAATCTTGCGAAGAGAACCAGGGTGATGGCCGCTGCCACAAACCCTATGGCTTGAAGGACAAGTAGAGCGGGCACTTTGTTTTTCATTAAAATGAGCTGCACTTGAGACCTTATCTTTTGAAGCCTGGGAAAGGATAGGGAAGCTATACATGAAACTGAGTTGAGGCAGGCTCCTATGAATTCTAGGTCCTGAGTGGGAGACAGCTGTGACCTCTCTGTTGACTGCTATGCCCAGGGCACTGAACAAGTGTATGATGAAGTGTGTGGCTTAAAGCAGTAGATGCCTGGTAGGGGTGGTGAGGAGCCAGTTGTCTAGGTAAGGAAACACCCAGAATCCGTAAAGTCTCACATGAGCCATGACTGCTACTATGCATTTGGTGAGCACTCTGGGGGGGGGGGGCTGTGGTGAGGCCAAAGGGCAGCGCTCTGAACTGATAATGGCTGGCCCCTAGCCAGAAGTGGATATACCTTCTTGAGCTTTTGTCCATCCTTATGTGGTAACACGCATCTTTAAGGTCGACAGAGCACATCCAATCATTTTCCCTGAGAAAGAGAAGAAGAGATTGAACCGTGACCATCTGAAATTTTGTCTGCTGAACAAATTTGTTCAGAAAGCTGAGGTCCAATATTGGCCTCCAGTCCCCCATCGTCTTTGGTACTAAAAAAACCTGGAGTAAAATCTGGAGCCTATCTGGTATGGCGGGACTTCTTGGATGACTCTTTTTTTCTAGCAGAACACCCCAGCTTGAGAGTTTGCCCTCCGAAGCAGGAGCCAGGGAAGGCATTGCAATAGACAAGATCCTGAGAGCCAAGATAGTCTCCGTATAAAAAACAGGAGCCGATCCAAGACCCTCGGAACCAGCATTGGAGTCTCTGCCCCAAGAATCTGTTGGTGATGAAACCGAAGCCAAAGCAACATCTGGTGTCGAGGTAGGGATGCCCAATGGCAGCTGAACAGCTGGTATAAGGGGGGTGGATCGAAGTGCTGGGCACCGAAGCTCCAGTGGAAGTCAGAGGAGGTGACAAAGGAGGAGTCCTTGGAGAAGACACACCAACTCCAGGAGGGAGTGGGGCCTGAGACAGGGCCAGAATACCTTGGGCCACCAACAGCTGATCCACCAATCTCAAGATGTCTACCTGGAGGATCAAACGGGCAACCTGAAGGGGACTTAGGTTGTTCCAGAAAGAAACTGGGCAATTGGCCTGCCAAATGGTCTATGGAAGGTGAATACCTTGTTCTGGGAAAAAGATTCGGGTCTGTTTTCAGCACTGAGGGGGTGGATAGAGCCTGATGAGGCACCGTTGGAAACTAAAGAAGGCAGTGCCAATGGCACCGTAGTGGCAGTAGTCGGTGCCGAGGATTCTTTAAGTTGAAGTTTTAATACCTTTGCTTTCGGTTCTGTGGAAGTAGTTAGAACCGTAGCCTTATGTTTTTGTGCCACTGGTGCCATGGGGGACGCAGGTACTGAGTGGCTCTTCTTTTTGACAGGGTCTGATTTGGGATCATACTTAGACAAAGCTTCACTAAATGTAGTTTTTAACAAGCCCTTCAAAATGAGCTTATTCCGACACTCGACCAAGGCCCGGTTACTAAAGGCCTGGCAGATGTCACAACTTGGATTGAGATGTGAAGTTCCTAGACAATAAGCACACAAAAGATGCCCATTAAAATTGAGCATCTTACTTCCACAGTCTTGGCAATGTTTAAATCCAGAAGTGCCTTTATGGTTTTCTGCCATTTTAACAACTGGCGTATAAAGGAAACAAGCCAAAGACACCAACACACATGCATACAAAGCATAGAAGGAAGGTCTATAAACTATGGTAGTGGAAAAATACCAAAAGGTATAAGAGAAAAGAGGGAAGGAAAGTGCCAACGATGGTACTAAAAATTACCACAAAAAGTAAGACAGGCAGGAGAGGGGTTACCATCAATGGTAACAGAGATGACCAGAGATAAGGGGTACAGTATTCTTACACACACAACTGAAAAATTACAAGGTATAATAAGAAACATATCTATAGAAAGAGAAATACAAGGAAATAGCTTAATAAGGAAAATGTTTAACGACTTAGGGGACAGCAATGGCTGATGCAGCTTGCTGACAGAGCTGCAAAGGAGATCTGAGGTAATGGAGACAGAGGCATTGTGGGTAGAGTCTTGGCTCAAGAGCTTTTTGACTGGCGCAAACTGTACAATGGCCAAGCTGGTTCCGAGGATTGGAACCAAGTCCCATTTGTCAAGAATGAATGAATATTGATATCACCACATCAATAATTATTAATGAACTTTCATTTGAAGTTCTAAGGGTTTTATGCTAACAACCCCATTCAAACCAGGAGGGCTGTGTGCTTTTAAATGCAGTATCCATTTCAATTCTTCTATTTCAGTTTGATGCTTAATATCACCTTCTCTTATTGACTTAAAAACTCTATGTAAGATCATCCATTTAAAATTATGTGTGAGGTCAGTTTCAAGAATATCTTTACTAAGTGCATCAGTTGGAACGTGTCTCCTGGTATCAGACACCTGGCTACATATTCTTTCCTTAAATTTTTGACTAGCTTTACCCACATAATATGATGGACACTGAGTACATTTGGCTAAATATACAACATTAGAGGTATAATTCCCATAGGATCTGAGAAAATATTCCTTTCCACTAACAGGGTGCATAATAGTCGTCTGTGTATATATAATTGTAGTACACACAATTACTACATTTATATGTGCCACATTCTTTTTTTACTCTAGAATATATTCACAGTCTATGGCTGTTCTTTATAACATAGCTTATTTTCTTCAAGGCTGTCCTTCAATACCGTGTCTAATTCTGGAACATCTTTAAGTACAGATGCAATCTGGAATACAATAGGAACACCTCTGCAGTACAACGTATTATTAAGAAATACTGGTCTATACTTAAACAACACACTTTAAAAAGTTAATCAAGGTGAGGTAATAATGGACTCCCAAAAATTAATTAAAACTTTTATTAAAAAATATAGCACGAAAGGCTGACAGAAGATCAAAATAAATTAATAGATAAACCCATACAAGTGGCTGAAATTAACCAATTAAGAAATTAAAATTGAACAAAGCTCCTGGTAATAATGGCATAATACCAGAACTATATAAAATATTGGCAAAAGAAGCTCTACACATTTTACATAAAGTTTTTATAATAGTTACAGACTTAACTAAAGTAGTCATCCTAGAAATACACACTTATTTCCCCACTATTAAAAGCAGATAAAAATCCAGTATATTGTTCCTCATATATATATGCTGCCTGTCGGGTGCCAGGATCTGCCACATAACCCACGCACTCAGGTCACTCCACAAGTACAAATATGACTGTCATTTGTCCATGTTGGTGTGAACGACTTGAAACGTACCTCCCTGGACTACATGAAAAAAGACATGGAAGAGTTCTCCAATCTTGTAGCCCAGGCAGGTATGACCCTAGCCTTGAGCAGCATCTTGCCATCACCCAGAATGATACCGCAGTACAAGGACAAAATGATTGACTTCAACAATTGGCTAAGCTTCTAGTGTCATTCTAGGGGGATCCAGTATCTTTCTGCCTGGTATGACATGGTTGACAGACCACGATGCTTTGCCAGAGATGGCATGCACCTGTCACCCCTGGGATTCTGGATACTGGCTAAGGCTCTTGTCACCCCAATACAGTGCCCTTTTTAGGCAAGTTTCAAATGACAAATTCATCACCGTAACAGGAACAGGCAAGAAAAAACTGAGAGTAATGCTACTCAATGCTAGAAGTCTAAATCTCAAAATGCACTCCCTCGAGGCACACCTTAAAATGGAGAACATTGATATCTGTGTAGTGACTGAGACCTGGTTCAAGGCTCCAGACAGCACCCCTGCATTACCAGGGTATAACTCATACCACACTTTTCGGCCATCTAACCTGGACCAGAACACCAAAGGCAGAGGTTTGTCCATATTCATTAAGGATTTCTACATCTCCAGGCTAGTTGCTCAGCGTAATTTATCTGAGGTTATCAAAGTGTAACTAACTCTGGGCAAAACTGCAATCCAAATTGTAGCTTGATACAGATCCCCCACCATGTCCCAGGATTCCCACTCCTCTTTTCTTGATATACTGGAAAATATTATGGTTCAACCAAACACCCTAATTATGGGTGATTTCAACTACTCCACCATTAATTGGAAAACTACTCATGTACCAACTCCTTCGCTCAACGCTTTCTGGAATTCCTAAATTCCAATGCCCTGGATCAACTTATCCACACCCCCACCAGGGGCAACAATATCCTAGATATAGTCATTACCAACATGAGTGACCGCTGTTCCACACCTGAAGTCAACTCCTTGCTGCTCAGAGCTGACCATAAGCTAATCACCCTAGATATCCACATCCCCCCCCCCCCATTAAGGAAACCACAGTAAAAAATTTCTCCAAAGCCAACTTCATGCTACTTAAGGCAGAAGTGGCGAACGTCATGACACCCATGCAGATGGACAATACAGTTACGACTGCTGAATCCTACACAAATGCACTCTACAAGCACATGAGTGCATGGATTGTGCTATCCCAAAAAGAACCAAGACACTATCCTCCAAAAAAACGAAGCCAGTCTGGTGGTCCCCTGCCATAAACAAACTATACAACAGAAGGAAGAAACTGTTGCAAGAGAGAGTAAAATCCCATAAGTGAAGGAGCTCCCTAGTCAGCCTCAGCAGGAAGCTGAGATCCTTGGAAGATCCTCCAAGGCTAGCTATGAAAATAAAATTGCCACTGATTCTAAGAACAACCACAAAGCATTCTATAACTATGTCAAGAATATCAATGGTAACACTCAAATCTGCTCTGAGTTACAGCACAACAGCAAGAAAATTACAGAACCAACTGATATTGCCAACATCCTGGCAGATAGGTTCAGTGCTAACTTTATCCCCCTCTCACCCCCTAAAGGGCCCATATCTATACAGGAAGAATGCAGAGTCCCTGTAATCACAACTACGCAGGTAAAAGCTGCACTCTCTAAAGCCAAAAACAAAGCATCCATGGGACTGGACAACATCCCAGGCTCCGTTTTACACGAACCTCAGAACGAACTGGCTCCCCACCTAAGCACCATTTTCAATCATAGCCTCACGTCAGGCTTTGTGCCCAATGAATGGTGCACAGCAACAGTAATCCCCAAAGTTATTCCACAAAGGGGGAGCCACCACTGATCCTGGGAACTATCGCTATATTACCCTGACGAGCCTGGTCTGTAAGGCCATGGAACGTATCATCAAGGAACTCATAAACAAAGACATTGTCAACCTCCAAACTCTGGACCCCACCCAGTTCGGGTTTCTGAAAGGCAGATCATGCCTCCTGAACCTGATCGACTTCTTTGAGGCAGTCACCAAAGCTGTAGATAAGGGTAATGTGGTTCACACAGCCTATCTTGACCTCGCCAAGGCTTTCAACACCATCCCCCGTTCTGGAATTATAGCTAAACTCACTAAACTCAGTAGAAATCCCTACGTCACAAGATGGGTTGCCAACTGGCTCACTGACAGAAACCACACTGTAAAACTTGCAGACCCCAAATGTGACTTCAAACCAGTGACAAGTGAAGTACCACAGGGTTCAGTCCTGGGACCCCTCCTGTTTGGTATCTACTTCTCTGAAGTACAGGCTAACACAGAAGGCCTTTGGCTAATGAAGTTCGCAGATGACTGCAAACTAGGAGCCATAGTCGAACCTCCAAATGATGTGGACATCCTACAGAAGGGCCTCAATGAGACAGATGTCTGGTGTCAGAGCCATGGCCTCAAGCTCAATGCCAAAAAGTGCATTGTCACCCCCTTTGGTAAAAACTCTGTACCCATGAACTACCACATAGGTGGGATTGGGATTGGGAGTCTACTTAACGCCGAATGTGTGATAAGAGACCTTGGGACCCAGGTGGACAGTAGTCTCTCCTCTGATAATCACATCGCCACAGTAATCAGGAAATCCTTCTACATGGCACACCTCATCACAAAAGGGTTCTCATCCAGGAAAAAAAGAGGTCATTGCTCCCCTCTACTCGACACTCATTAGACCCATTAAAGAGTACTAACGCCCCTTTTGGAATGTACCTCACAAAACATCTGGAGCAGCTGGAAAGGCCACAGAAGTACCTCACAATGAAGATTACTGGCCTCAAACAGATTGCCCTACACTGACCATCTCAAAAAACTAACTCTAGCTTTTACTCCGTAGCATATCGCCTACTCCGAGGTGATCTCTGCCTAACACATAAAGCTATGTCAAACCCAGAGCTGTTGGACATGCTACACCTAAAGAAATCCCAATCCCTCTGAGCTACACTCTCTAGGGACCTAAACCTTACCACAATAAACAGGGCATGCTGGAGGGATAGATTCCTGTCCCAGAGACTTCCCATACTCTGGAACAAGCTACCCATCTATGTCAAGCAAATTTCTTCATTAGCACTCTTCAAGAAAAATCTTGATGAGTGGATGGGAAATAGGAAGTACACCACGGGGATCACTTCTGTGGCTCTGCTCAACAGGGGCACAGGAAAATAACTTTCTTGGGTGGTGTAAGCCAGGGAACCTTGCTGGCTAGGCTTACTTAAGCCCTTGGGCCGATAGCCTAGTATCTACATATCAACCTATATAGGCCAATCTCACTCTTAAATATTGATTATAAAATATTTATGGTTAAACATGCTGCTAGATTACAACAATTTTGGCCATGGCTGATTAACGATGATCAAACAGGACTCATAATAAATAGAAATACATATGGCAACATTAAAAGAGTTTTATCCATAACACATTATGCAGATAACAAAAAAGACTGACCTTGTTAAGCTTGGAAATAAATAGTGCTTTTGACAGGGTCTATATTAGGAGTTCGAACGCACAAGTGTTCGAATGCTGTAACATCGAACTGGGAAGTTCGAAATGTCAAATAGCGAAGCCGCGGAACACCAAATTTTTTTCCCATGGAAAAAAATCGGTGGGCCGTTTCCACTGCTTTGCTATTTCCTCCACTGTGGTGCAATCTCAGAGTTGGTATATTTAAGTAGGGGGGGTTTAGGAACAGTTTGAAGTGTACATGTGTTTTTTGGTTTTGTACCGGAACAGTGATTTTTTCCTCTGGGAAAAAAATCACTATTTTGTGTGTTTGAAATTACTGCATTTCAAACTTCCGGGTTCGACATTTACGTAGTCGAACTTATTGCAGTTCGAGTGTGTGATATAGACCCCTTTTGACACTGTAAGCTGGAATTATTTATTACCAGTACTACAGGAATACAACTTCTCAACATGTTTTTCACAGCTTACTAAATTACTTCATGTTAAATATGTGGCCTACATAAAAATTGGTTCTTACTTATCAGAGTCAATTCCAATTACCAAGAGAACCCAACAAGGTTGCCAACTCTCACCATTACTATTTACTCTGGTTATTGAACAGTTCACGAATTTTATCAGATCGAGAACAGATATAGAAGGAATACAAATAAATGTCAATTAAATTCTAAAATACTATTTGCAGATGATATTTTCTTGACATGAAATCATAATAGAAACACCCTTAAAGCAGCATTTAATGCAGTAAAAACATTTCAGAAAAAAATATTGACTTATTTTCAGTGAAAGCAAAACAAAAAATTTACTCATAACTGAAAATGCTAATGATATGGAAGAGAGATTTTCTAAATATGTAGAGCAAGATGATAAAATTATATACCTTGGTATAATCTTAACGGGGAACACTAAAAATACAATAAAGTATAAAAATAACTTGGAAAACACTAATACACTTATTAATAAATGGAACAAGTTCACTTTTACAATGAACGATATGTTCACCTCAATAAAAATGGTCATACTTCTAAAAATGTTATACTTGATACAAACCTTATCATTACCCCCCATCTAGAAAAAATAGACAATTCAATAACTTAATGCTTAAATTCTTCTGGCACCCCAACAAACCAAGACTAGGTCTAAGTCATCACGTAAGGGATTGGTCATTAGGTGGAACTGGTATGCCAGAAATAGAGTTATACTCAATGTCTTCCATCATAAAGTCTTCTTATTGTTAAATAAAAATTACATCACAAAATGGAAAGACATTCTAGAGAATATATTTACAGAGTCAATACAGACACTCTCCACACAACAAAGTGAGATAAATAATTTTCTAAGGATATAAAAATTTACATTTTGGAAAACAGAAATATTAAGATTAACTTTTCATATATTACTTCAATGTTAAAGTTGTTTAGAGATTATATTTACAGAAATCTAGATCTAAGATATAAAGAACGTTTTTTCTTGTTATTTTCAATAGCATATACAAAAAATAATCTACGTACGTTTAATTTAACAACAATGCATAAACTTAGAGGGAATAACTTCATATGCTGGTATCAATTGATGGACGGAAGCATATTACAAAGCACAGAGTATATAATCAGATTTAATCTAGACAAAGACATGTGGTTATATATATAAAACTGTAGATCCACAATAGAAAATAAGCTAAATTTATTGTAACTGTCAGAAATAAAGTCCAAAATTTCATAGATTTAATGATAACATTAGTAAATTAGGAAATGACTGATAAAGAACTCCTATCTAAAATATATAAAACCAATAAAAATGTAGAAGGCTACATCAGTGGAAATTACTGAGGCTATTTCAAAACTATAAATACCTATGAACCTAGTAAGGATGATAAAAAATACATTGATATCTTCTAAACAAACCACATCATCCATAAACTGGAGATTTACATTGTAAGTTCATGCATAAAACATTTATAACACCGCACAGAATTGAATTAATATACAAGAAAAAAAATGCGGTGTTGGAGATGCAAAACAAGCGACAAAGCAGATTGGCAACATATGTTTGTTGACTGCCAAGTTATCAAACAATTTTAGGACAAAATCATTTTTTTTTTTTTGCAATCCTTATTTAATGATAAATTCACACTAACCAAATCATTAATTTTGTTCAACACACTGCTACTGGATTGTGCAGAGTAAACTATCCACTACTATGGAGTCTTCTATCAATAGCAAGGAAGACAATCACAAAGAACTGTAAAAGTGAGCAAACTCCTACAATAAAAAAAAATTGTAAATGTTTCAACAAATGTCTGTCACTACGACCTTCTTACAATCAAGACGAGGACAACTAGAATTACCACTTCGTACAACATATGGATAAAGCTTAAAGAACTTTTGAACAAACAAATGTAAATATGTTAGCAACACTGAAACCCATTCTCACACTACTTAACAAAAAAGACTTTATGAGTAAATGGAATAATAGCTATTCGGCAGACACCTTTGTAAATAGTTTAGTTATAGTTTGTGTTGTTTGTTAACAGACTCTTATTTCAGCTTTGTATTTCAAAGTGAAAATGGAAATGTATGTTTTAAAATCAATAAAAACAGTTAAAAAAACACACACACACACACACAACATCAAAGGCTGTGGCGGAGGTCGGCCTCTTGGATCAAAGATCCTGGAACCAGAGGGCACCACAGACAACCCCGTACCTCAGGAAGCCATGCCTAGACCAAAGATTGAGATCAGAACTGAGCTGTCTAAATCTGAAGCTCTAAGATGAAGTGACGATCCTGAAGCAGGAGCTATCGACCCTGACCCAGACACTCTAATGAGGTGCCAATGGCTCAGAACAAGTCAGGGGTCAATGCTATCAAGGAACAGGATGGAGCTAAAGATGGCCAGGCTGCAGGATCAGATTTGGAAAGTGTAAACTTGACTGGCTCTGAAGACCTTGGATCCAAGGAGGCCGAGGGAGGAAACCAGAATGATTGAGCTGAGGGACCCACTGTTGGAACTGGACCAGAGGGGATAATCCCTAATCGCATTTGTGCTTGCAAAAGGACCTCAACAGCTATGCCAGATCAGTATATTTGATGATGCCCACTGACCTCAACAACTGGACAGATGAGACCACTGAGGATGGCTTCGAGGGTCTATGGGAAGAGGCATGCTGGATATGAGCCAGAGAGAACACAGTTGACTGAAGGAGTACAAGGGGAAAAGGGGGACACTACTCTTCCCATTTGACCAGTAAGGGTCTTAGAATGCTGGGAGCTGGACATGTCATTTTAGTTGTCTTTGGCACTAAGTCAATCAGCTCCAAGGCACTGGAGCCAATGTCAATGCCAGTGCTGCAAGGGAGACTGAAAGTCAAGTAACCTTCAGACCTGGAGAACCCAAGGTAGCTGGTCTAGAGGTGGAAGAAGATGATGACCTTTTGCTCTACCTCATAGTATGCCAAGAATCTCACTGCCAAGGCTTCTCAAACCCAGTTGTGGGATCCAAGGGAGAAACCCTAGAAGCAGACACAGAACCCAAACAGCTAGAGAGCAAAAGCCCTTTCAACATGAACTTGGCCCTTCACCCATTAAGAACACACAAGCCAAAGCTCTCACAGATGGAGCAACCAGAGACCAAATGCTCCAGACACAGACAGTAGACACATTTAAGGTGTGCATCCTGGGAGGGCAATCTGTACCCACAGGAAATACACATTTTAAACCCCTTATCCATTGTTTTACCACAACACACACACAAACGACAGACACAAACAAGCAAAGGAACAACTGTAAAACGCATAACGGCAAAAAGAGCAGGAATGGGAAAGAAAAGCTACCTAACCCTAACAAACTACCTAAACCTAAAAAAAAAAAAGCTAATGACTATTCTATGGGGTAAGGGAAGAAGGATCTCACCAATCCTACTCTAACTTGTTCGCCAAAACTGAATCAGCCAAGTGGAACCAAGTGGAGCCACAGACCGAACTGCTTGACATGAATAGTTGCAAACTAGATCTGGAGAGTTGATGGAGGAGCAGGAAGTTATGGGTATGAGAAGTGCAGCCAAAGCAGGGTAAAGGCTTTTGAACTGGCTGGTGTCAGATCCGAAGTCCCACAGGTTGAATCCAGGTGGAGCAAACATCAGATCTAAATTCTACCTATAAAACATCCCTTACAACTTTATCCAGTACTCAGTTGCACAAAGAGCAACTTGTTTGCGTGCTGAGGAACACTGCCTCACAAATTCAGTCCTACATCGCCTATCTGTAGTTTCCACCCTCATAGTGCCCAAGTTGGCCTGCTGTACCACTCCTCTGTAGTTCACCTAAAACAGACCGGCGACCATGGATGGGCACTTTCTCAGCTTCATCCCTGCCAGCTTGGTAGATATGGGCATGCTGAGACAATGTAGACATGTCTCGTGTTCACTGACAACCAACTAGTTCTTACAGAAATGGATACAATATGAGAGAAATTTACTGGAGGCAAAACTGACACACAAAAGCACTCAAATAAATGACAATCAAGCTCTCAACAACATAAATATTACACCCAATACACACAACTGTTTCAACACAGACCAACACATGCTGAGGCACCTAAAAAGCAGCCTTCCTAAACCCAGCTAATTACTAAAGGTATAACCTCCAAGTCAGAGTAGATCACTGTATGTCTAAACTCCTCCCACATAAGGGCTATACTGGAACAGTATACTCCCTTTTGACATGTACATAACCATACATATCACCCAACTAAAAAAATTTCAGTCTCTCCTCACAAAGAAAATCAAAGGTACAAAGTTCCTAAGCTACAAAGAACAACTAAAAGCCCTATCTCTCAACTCTGCCTCTTACAGACTTCTACATGGTGTTTTAAGTCTGGCCTACAAGGCAGGAAATGACCCGGTCCTTTATGAAATTTTACATATTCAAAAATCTAGAAGCACTACAGTATATACTATAAGGACCTAAACGTACAATGAAATATAAACAGAATCTGTTCTTAGGATTGATACCTCATCTGGAGGACCCCCTACTCATGGGATAAGCTTCTTCTCATCAAACAAAACAGTTTCTTAACACTCTTCTAAACCTCATGTTACCGGATGAGGATTCATAAATTCACCTTTGGTTTCACCACTCCTTTGTCCCTTACAAACAGGGGAGTAAATGGAGGCAACAGCAATAGGTAGGTGCAAACGGTCTACTGGACGGATTGTCTAGTATCTTGTCTACTCAAAAAGAACACATAACAGGTCCAAACTGGGGAAAAAAAACACCAAATCCCGAAGCAGAGAACTCTAATACCACAAGCACTTTTGTCCACATGTTAAGGACTTCTTTGAGAAAAAGTCCTTAACATTTGGACAAAAGGGCTTAATTTGTGATATTAAAGAGTTCTCCAGACTTGGTGTCTCTCTTGTTTTTTAGTATCTTATCTACCTACATATGGACCAAATGAAATTCTTCAACAGCCTGTTTGTATCATGCACTGTTTAACTTTTTTTAACTGAGAACTAATTAAGGAATGCATTTTGGCCTTGTATGTCATAATCACATCTCCTGTAGATCTTCTGTTGCACTGTGTGTGTTTTAGCTCTTTAAATCTCTCACAATAAGGAAAAAACATTTCTTGCAACTCTGTGTTGTAGCTTTAAGGCCTTTTTGCTTGTCTTCACATTTTGAAACCTCAAAGGACATCTGAACTCAAGTTTACTTACTATACCAGAATTGGTAGTTTTGTAAATGTATTAAATCTACTTAAATACGCCAATATTTTGGAAAACAAATTATTTAGTTCCATGATATGGTTAGTAAATGTGATCCTATCGGAAAACCTAAGTCTCAAAGTTCTTACATTTTGATCTGCAGCACTTCTAAACAGTACTGAATTTTGAGCTTTCAAGTTACCAAAAGTCTTGAACATTTATAATCATATGTAAAGTATCCAATGTTTTTTTCCCATTATAGTATCATTCTGACCAGTAATATCCAGTCACACATCTACTTAAATGCGTATGAAGATACTAGACTCAAGACATCATTAACAGATTCATAGGTAAACGCTAGGCTAGCTGACCTGGAGTGTCATTTTAAGCTTAGCCAATATCCCTTTTTGTGTTTGAAACAACCTCTCTCATTTGGTTACAGATTGGCCTTACCCATCTCATGGTCAATAATTATTTATTACCCCTAATGCAAATAAATGGGATCACAGCACAGATAACTTGCAGGGACCCATGCATGGGATAAACTACTTACGAGCTGCATCTGTCCATTAGCAGTATAGGGGCAGTCCTGGAGTAAATTCTCATCCACAGATCTAAGCTGCACTTAAAACAAAGTTCATCCCTGTCCATTTGTATGCGGATGGGGTGTCTCTTCCATAGCAGCGGCACCCTCTGTGAAATATACCTCTCCCTCCAAATCAATCTGTTGATGTTGCATAACAGTTTTAAATCCCTAGACAAAGTATTGCTGATGTCATTTGACTTGATGTGCAGTAAATACATCTGTAATGGATCAGAGGATGCTGTTTACACAGGTCACCACTTAGCAGTCTGTAGAATACAGAGAATAATGACAGAGCTTTGAGTCTACCCATGTAGGACATGTTGTTCAGGCCTCATATCCTTCTGCTTAAGTATCTTTGTTGACATTCTAGTTGCTGCATGTGACTGGACAGATACATGCCAAAGGGGGCATTAAATACAATGACTGGCCTAATAAGGGCTGTGCGAAAAAGACGGACATATGACATCCCTGGAACTACACACAATCCCTTTGTTTATAAGGTGTGCAATATAGAAGGGCTTTTGTACAACAGCAGATACATTGATCAAAAGTTAGGTTACTGCCCCCATAAGTTCCGAAACCCTGAACAACTGGGTTGACTCTTACGGGCATACTGTCAATGTGGTAGTTCCTTGAAAACAACTTCACAAAGGATAACACACATTTTTTGGCATTTAGTTTTAGACCATGACTTTGCCACCAGTTATTTGAGACAAACCTTTCTGCATTTATCAGTAAAGTCTTCACATGAACAGGAAAATGCTGTGCTACCTACATACTTTTAGTAAGGAACCAAGCTGCAAAGTTTTGTGCTGCTTTCCAGGTAATCAAGCTCTGTATCTGGGAGCTCCAAGTAGAGGCCATTATAATAATCAAGCTGAAAGACAATAGAGCATGTACCACAGAAGAAAGAGCTGAAGGCTGAATAATTTAGCAGACGTTATTAACAGCAATATGTATACAAGAAGAAGAAAAAGAATGGCTCACCAAAGGGGTACTTACCCATTTGTTCTCAACCCTGGTCAAGGGGGAACGGTGCTCAGCTCTGAAAGGCTGGCTAGAAGTTCAGACCTACACCAGTTCTCCAAGGATGTGACTGCAACACTGAACCAGACTACACGCACTGGCAACATTCCTGAGACTAAACAGGCAGATCAGACAAAAACCTGGAACTTCAAGGTCAGCTAGTCATGAATAATACATAAATCAAACACAATGGACACAAACTGCGCATCTACAGATGATGTGTGAAGACAACACTGACACTAAGGAATCCCCGAGTGCAGCACTGCATGACCGTGGCCGCCACCTTTGCAGGTGTAGAACTTCAGACAATTAATGACCATCCAAGAGTGGATGCATTCCATGTCCTTAGCTAAATGTAACAGTTGAGAGAGATTCCTGAGGGCATGAGTTGTAAAACTGCATGTAATTAGCATAGCAATGGCACTGCTACCCTCTCAACTCTACAACATTGTCCAAACGTAGCATATACAGGGGAAACAGAGGGGGCCTAGTACACAGCCCTGCAAAATGCTACAAACCAGAAAGTAGGAAGCTGAAGAACTGACCCCATGAAGCAACTTTCTGGGTTCTTCCAGAAATAAAAATGCAGACAGACTAGTCCACAACAGCTTCTGTGATACCACAGTAAAGCTTTAGTTAAGCAAGATGAAATGCTTCAATATATCAAATGTCAGCAAGAGCTCTAATAGGACAAAACAAGGTAACACTGACTGGATTCCCTCTCCATAAGGGCATCATTAAAGTAATAACCACCTCAGTAGACAGAGTTGTGGCAAGTCTCTCTGCAGCTTAGTTGGGGCCGCCTTGAGGAGTAAAAACCCTCATCAAGCAGGAAAACACCTAAGCACCTCACAAAATTTGGACAAACTGTCATTTCAGTAGCATTTCAGCATGTGATCCATGCATTTCAGACTTCCCAATGTTACTTTGCATGAGCTCCTACTTTACCTGAAACTATTTCATCATAATCAGTTGAACTACAGTGGTTTCTTGTCATGCTCATCTTGTGTCTGACCCCGATCATCAATCATTTTTTACATCACCTTCCAAACAGTCCGCTAACTGTACAATATATGTTTTAGAATATATCTGGCTCTGATGAAATATCAAAAAGTCTAAGAAATTTTTATTTTTTTAATGAGACAAGTTTGAAGCTTTCTTAATTTATCTATCAAAACCCCTGACTTGCATATTCTACTGTACAACAGTTGGCACTACTGAAGACTACGTCAGCTGTAAGCCATGGACAATGACCTCTTTTAATCACTTTATCATACCTTGCTAATCAATATTAATGTTAATTTTGTCTTAATTTACAACAGTATCCACCACATTGATCTATTCTGTTGGCTATAATTGATTCTTAATGACACCTAAAAGTACAGTTGTGTACACGTATCACAAATGTAGATGTTTGACTGTATTCACTGTTGCAGTCATTACATTTGGGTTATCTGCTTGCAGTAGCCCTCAGTCGGCCTGATTAACAAAGTCTTGGGTCCTGCGTCGGTTGCTGTCCCTTCTTCCGTGACGTCAGGTAGTCAGGGGTATAAAACATGCAGCCAACATCATTACATCAGTTTTTCCTGCCCCAGATGTCAGGTGCCTCCCTAATGGGAAGCAATTAAATATATAAATATACAAGAATATACCTCCAACAAAAAAGCAAATACACCAAAAAGCTTTTAAGCATAGTAAATAAAGTAGAGGTATAGCCAAAAGAAGTTAGGGGGCTGGAGGGAGGGTAAACAGGACTGCAACAGTGAATACCGTCGAACATCTACATTTATGGTAAGTGAACACAACTGTACTATGTTCTTCGTGTTTCACTGTTGCAGTCATTACATTTGGGTAGATTCCCAAAGCTAAGGTTGGGAGGAGGAATTTAAGTAGCATTAGGACCAGCTATAAGGCCCTGCAAAACTGCAGTGGCAAAGCCAGCTCTGGACTTGGAGAAAATTGGTAAATGATGATGCTTGGTGAAAGTATGTACAGAACTCCAGGTAGCAGCTTCTAGGATATCCCTGGTAGGGACGCCTCTGAGAAAGGCTGTAGAGGTAGATGCAGCCCTGGTAGAGTGGGGTCTGATACCCTGTGGGAAAGGTTTTCCACAATGCTTACAGCAGAAATGAATGCAATGGCCTATCCATTTAGAAATGGTTTGCTTTGAAATAGCCTTCCCCTCTTTCCCTGCAGCAAATGTCACCAGCAGTTGTTCAGATTTCCTTTGAGGTTTAGTCCTGTCCAAGTAGAATCTAAGTTGTCTGTACACATCCAAGGAGTGCAGAAACTGTTCCCCTTTGTTCTGTGGATTAGAAAAGAAGGTTGGCAAATGAATGGACTGATTAAGAGCCACACTGGATACAACCTTAGGCATGAAGGAGGGATTGGTTCTGAGGGGCACCCTGTCCGCATGAAAGATGATGAAAGGCTCCACTGCCATAAGGGCCTGTAATTCAGATACCCTTCTTGCTGAAGTGATTGCTAAAAGGAATGCTGTTTTCCAAGAAAGAAATTTTAAATCTGCAGTAGTGGCTGGCTCAAAAGGAGGAAGAGTGAGTTTCTCCAAGACAAAGTTAAGGTCCCAGGCTGGAGTTGGAGCTCTTCTTGGTAGCCTTAAATTTTTGGCCCCTCTGAGGAACTGCATGAGCAGTGGGTGAGAGAAGAGGGAGGTTCTGTGTTATAATGAGCTGAAATGGCAGAGGCGTGAATTTTGATGGAGGAAAAGGACAAGCCTTTGTGAAGCATCTCAGTTAAGTACTGTAAAATCAGAGGTAAACTGGGCACTGTTGTGCTTATCCCTTGAAACTGGTTCCAGGCACAGAATCTTTTCCATTTCGCAGCATAAGATTTCTTAGTACTAGGTCTCCTTGCCTCTAAAATGATATCCATCACTGGTTTACTGAGGGATGGTAAAGGAGAGAGCAGGTAATTAGCCAGGCTGCTAGGTTCAGTGTTAGAAGCTGAGGGTGCAGAATCTGGTTCTCCTGCTGAGACAACAGGGAAGGTGTGTCTGAGGCAGATGCCATGGGGCCAACAGTGACACACTAAGCAAGAGGGGGTACCAGTGTTGGCGTGGCCAGTCTGATGCAATCAAAATCGTCCTTGGCTTGTCCTGTTTGATCTTTAGTAGTACTTTGGAGAGCAGAAGCAGAGGAGGAAAGGAATAAACTGATAGGTTTCTCCCACTGAAGGACAGAGCATCCACTTTCCAAGCTTGTTTGTGGGGAATCCCTGTGCAAAATTTGTCCAACTGATAGTTCTGGGGGGTGGCAAACAGGTCTATATCTGGACTCCCCCATTTGCTTGTCAACATGTTGAAAATCCATGGTTCCAGTTTCCACTCGTGTGGGTCCATGAGGTTTCTGCTTAGTCTTAGTTTTCCTGGCAGGAATTGAACTTGTAGATTCTCTTGGTAGCTCAAGGCTGTGTTCCCAAATGCCATGGCTAGTCTGCAGAGGGGGTAAGAATGCGTACCCCCCTGCTTGTTTATGTAACACATAACAGTGGTGTTGTCCGTCTTTACCATTAGTTGTCCTGGAAGAATGTGATCCCTGAAGGCTGTCAAAAGCATTCTGTACAGCTAACATTTCATTTTGATTGATATGCAGGTGCATTTGACTTGGGTTCCATTTGCCCTGAATGAACTTCCCTGACAGGTGAGCCCCCCCCCCCCTCCCATGCATAGTCTGATGCATCTGTTAGGGTTTGGGCGGCAGGGGGTAGTGTGAATGGTAATCCCTTGTTTTGGTGGCAGGCCTCTGCCCACCAAAGGAACTCTAGGCTTAGGCAAGGTATAATAGGAATCATTGCTTCTAGATCCTGAGAGTGTTGACACCATAGGCTTTTTAGATACCATTGTAGTTTCCTCATATGCAGTCTTGCATATGGAATTAGAAGAATGCAGGAGGCCATGAACCCCAAGGTTTGCAGAATTTGCCTTGCAGATAGCAGGGTTTTTGTGGCCACTTGTTTGAAGTAGGTTGTCAAATGAATCTGTTTCTCTGGCGTGAGGAAAGCCATCTGGGAAGATGTATTCAAGCTTGCTCACAGGAATATAATTTACTGACAGGGTACCAGGTGTGATTTCTTTTCTTTTATGGTGTACCCCAGACAAGTCAGCACCCTTTGTACAAAGGCCAGATGATTCAAAAGTATGTCCTGGCTTTCTGCCTAAATTAGACAATCATCCAGGTACGGGTATATTTGAATATTTCTTTGTCTGCAAATGCAATAACTGGGGCTAGGAACTTTGTGAATACCTTGGGCGCAGTAGATAAGCCAAAGGACAGTGTAGAGAACTGATAATGTGTGTAGCCTGCTTTGAACCGTAGGTATCTTCTGCAGGATTCCCTGATAGGGATGTTGCAGGTATGCTTCTTTTAAATCTAATGTTGCCAACCAGCCATCCTTGCCTAGCATTGGAAGCAACTGGTGAAGAGTCAGCATCTTGAATTTTGGAATCACCAAAAAGGTGTTTAGAGTAGAAAGGTCCAGGATAGGACGCCATGAATGGTCTTTTCTGGGTACCAGTAAAAAGTCTCAGATAGAAACCTTGCCCCTTTTCCTCTTCTGGTACCAAGTGAATAGCCCCCATATTTAAGAGAGAAAGTACTTGCTTTTCTGCCTCTGCCCACTGATTTGGGGGTAGATCTGGCCACCCGCTTGGTGTTGGTAACATGTGGAAGTGAAATCTGCATCCTTGGGACACTATATTTAAGACCCATTTGTCCTGGGTTATGAGTTTCCAGTTTTTGGCCTGCAAACCAATCTTTCCGCCTAAAGGAGCATTTAGTTGAAAAGTGCTTGGAAGTTATAAAGGCAAGTCATTGAGACAATTTTCCATGGGGGGGGGGGGGTCTTACTACTCCCAGATTTCATAGGTTCATAGGTTTATACTAGGCTATCTCCCCTAGGGCATTTATAAGCCTAGCCAGAGTATGTTTGGCTTTTGTCACCCATTTTAAATTAATTTTGCTATGCCCTTTTTTGAGGTTAGTATACTGTGCCTCTGTCTAACAGTGACACAGAAGTGATACCCGGGGTAAACCTACGATCTCCCATCCACTCATCAAGATTCCTCTTGAAGACAGTCAATGAGGGACTCTGCCTAACCTGGACTGGGATTTTATTCCAGAGTGAAGGGAGCCTCTGGGTTATGAATCTGTCCCTCCAGCATGTCCTATTTATTTCAGTGCTGAGGTTCAAGTCTCGGGCGTAGCTCGATGGGATTTGGATTTTTTGAGGTGCAGCATGTCCCTTAATTCCGGGTTGGACATGGCTTTATACGTCAGGCACAGGTCGCCTCTGAGCAGGCGGTATGCCACTGAGTAGAGCTGGAGTTTCTTTAACCAGGCAGCATATGGCATCTGTTTGAGCCCTTTGGTCCTCTTGGTGAGGTACTTTTGGGGGTCTTTCCAGTTGCTGCAGGTGTTTGGTAAGGTACATCCCAAAAGGGGCACTGTACTCGATTATGGGCCTGATGAGGGATGAGTAAAGAGGCACGATGACCTCCTCTAATCTAGATGTGAATCCCTTCATGATTAGGTGAGCTATATAAAATGTTTTTCTAACCACTTTGGCCACGTGGTTGTCAAATGAGAGATTGCTATCAACTTGGGTCCCCAGGTCCCTAATTACTTCTTCTGTACTTAATGGATTACCACCTATGTGGTAATTTGTGGGCACTTTGTTTTTGCTAAAGGGGATGACTATACACTTTTTGGCATTTAGCTTGAGGCCATGGCTCTGGCACCAGTTGTCTGTTTCTATGAGGCCCTTTTGGAGGATGCTTGTGTCGGCTGGAGAGTCGATTATGGCGCCCAGTTTGCAGTCATCTGCGAACTTGGTCAGCCACAGTCCTTCTGTGTTGGCCTGTACCTCCGAGAAATATATACCGAACAAGAGAGGTCCCAGGACTGAGCCTTGTGGGACACCACTTGTAACTGGTTTGGAGTCTGACATGGCTCCAGCAATTCTAACCATGTGGGTTCTGTCCTTGAGCCAGTTTGCAACCCATCTAGTGACATAGGGGTTTATATTTAAGCTGGTGAACTTATCTATAATGCCCGAGTGGGGTACTGTATCGAAGGCTTTTGCGAGGTCCAGGTAGGCTGTGTGGACCACCTTCCCTTCGTCAATGGCCTTGGTGACTGTTTCAAGTCGACCAGGTTTAAGAGGCAGGATCTGCCCTTAAAGCCGAACTGGGTAGGATCCAGTGTCTGTAGGTCCCCAATTTCTTTATTTATGAGGTCCATGATGATCCTTCCCATAGCTTTGCAGACTAAGCTAGTCAGGCTTATGGGGCGATAGCTTCCAGGGTCCGTTGAGGCACCACCTTTGTGGAGAGGGACCACTGTTGCTGTACGCCACTCTTTGGGTACATATCCTGTAGTAAGGCTGAGATTGAACAGTAGTTTTATGTTTGGGTTTAGCTCTTCTTGGAGTTCATGTAGGACACAGCCCGGGACACCATCTGGTCCCATTGATGCTGTGTTTTTTGCTTTGGAGAGGGCGGCTCTTACCTGAGCATCTGAGATGTCAGGGGGGCAGCACTCTGCTGGGATAGATATTTGCCCTTTTGGTGGGGAGGGGAGAGGGAAGTTTGTGCTGAACCTGTCAGCTAGGATGTTGGCAATGTCTGTGGGTTCGGTGTATTTTTTGTCATTTTGGACTAATTCTGAACATATCTGGGAATTCCCACCCAGGTTCCTAACATAACTAAAGAAAGCCTTGTGATTATCCTTAGTGTCCTGTGCAATTTTTCTCTCGAAGCTGGCCTTAGACGATTTTATGAGTGCCCTTAGTTTTTTGCTAATACTGATCAGAGATGCCTTCCCTTTTGGGATTTTGCTCTATCATGTAGTAGCTTCCTCCTTCTATTGTATAGTTTGTTTATGGCTGGGGTCCACCAGACAGGACGCCTGCCTTTGGAGGATTGGGTCTTGGTTTTATTTGGGATTGCATGATCCATGCATTCCTGAAGGTGTTCATAGAATGCATTTATAAAGGATTCTGCAGTCTGGGCCATATTTTCCACAGGCCCGGGGGCTTTGAAGGATTCCACCTCGGTTTTGAGGAGTGTGAAATTTGCTTTAGAGAAGTTTTTCACTGTGGTTTTCTGGGCAGGGGGTGAGGTCGGGATGTGAATATCCAGTGAGATCAGTTTATGGTCTGATCTTACCAGTGAGGGATACACTTCTGGTCTGGAGCATAGTCTCCCCATGTTGGTGATGATCAGGTCCAGTATGTTTTCCCCTCTTGTGGGAGTGGTAACAAGTTGTTCCATAGCATTTGAGTTTATGAATTCTAGGAACCTTTGGGCTACGGTGTTGGAGATAGAGTAATGCTCCCAGTCTATGTTTGGGTAGTTGAAGTCGCCCAATATAATGGTGTTTGGAGAGACCTTCATATTTTCCAGTGTTCTCAGGAAGGCCGAGTGGGGTTCCTGGGTTTGGGAAGGTGGTCTGTAGCAGGCTATAAACTGGAAGGCAGTTTTACCCACTGTTAGTTGCACATGGATAGCCTCTGATGCTTCGCGCTTTGCCACCAACCTGGAGGTGTGGGTATCTTTGATGAATATCGATACTCACCCTCCTTTTGTGGTTCAGTCCAAGTTTTGGGGCCGAAAAGCATGGTATGAGGTATAACCTGGTAGTGCTGGGGTGCTCTCAGGAGCCCTGAACCAGGTTTCTGTTACTGCACAGATATCGATGTTCTCCATGCTAAGGAGAGTTTCGAGTGCGTGCATCTTGAGGTTTAGACTTCTGGCGTTGAGTAGCATTACTCTTAGTTTCTTATCCCTTGTGATACCTATGGAGGTGGGTTTGTCTTTTGAGCCTTGCCTAAAAAAGGCACTATGGGGGTAGCAAGAGCCTTTGCCATTATCCAAAAGCCCAGGGGTAATAGGTGCAAGCCGTCCCTAGTGAAGCATTGTGGCTTGTCGAGCATATCATCCCAGGCTGACAGGCATTGGATCCCCTTTGAATGACACCAGTACTTAAGCCAATTGTTGAAATTGATCATCTTGTCTTCATATTGTGGCATCATTCTTGGTGAGGGTAAGATGCTACTCAAGGTCAGGGTCATACTGGCCTGGGCTACATGCTCAGAGAGCTCCTCTATGTCTCTTTTCATGTAGTCCAGGGAGGTACATCTCAGGTCATTCACACCAGCATGGACAATGACTGAGTCATATTTGTACTTGCCTTGGAGTGACCTGAGTGCTTGTGTTATGTGGCGGATCCTAGCGCCGACAGGCTGCTCACCGTGACCTTCTCCTTGTTCAGCCTGGTGAGCGGGACGTCAGTGTGCCTGACGATAGAGTCACCTATTATAAGTGTATCAGGTGTGTTGTTTAGCCTTAAGGGCTGTGACTGTTCGGCACACTGGCTTTGTGAGATATGTGTTGCACATGTTTTGTTTTGGGGTAGCGGTTGCTTGGGTGTCTGCTTTGGAGGTCTCTGCTGCTTAGGCAGATCTTTATTTAGAGCCTCCGAGTATGTTTTTGTGTGATAATGTGTTTGGTTTGCTGTCATGGTAGGTCTATGTGAGACTGGAATTGTAGTGAGTGTGGTTTCCTTCTCCTCCTGACTGGTTATGCCAGTACTGAGCTGAGAGAGCTTAGCCTCCAGTTTGGCTATATGGTTGCATCTCTCACATGTGTTGGAATTTGTTGGGAGGAGGAGAGGGTTGTCTGTGTACATGAGGCAGTTGTAACATTGCCTCAAGATTCCCAGATTCACAAGCTGGACCGGAGAGGAGATTGACAACTGACCTTTGGACATGCTAGAATAATATTGGGAATTCCTTTATAATTGAAAACAAGGGTCAATGGGGAGTGAGGGTGCAGTGCTTTTAATTTTTAGTGCTGACTTATATAATTGCTTTAGTGAGCAAGTGCCAGGTAACTTAAATGCAAAAATGACAAACAGTAACTTTCTTTCAAGTGAAACAAGGAAATAAGTACAGTAAGCAATGCAGATATCACTAGGGATCCACAGAAGCGCTGAGAAGCCGCGTTTTAGGTGGAATTAGCGTTCCAGGGAAATAACAAGCAAACAAACAAGAAGCATACAAACAAAGCTAGATTCAGCAGGCCTGGATCTAGTCTATGCTACAGCAAACAAGGTGCACCAATTACAGTAAGAAACTGTTCAAATTTGCAAGCACTATAAACCTTTAACCAGAAATTCCCAGCTCAGAAGGGCAGAGTCCAGCCTCTCCTCCCACAAGAGTGCAGACCACGAACCTTCTTAATGTAAAATAACTGGCCTGAAGCCCAAGTGCTCAAACCAGAACTAATACACTTTAAGAATAACAGACACTGAGCTCTCAATCAGCAGTTCCCAACTTAGAAGGATGAAAGCTACCTGTCCTGCCACCACAGTGCATGCCACAAACCTTCCTAATGTAAAAGAACTGGTCTGAAGCCCAAGTGCTTAATCCAAAAGACTTAGAATGATAGCTACACTTTAATCAAGTTACTACCAAGCAGTAATAAATACAATTGAATACTTTAAAGAATGTCTGGATTAGTGCTCAAGTTATACAAACAAAGCTAGATTCAGCAGGCCTGGATCTAGTCTATGCTGCAGCAAACAAGGCGGAAGCCCCCCCACTGATTAGTCTTGTGCGTAACTTGTGACTGAAACCTGGGGTTTCTACTGTGTCTGGGTTTGGATTGAGAAGATCTGGAAGGGGCCAGAAAGGACCAATTCTTAGAGGGCCAATGCCTACTAAATCTTGGAGGCTGAACTAGTAAAAGATCTTTCACAGTTTGCGTAGATTTAGCTTTATCTTCCATCTTTTTAAGAACTTCCTCAGCTTTTTTGCCAAATAGGCGGTCCTGATTTAAGGGAGCATCCAACAGTTTAGTTTTAACATGATCAGGCAAAGACTGCTCCTTAAGCCAAGCATGCCTTCTGAGTACAGACCCAGTGACAGCAGCCCTGCAAGAGGCCTCTAATGAATCAAATCCAAATTGAAAAGTATGTTTTCCAACCTGTTCAGCAGAATGCATTAAATTCTGCAATTCTTTATTTTCAGCACAGTCAGAAATCATTTTCTGTTTAAGCAATCCAATAACATGTTGTTGATACTTCAACATATGAAACTGTCAAATTAAGGCCCTAATGGCCAAGGTTGCAGAAGTGTAAACCTTCTTACCCAATCTACCCAGCGTCCTGGAGTCCCTATCAGAGGGGGCAGGATTTTTAGCAGTAGAAGCCTTAATGCCCTTGGGACCCTGTGAAAGTCTCTGGATCTGCAATAGGATTTTTAAAAAGGAACTTATGAGAATCAGGGACCCTGTAATATCTACCAGGTTTTCTGGGAGCAAGAGGCAAAGAATCAGGGGCCAAACTAGATTCCAAAAAGGCATCAACAATGTCAAGTACAGGAGGTATAGCTAAAGGCCTATGCTGACATCGGTAAGGAGCAAGAAAACGTTTCCCCAACAGGGTACTTAGCTTTAATTGAAGACTTTGGTTCTGAAACTCAAAAACGAAAATTTCAGGAGTCGGCCGACCGGCACTTGCGAACTGCTTCTGCTTCAGGCACCGCACGGCAAGAAAGACTGATGTAATGGCGTCGGCTGCATGTTTTATACCCCTGACGACCTGACGTCATGGAAGAAGGGACAGCAACTGATGCAGGACCCAAGACTTTGTTAATCAGGCCGACTGAGGGCTACTGCAAGCAGATAAACCAAATGTAATGACTGCAACAGTGAAACACGAAGAACATCTTTGCATTCACTTGAATCCCTGCTCAGGTCCAGTTTTGAGAGATTCTAGCATCATCACCGAAGCATGCACCATAGCTACAACAACATAATTTATTTGTATACAATACTCTCCTGGCAAACTTTTTAAAATAGTACATAAATCAGAATAGTCCTGAAGTAAAGCACTGCTAAGACTCTGTAAACTATGTGGTGTGTAACTCTTCCTGTAAACATTCATTCTTTGCCTTCACACTATGAATACATTTTACTATTTAAAGCATTGTATAAGCAAAAAGGCAAAATATTAGAACAAACTTCAAGTCCTTATTTTATTTATTTAACATTTGTTTACCAGGGAGGTCCGACTGAGCTGATAGCCCATTTTCACTGGAGGCCCAGGGAGAAAAATCTCCAAATCAAAGTAAATTAGCAATACAATATAGATTAACAGTTTACAAAAGTATAGCATATAAAGTATATGAAGATCATGTTTCAATTAATTACAAATGAGCTCCGAACCATGACAACCAATGAAGAAAGGTGCATCAGGGATGAAACTAGCCTAGATTATTTAACACGGCAGCTATATCATACAGTGTAAGCAGAGTTCAGAAAGAACAGAAAATTAGCAAATAGCTTTAGCTGTAGAGACTTGTTGGAGGGTGAAGATGTAAAAGGAGGCAGCAGTAATTGGAAGGGGTAAAAGGGTGAGAAAGCAGAGAATGGAAAGAAAGAGCAGATATGGTTAACAACTACATGAGAGAAATACAGTAAAGGGCAAGGAAAAAATATGGAGTAGCTGCTTTTGTCAGCCAGGAGTAATACAAGAGCAAAGCCATTTGTCAGTTAAGTGAGCTCTGAGAAGTTGCTTAAACTTGGGTTGGTTGGTGGTGCTAAGAATGTGTTGGGAGATGGAGTTCCAAGCTTTGGAGATAGTAGCGGAGTAAAGAGAATTTCCAAAACTGTTACTTAATGACTTTTAGCAGACATTTGTCTGTAGATCTTAACGTTCTGTTATTTGAGTAGTGCTGAACAATATTCTGGAGCGATGGACATTTACCAGGTTGGTTTATGATGGCACAGACAGTTGTAATTTGACTGAGGTGTAAGCGGTTAGGTAATTCTAGCCATTTTAGTTGGTGAAGGGCAGTACAGTGGTTGGAAATATGTGGTAGGTTTGTGGCAAATTTGGCAATTTTATGACAGCAAGCCACAAATCTGGCAAGGTCAGTTTTTTTTTTTTTAAGTTTGTGAAGATAGGGGAGGCATACTGTAAGGTAGAGAGAAAATGAGTCCTGGCAATTGCTTGTTTGGTGGAGTTGGTTAGAAATGGCTTAACTGAGAGTGAACCTAGTTTTTTATGTGGATCTTTTTAATGGTTAGTGCTATGTACTTGTCAAATCTCAAGCTGCTATCAATGGTGACTCCGAGCAATTTAGTATGACAGATGGGTTCAATTTTAGTTTTGTTGGCTGAGGAGATGAAAAAGGGTGGAGTGTTATCAGTGGATTTTTTATTGCAGAAGAGCATTAATTTGGTTTTGTTTGGGTTTAAAATTAACTGATAGCTGGAGAGGTAGGATTCTATGGCTGAAAAAGATTATAGTATCATCTGCATATTGAATTATGGTTGAAAGGTGAGAAGCGGTGTGGAGTTTGTTGGTAACAATTGTAAAGAGAAGTGGGCCCTAAGACTGATCCTTGGGGAACACCAACTGGGATGGGTAAGTTGGATATTGGAACCATGCTCTGTTCTCTGTTTGAGCAGTTCCTTAGTTTCCGTGGTCAGCCATGCAGAGTAGTTTGATTTTACTCGTACCTTTCTGAAGGGGCTGGAATGTTTACAGTTTCAAGGAATTTATTATTAAACTACGCAACAGCAGAGTCAAGATGGAGGTGGGAACCAGTCACAGTGATGAAGGAGTGATTTAAAAGTAGGTATCGAAAAATGTTTTTTGTTCCAAACTAGTTTATATATGACATTTCTGGAGGGCTAATATGAAGCCTTAAATGGTATGTGGGTAGGTGAGCACTATAATTTGAAAAACAGATCTTGTACTTTTTATACAGGTATGTCAGTAGCTTCTTGACATTTTGGCATTCTTTGATGCACTAAATATGTTAAAGTTCTCACAGCTCTTCTTCCAGGCCTAACCCCAAGGCTTCAAAAGTGTATTCAGAAAAGTCACTCTTGGCTTGTGTGTGTACTTTCTACATTTTACTTGGTAATTCTCGGCATATCTTGCCAACAGTCTAACTTACATCTGTGTCTTAATGCATTTTCAGACTTCATGCTCTTAAAGTGTTGATTCAGTGAACAAACAACTCATTTTCATGTTTCTGTCCACCTGCATGCAAAAGACACATAATCTCAGCTCATTTTGAGCAGCAAGCATCAGGGGAATGACTTTTTGGATATATAAATGACTAACATTTTCTCTGAATCATACTTCACTGAATCAGAAATTGCTTAAATTTGATTTTTTCCAGGGGGCATGCCCCCCTGCACCCCCCCTCACGTAAAATGTTCTAACTCCACAGTAACACAACAGTGGAGAAAAGAGAAAAAGCTTACACAGTCAATCACTGCTGAGCCACAAATACATTTCATAGAAAAACTTCATTAGAGGAAACGTACCTTAATGTTTTTGCCAGTTGATACAGGGAAAAAAAAGTGAGTCACTGCTTCTTTACAATTTTTAGCCAATTATAATTTGGTCAAATGTGGTTTCAGTAAATTTTGTTCTCTCAATTGTGATTCAATAAAACAACTGCTACCATATTATATATATCTATGTATATGTATGTTTTACCTTCAGTTGGTCGATGAACATGAAATTCAACATCCTGAAGATAAACTATTCTAGACCGGAATGGAAATGTCGACTTCCTATTATGCATATGTTGAGGTTGCTTCTAATAATGTATACCAACTACATGATTGCACAATCCTTGGGGAAAGGAAATATTCTCCTGCCTGGTGACTGTCAATCTCACACACATGTGTTGACTATCTCTTACAGTTAACCAAATGTGGTTGATTAAACAGATGTCAACCAAACCAACAAAACCCATATGTATATATATGACACACAAACACACACTCTACAGGGTAGGATACGTTTAATAGGACGGAGCCCACATGAAGACAGAAGCAGCATTCCCATGTACAAAAAAATGCATTTTCAATAATCCTTCCTGGAGTTAACTGACTAAATAGCCATTTTGGAATCTTTACTTTGAAACTTCAGTATGGATCACCTAACTTAACAATGTAGAACCACTATATAATCCTGTCCATGCATAACTCATAAACTTCACTTCCTGGATTTTCTTTCAGACTTGTTCTCAACCAACAGCCATCTTGCACTCATGCACCGACTAAATTAATCAATCATCAATGCAATTCTAGGGATAAAATACATTTCCACAGACACTGCAATTCTTCCCTTAATCTGCAAGAAAAAAATGGGTGGTTTGGGGTATATTAGCACATCCTGGATATGTCACAATGGCAGGTAAAGGCTGAAGTATGACTTTTTAAACAAATTCTTTAAATAATAAATTAGTATTGATGGGGCCAGATCACTTGGAGAAAATAACAGGCTGGCCAGGAGGACATTTACTACTCTGCATCATTCCTTTTCATGACAAGGCCATTGCTATGGGAATTTAATGGAAATGTTGCCAGCAAATTGAAGAGGCCTGTGTTAATAGTACATAGAAGCATAAAGAGGATTTTGTAAATGAAGAAAACAGACTTTGCTGCCAAGTCATTTTTACAGCAAGCCAAGTTCCATAAAAGAGAAGAAACTATGCTGACTGATTCAGCACTTACTATAGGAAGATTAGGGCTCTTAACACAATGAGTGATTGCTCAGACCCTTCAGAAGACAGCAACTGCAGATAACATATTGTCCACTGAACATCATCTCTTAAGGACAGAAAGTACAGTTGTGTACACTTACCATAAATGTAGATGTTCAAGTGTATTCACTGTTGCAGTCATTACATTTGGGTTATCTGCCTGCAGATAGAACTCAGCCGGCCTGAATAGCAAAGTCTTGGATCCCTGCGTCGGCTGCTGTTTCCTCTTCCATGACGTCAGGTCGTCAGGGGTATAAAACATGCAGCCGACGCCATTACATCAGTTTTTCTTGCCCCAGATGTCAGGTGCCCCCACAATGGGAAGCAATTATATGTTAGGTTATATCTCCAACAAAAAGCAAATACACCAGAAAGCTGAAATACACTAAACAAGAAGACAAGTACAGCAAAGAGAAGTCAGGGGGCTGGAGGGAGGGTAATCAGGACTGCAACAGTGAATACACTCGAACATCTGAATTTAAGTTAAGTGTACACAACTGTACTATGTTCTTCGTGTTTCACTGTTGCAGTCATTACATTTGGGGTGATTCCAAAAGCTAAGGAAGGGAGGTGGAAGTTAGAGAGCATTAGGAGCAGCTATTAAGCCCTGCAAGACTGCAGTGGCAAAACCAGCTCTGGATTTAGAAAAAAAAAAAAGGCATGTGGTAATGCTTGGTGAAGGTATGTACAGAGCTCCAGGTAGCAGCTTCTAGGATGTCCCTGGTAGGGACACCTCTGAGAAAGGCTGTAGAGGTAGATGCAGCCCTGGTGGAATGTGATCTTATCCCCTGTGGGGTAGGTTTTCCATGGTGCTTATAGCAGAAATTAATGCAATGGGCTATCCACTTAGAAATGGTTTGCTTTGAAATGGCCTTCCCCTCTGCCCCTGCAGCAAAGCCAACTAGCAGCTGTTCAGATTTTCTGAGAGGCTTAGTCCTGTCCAAATAAAATCCAAGTTGTCTGTGCATGTCCAAAGAGTGCAGTATTTGTTCTCCTTTGTTCTGTGGATTAGGGAAAAAAGAAGGCAAATGAATGGAATGATTAAGGGCCACACTAGACACCATCTTGGGCATAAAAGAAGGATTGGTCCTGAGGGGCACCCTGTTTGCATGGAAGATGATGAAGGGCTCTACTGCCATGAAGGCCTGTAATTCAGACACTCTTCTTGCTGAAGTGATGGCTAGAAGGGAAGGCTGTTTTCCAAGAAAGAAATTTCAACTCTGCAGTTGCAGCTGGCTCAAAAGGAGGCAGAGTGAGCTTTTCCAATACAAAGTTAAGGTCCCAGGCTGGAGTAGGGGCTCTCCCGGGTGGTCTTAAAATTTATGGCCCCTCTGAGGAATTGCTTTAGCAGGGGGTGAGAGAAGAGGGGTGGTTCAGTATTATAATGTGCGGAAATGGCAGAGGCATGAATTTTAATTGACGAGAAGGAAAGGCCCTTGTAGAGAATCTCTGTTAAGTAATGAAGAATATGCGACAAGCTGGGCACCGTTGTGTCCATCCCCTGAGTCTGGCTCCAGGAACAGTATCTTTTCAACTTTTCAGCACTGAATTTTCTAATACTAGGCCTCCTTGCCTCCAGAATGACATCTAGCACCTGCTTACTGAAGGATGCTATTGGAGAGCTCAAGGAATTAGCCAGGCTGCACAGTTCAGGGTTTGAAGCTGAGGGTGCAGAATCTGACCCTCCTGCTGGGACAGCAGGGAAGGGGTCTGAGGCAGGTGCCATGGTTCCAGCAGTGACATACTGTGCAAGAGGGGGTACCAGTGCTGGCGTGGTCAGTCTGTTGCAATCAGTATTGTCCTTGGTTTGTCTTGTTTGATCTTTAGCAGAACTTTCGAGAGGAGAGGCAGACGGGGAAAGGCATAAACTGAGAGGCTTTCCCAGGTGAAGGACAGAGTGTCCACTTTCCAAGCTTAAATGTGGGAAGTCCTTGTGCAAAATTTGTCCAATTGGTAGTTCTGAGGGGAGGCAAACAGGTCTATCTCTGGATTCCCCCATTTGTTTCTCAAAATGTTGAATATCTTTGGTTCCAGTTTCCACTCGTGTGGGCCCATGAGATTTCTGCTTAGGTCGTCTGCCAGTGAATTTAGCTTGCCTGGCAGGAATTGAGCTTGTAGGTGCACTTTGTAGCTCAATGCTGTGTTCCACAGAGCCATGGCTAGTCTGCAGAGAGGGTACGAGTGGGTTCCCCCCTGCTTGTTTATGTACCACATAACAGTGGTGTTATCTGTCTTTATCAATAATTGTCTTGGAAGAATCTGGTCCTTGAAGGCTGTCAGGGAATTCTGTACAGCTAACATTTCTTTTTGATTGATATGCAGGTGCATCTGACTTGGGTTCCACTTGCCCTGAATGCACTGCCCTGCCAAGTGAGCCCCCCCATGCACAGTCTTATGCGTCTGTTGTTAGGGTTTGGGCGGCAGGGGGTAGAGTGAATGGGAGCCCTTTGTTCTGGTAGCAGGCCTCTGCCCACCAAAGGAACTTTGTCTTTAGACAAGGAATGATAGAAATCATTGAATCCAGGTCCTGAGAATGTTGACACCATAGACTTTTTAGATACCATTGTAGTTTCCTCATATGCAGTCTTACATATGGAATTAGTAGAATGCAAGAGGCCATGAACCCCAGGGCTTGCAGGATTTTCCTTGCAGATAGCTGGGTCTTTGTGGCCAGTAGTTTGAAGTAGGCTATCAAACTTGTTTCTCTGGCGTGAGGTAAGCCATCTGAGAAGATGCACTCACAGCTTGCTCCCAGGAATACAATTTGTTGCCCGTTTACTAGAAGAGATTTCTTTTCATTTATGGTGTACCCCAGTGAGGTTAGACGTTTCTTTACAAATGCCATATGTTTTAGTAGCATGTCCTGGCTTTCTGCCTGAATTAGACAATCGTCCAGGTATGGGTATTTTTAATATTTCTTTGCCTGCAAAATGCAATGACTGGAGCTAGGCACTTTGTGAATACCCTGGGTGCAGTAGATAAGCCAAAGGGAAGTGCAGAGAACTGATAGTGCATGGAGCCTGCTCTGAAGCGTAGGTATTTCCTGCAAGTTTCCCTTAAAGGAATGTGAAGGTAAGCTTCCTTTAAGTCTAAGGTTGCCAACCAGGCATCTTTGGCTAACATAGGAAACAGCTGTTGAAGTGTTAGCATTTTGAATTTTGGGATTACCAAAAAGGTGTTTAGAAATGTGAGATCCAGGATAGGACGCCAGGAGCGGTCTTTTCTGGGTACCAGGAAAAGTCTTGAGTAAAAACCTTGTCCCCTTTCTTCTGCTGGGACAGGATGAATAGCCCTGATACTCAGAAGAGAAAGAACCTGCTGTTGAGCCTCTGCCCACTGATTTGGGGGTAGGCCTGGCCAACTGTTTGGGGTTGGTAAGGTGTGGAAGTAGAATCTGTATCCTTGGAAAACTATATTTAAAACCCATTTGTCCTGGGTAATGAGTTCCCAGTTTTTTGCATGCCGGGCGATTTTTCCCCCTAAGGGAGCAGGCAGTTGAGCAGGGCTTGGGAGGTTTAAGGTCAAGTCATTGTGACATTTTTCCATAGGGGGTGTCTTACAACTTCCAGCTTTAGAAGTGGGGGAACCCACTGCTTAGGCCTGTGAGTACCTTGAGACTGTAGCCTAGGTGGTCTGTTGTTCCTGGGTTTGGACTGAGAAGGCCTGGAAGAGACAGGAAAGGACCAATTCTTAGAAGGCTAATGCCTACTAAATCTGGGAGGCTGTACTTGCAGAAAATCTTTAACAGTTTGCATAGATTTAACTTTTTCCTCCATCTTTTCAAGGAATTCTGCTTTGTTGCCAAACAGGTGGTCTTGGTTTAAGGGAGCATCTAGTAATTCAGCTTTAACATAATCTGGCAAATTTTGCTCCTTAAGCCAAGCATGCCTTATAAGAACAGACCCAGTGACAGCAGCCCTGCAAGATGCTTCTAAAGAGTCAAAACCACATTGCAAGTATGTTTACCAACTTGTTCAGCAGAATGCATTAAATCCTGTAAATCTTTATTTTCAGCACAGTCAGAAATCAACATAATTTTCTGTTTAAGTAGTCCCATAATATGCTGCTGATACTTTAACATATGAAACTGGCAATTTAAGGCCCTAATGGCCAAAGTAGCAGAAGTGTATACCTTCTTAACCCCATCTGTCCAAGGCCCTGGAATCTCTGTCAGAGGGGGTAGGGTTTTTGGCAGTACTAGCCTTAATGCCTTTAGGTCCTTGGGAAATGGTCTCTGGGTCCGCAGCAGAAATTCTTGAAGAGGAACTTGTGGGAGTCAGGCACTCTAATACCGGTCAGGTTTCCTGAGAGCTGGAGGTAAAGTGTCTGGAGCCAGGCTAGATTCCAAGAAGGCATCATCTACAATGTCCAGGACAAGAGGAATAGTTGAAGGCCTGTGTTGAGGGAGGAGTAAGAATTCCCTAAGCCTCTTTTTTGGAGTCAGAGTAATCCTGGCTGTCCCAGCGGAAATGCTCCCTAAGAGTGTGCAAGGTTTCACCAAAAGAAAATCTTCTGGAGGGGAAGCAGAGACAATGGAGCCCTCTGCTTCAGAATCCTCATAGGTAGATAAGGGCAAATACTGGTAATGAGAAGAAACAGAAATTTCAGAATCCTGATCAGAAGAATCAGAAGGAAAATCAGTTCTAGGCCTCTTAGACGGTGAAGGCTGGCTTCCCCTAATTAAAGTAATAAAGTCTTCAGCCATTCTTATCATTTGTTTTTTAGGCATATGGGCCTGACCATGCGGTTTGGACGTCAGTTTTCTAGGCGTGGGTCGAGTTTTAGGCCTTGAAGAAGAAGATGGCGTCGGTTTGAAATGCAAGTCAGTAGGCCTGAATACACCCTCAGAAGCCGATGCCTGCACAGCGGCTCTGGACCCATCCAAGGTAGAGACATCTGCAGGTTCCATGGTCAAAGAAGCATCTCGCGGCATACCGGACTCCGAATGGGTCTCAGTAGAGGCCTGCGAATCTGAAGTAGCGGGTATAGTACAGCTTTGTACCTACCATAAATGTAGATGTTCGAGTGTTCACACTGCTGCAGTCATCACACTTGGGTTATCCTGCCGTCAGGCGGTCCCGCAGTCGGCCAGAGTTCCAAAGTCTTGGTCCGGCGTCGGTTGCTGTCGCTTCTTCCCCGACGTCAGTGCAACAGGGGTATATAATATGCATCCGACGCCATTTTCTTCAGTTTTTCTTGCCCAAGATGTCAGGTGCCCCCAAGTGGGTAGGCAATACATATTGCTAAACAAAAATATACATATAAAATAAAAACAATACCTTCAGTTACCAGCAAACACACCCCAAAGGTTGTATAGGATAGAAGGGTATAGGTAAGTCCAGCTAGTTCAGAGGGGATGGAGGGAGGGTAACCTGGACTGCAGCAGTGTGAACACTCGAACATCTACATTTATGGTAGGTACAAAACTGTACTATGTTCATCGTGTTACACTGCTGCAGTCATCACACTTGGGTTGAATCCCAAAGCTAAGTTTGGGTGGCTGGTCTATAAAGAGTTAGGATTGGCTAAGAGGCCCTGCAGAACTGCAGTGGCAAATCCTGCTCTTGATTTAGAGTAAAGAGGCAGGTGGTAATGCTTGGTGAAGGTGTGCACTAAACTCCAAGTTGCAGCCTCCAAAATTTCCTTGGTAGGTACTTCTCTGAGAAAGGCTGTTGAAGTGGCTGTTGCCCTGGTGGAATGAGGCCTAATGTTATTAGGGACTGATTTTCCATGCTGTGTGTAGCAGTACCGAATACAGTGTCATATCCATTTGGATATAGTCTGCTTTGAGATAGCCTTGCCTTGTGATCCTGCAGCATATGCTACAAACAGTTGATCAGTTTTCCTGAAAGCTTTTGTTTTGTCCAAGTAGAAGTGTAGCTGCCTGTGTATGTCCAAAGAATGCAGAAGTTTCTCCCCTTTATTTTGGGGTTTTGGATAAAAAGTAGGCAAATGGATGGTTTGGTTAAGAGCCACACTAGATACCACCTCTGGCATGAAGGTAGGGTTTGTCCTTAAAGATACCCTGTCCTGATGAAAAATTATAAAAGGTTCCACTGCCATTAATGCCTGTAGCTCTGAGACTCTTTGTGCTGAAGTTACTGCCAGGAGCAGAGCTGTTTTCCATGATAAAAATTTTAGATCGGCTGTATTGGCTGGCTCAAAAGGCGGTAGGGTCAGTTTTTCCAAAACAAAATTGAGGTCCCAAGTTGGTGTTGGTGCTCTCCGGTACGGTCTTATGTTTTTAGCCCCTCTGAGGTACTGCTTTAGCAAGGGATGAGAGAATAAAGGAGGATCCGTGTTGTAATGTGCAGAAATGGCAGAGGCGTGAAACTTAACTGATGAAAAGGATAGGCCTCTGTCCAGCATCTCAGTTAAGTATTGTAAAATCTAAGGAATGTTTGGAACAAGAGGATCAAGGCTGTGAGCCTGGTTCCAGGCGCAGAATCTCTTCCATTTTTCTGAGTAAGCTTTCCTGGTGCTAGGCCTCCTGGCCTCCAAAATGACATCCATAACAGCTTTAAAGAGACGTGTTGCCTGTTTGACTAAAGTATCTGCCATGCAGCCAGGTTTAGGGTTTTGAGCTGACCGTGCAGGATCTGATTGCTTTGTTGAGCCAGAAGGTGTGGAATTTGGGGCAAAATCCATGGTGGGCCCTGAGCCAAGTTCCTTAAGATAGGGTACCAGTGCTGGCGTGGCCAGTCTGGAGCAATCAGGATCATCTGTGGTTTTTCTTGTCTGGCTTTTAGGAGTACCTTTGAAAGAAGAGGCAGTGGTGGGAAGGCATAGACTTTTAGGTTTTTCCAGCTGAACGGAAGAGCATCCACTTTCCATGCTTGTTTGTGTTAAGTCCTTGTGCAGAATTTTTGTAGTTGGCAATTCAGAGGGGAGGCAAAAGGATCTATGTCTGGGCATCCCCATTTTTGTGTTATCATGCTGAAGATTTGTGGATTCAATTTCCATTCGTGAAGGTCCATGATATTTCTGCTTAGGTTGTCTGCCAGATTATTTTTCTTTCCTGGCAGGAATTGTGCTTGCAGGTGAACTTGGTACATTAGAGCTGTGTTCCACAAGGTCATACCTTGCCTGCATTGGGGATAAGAATGAGTGCCCCCTTGTTTGTTTATGTACCACATTACTGTGGTGTTGTCTGTCTTTACTAATAGTTGTCTTGGATGTAGAAGGTCCTTGAAAGCTGTTAGGGCATTTTGAACAGCCAACATCTCTTTTTGATTGATGTGAAGATGCATCTAGTCTGTGGTCCACTTGCCCTGAATGCATTTTCCTGCCATGTGTACTCCCCAGGCATAATCCAAAGCATCTGTTGTTAGAGTTTGCCTGGCTGTGGGTTGGGTAAAAGGCTGACCCTTGTTTAGGTGACATGCCTGTGCCCACCATCGAAACTTCTGTTGTAGGCAGGGAATTATTTGAATTACTGCTTCTAGACTGTGAGAATGTTGAGTCCAAACACTTTTTAGGTACCACTGTAATTTCCTCATATGCAGTCTGGCATATGGTATTAGTAGTATGCAGGATGCCATGAATCCCAGGGCCTGCAGAATTTTTCTTGCAGGGAGATGGGACATTTTTGCCAGTAGTTGAAAATATTGAGTTAGTTGCACTTGTTTGTCTGGCGTGAGGTAAGCCGTCTGGGCCGTTGTATTTAAGCTGGCACCCAGGAATGTAATCTGTTGTGAGGGGACTAGTTTTGACTTCTTTTCGTTTACTGTGTACCCTAGAGAAATTAGCAACTTTTTCACAAACGCCAGATGCTGTAGAAGACTGTCCTTTGTCTCTGCTTGAATGAGGCAGTCATCCAGGAATGGATATATTTGAATTCCTTTTTGTCTGCAAAATGCAATTACTGGTACCAGGCACTTTGTGAAGACCCTGGGCGCAGTAGATAAGCCAAAGGGCAGTGCAGAGAATTGGTAGTGCATTGTACCAGCTTTGAATCGGAGGTATCTTCTGCAATTTTGTCTGATAGGGACATGCAGGTATGCCTCTTTGAGGTCCAGAGTAACAAGCCAAGCCTTCTTGCCCAGCATGGGTAGAAGCTGCTGTAATGTCAACATTTTGAATTTTGGAATATCCAGGTAAGTATTCAGAATTGAAAGGTCCAGTATAGGCCTCCAGGCTTTGTCCTTTCTGGGGACCAGGAAGAGCCTTGAGTAAAATCCTTGTTCCTGTTGTGGTACTTTTTGTATAGTTCTCATGTCCATGAGGGCTGAAATTTGTTTTTGTGCCTCTGCCCATTGATTTTGTGGCAGGTCTGGCATTCCTTTTAGCTTTGGTAAAGTATGGAAGTGGAATCTGTAACCTTGAGACACAATATTCAGGACCCATTTGTCTTGGGTGATTGATTGCCAGTTTTGAGAAAAAAGTGCTAGTTTTCCCCCTAAGGGGGCTTCCAGAAGGGACGTGCTTGCCGTACACAAAGGAAAGTCATTGTGACCGTTTCCTGTAAGGTTGAGACTTGTCCTCACCTCCTTTTGGGGTTGAGGTGCCCCACTGTCATCTGTTTGAGGCTTGGGGTTGAGATCTGCCTCTTGGGCGTCTGTATCTGCCTCTCTGTGGCCTGTCTGACACTGGAAAGGACCAATTTTTTTTGTTGGCCAATTTCTGCTAAACCGAGGTGGCTGTACCTGTAACAAATCCTTGACTGTTTGCATCGATTTAGCTTTATCCTCCATTTTCTTTAACACCTCTTCTGTCTTAACACCAAACAAGGTATCATGTTGTAAAGGAGAATCCAATAACTTTGTCTTAACATGATCAGGTAAACTCTGTTCTTTTAACCAAGCATGTCTTTGAATAACAGAACCTGTAACTGCGGCTCTACAAGAGGCCTCTAAAGAATCAAAACCACATTGCAGAGTATGTTTTCCCACCTGTTCAACTGCATGCAATAAATCCTGCATTTCTTTACAATCAGGAGCTTCTGAGCTAGCAAGCATTTTCTGTTTTAACTGAGCCATTAAATATTGTTGGTACTTAAGCATGTGAAACTGGCAATTTAAGGCTCTTACTGCTAAAGTTGCAGTTCCAAAGCTCTGGAATCTCTGTCAGAGGGTACTGGATTTTTTGCAATGGAAGCCTTAACCCCTTTTGGACCCTGGGAAATAGTTTCTGGATCAGCAGAAGGGCTTTTGTAAAGAAACTTGTGAGAGTCAGGGACACTATAATACCTATCTGGCTTGGCTGGAGCAGGGGGCAGAGAGTCAGGAGATAAGCTGGATTCAGAGAACACATCACCCACAATGTCTAGCACAGGCGTAATAGCCAGGGGGCTGTGCTGAGGCAATAAGAGGAAATCCCTGAGCCTTTTCTTGGATTCTGAGTATTCCTGACTTTCCCAATGGAAATGTTCCCTCATGGCATGTAAAGTTTCCCCAAAAGAGTAATCCTCAGGATGAGAAGCTGAAGGGATACATTCCTCAGCATCAGAGTCCTCATAGGGGATAAAGAGTATCCCTGGTCTGAAGAGGAATCAGAGGAAATGGAAACCTGATCAGAGGAGTCATAGTCTGTATCCTGCCTAGGCCTTTTCTCAGGAGGGGGATGGGGACCCCTGATTAGAGTAATGAGGTCTTCGGCCATTTTAAGCATTTATTAGGCATGGAGGACTGTCCAGGAGAACGCTGTACTTGTTTCTTTGTCTTTAATGGTACCTTTGTCTTGGCTGTTGTTTTAATGGTCAGTTTTGAAGGTCTGAAAACACCCTCAGAAGCCGGTGCCTGTTCAGCGGCTCCAGACCCATCTGAGGGATTAGTTTCCATAGGCCCAATGCCTTGAGTTTCCAGAGGCCTAGATGTCTCCACGTGGGAGTATGAAGCGGCCTGTGGCTCTGAGGTAGCGGGTGTCAGGGGCTGCGAAAGCGCCTCACTGAGAACCGGCGACTGGCCTAGAAGAGGTTTCGTCATCGGTTTTGGACCTCGGATGCCTATCTTTATCCTTGTCTTTGCGTTTTTTCGGTATTGAGGTCGTCGGCTGATCCGACGGCATGGTATAATTGAACCTTCGGCCAAAGTAGTGTAAAGCAAAATCAAAACGTCTCTTTATAGTGCGCCTGTTGAATCTAGCACAAAACCGACAACTAGTGGCATTCGTGATCAGGGCCTAGGCATGGAATACAGTAAAAGTGGAAGTCCTTATGAGGTATTTACTTCCCACAAGAAATACAATTATTAACTTTTTCTGACATCGGTCTGATGCAAGTAAAAGGTTTCCCCAATGGGGTACTTAGCTTTATTGAAGACTTCGGATCTGAAATTCGACTTCGAAAATCTCAGGAGTCGGCCGACCGGCACTTGCGAACTGCTTCTGCTTCTGGCACTGCACGGCAAGAAAGACTGAAGAAAATGGCGTCGGATACATATTATATACCCCTGGCACACTGACGTCAGGGAAGAAGCGACAGCAACCGACATCGGACCAAGACTTTGGAACTCTGGCCGACTGCGGGACCGCCTGACGGCAGGATAACCCAAATGTGATGACTGGGCAGTGTAACACGATGAACATCAGGGGCTGCGAAAGCGACTCACTGAGTACCGGCGAACTGGCGACTAGCTTAACGGAAGCATAGTCGGCAGCTTTGGACCTATGCGATCCATCTCTGTCTTTATCTTTACGTTTTTTCGGAATGTTGGTAGTTGGATGGCTTACCAAAGCCATTTCCTGGATAGTTAAACAGAGTATCAAAATAATTTCCTGCAAAAATAAACAGACGATGAATAGTTCGGGGGTTGAATAAGGCACAGAACAGACAGCGAGGGCCTAAGCAAAGAATGCAGTACGAATGAAAATCTTCATGAGGTATTTGCTTTCCACAGGTAATATAATTGTTAACTTTTACTGACATCGGTTAAGAGCAAGAAAAAGGAACCCCAAAGGGGTACTTAGCTTTTTTAAAGACTTCGGTTCTGAAACTCGAAAACGAAAATTTCAGGAGTCGGCCGACTTGCGAACTGCTTCTGCTTTGGGCACTGTGCGGCAAGAAAGACTGATGTAATGGAGTTGGCTGCATGTTTTATACCCCTGACGTCACGGAAGAGGAGACAGCATCCGACGCAGGGATCCAAGACTTTGATATTCAGGCCAGCTGAGGGCTACCTGCAGGCAGATAACCCAAATGTAATGACTGCAACAGTGAAACACGAAGAACATCTAAAACTGCAGTCAGTATAACTGTGAATGGAAGCACTGCTTACAAGATTCTGCTGTTTTGAGTTATTCTGGGCACAGCACCATCAACCAATGAATTTTACTGCACATGCTTAGTCAAGTCCAATGGCACTTCTTCCCATGGCACTTGAGACTTTATTCTTCCTACGCTGAAAATTATCATTTTGCAATGCAACATCATTATTATTAAAATGAAATGTTGGGAGAAGCAAAAATGGCAGTGGTAATTATATATTTTTCTTGTTCTCAGAAATCTGCCAGATAAAAAAATACCATTAAACCAGTGGTAAAAAGTTAAATACTACAACTCTTCCTTGGATAACTAAGTACATTTAGCATAGGCCGCCTACTGTAAATGGCATTACTACAGTTCGCTAAAAAAGAAAACTGCTGTAAGGGTCTTGTTGATACCTTAGATTAGGGAAACCACACTTGAGGAGTTTCCTATGCAATCTTTATTTTCTCTCTAACTACAATTAGCTAGGTTTAGGCTCGTCTTGCTTCATGCCACACAGAACCCCATTTTACATCTTCCTTCTGCTTTTCAGTTATTTTAAAAACAAGCATTTCAAAAAGTAGATAGCAGAGAAAAAAAGAAATGTAAGAAGCAGATGCATGAAAAGACATGTCAGTGCAGTCCTTAAATATCAGGAATACTGGCCAAGTATGTACAAAAATCTCTCTCTGTATATACATTACACACACACATATATATTTTTATATATATATATATATATATATATATATATATATATATATATATATATATATATATATATATATATATATATATATACGCATTTATAAACAAACACACACATATATCCCATTACACCACCCAGTAAGTCTTTTCACTTACACAATATAATGAACTGTGGTTCACAGGAAATAAAAGTACAAAAAGATAACTGGGGAATTCTACTGAGCCAAGAAGAGCCCATTTTCAGCAGAGGCCCGGGGAGAAAAGCTCCAATGACAATCACAATACACATTAAGCAATGCAAACATTTTCAGGGGGCCGAGAATACAGCATACAACACTGGAGTTAAAATAATAAACTCATGCAAAGAAAGCTCCAATGACAATCAGAGAGACACAAAGAAATACAATCAATTTCAGAAAGCTGAGAATACTGTATAATATACTGGAGGTATAACAAACCTATGCAAAGAAACACAGAGGGAAGTTTTGTAGATACAAAGTTAGATACAAGTAGCTATAATAGAATATATAATAGAATCTAAATAGGATTAGGTAAGGTGCAACAGGAGACTGTCCAGTATGGGTTTAGTATAGTGTAGGAGTAGGCAAGTGTAGGTATTAGAAGTAGGTGTAGCAGAGGATGGAGAAGAGAATGACTGGAGGGGGATTATGCTGGAGTGTGGCATGGGCATGTCCAATTAGAAGACAACTGTGAGAGCAAGAGGGATTTGAAATTGGTTTGGTTTGGTGTATTGCAAAAGGAGGGAGGGAGAGAGTTTCATAGTTTCGATATTGAGCAGGATAGCAGGAGGTGGCCAGGAGAACATGAGGGTTTGAGGACTTGTAGGAGGTTTTGTTTATCTGATCTGAGTGGGTGGGAATGTAGGAGAGGGGCAGCTGGAGGGTTTGAAGATGAGCATGTGGGCCATGGTAAGTTTAAGGAAATTCAGATAGTTGGGTAGTTTGAGCCACTGCAGAGCATGGAGAGAGTGGCAGTGGTTGGATGAGTTTTCTGAACTGGTAGCAAATTTGCAGGATTTGAGTTTGGATTGTAGACCAAGTTGGAGATTGATTAGCAGTGGAGCACCGTACAAAAGAGAGGGAAGAAGGTAGGAGAAGGCTAGGTTTTTTCTGGTGGAAGGGGTGAGACAGTGACTGTGCCTGTACAGGAGTCCTAGCTTTTGGTGTTTTTTTTTTTTATGGTGGTTTTGATATGGTTGTCAAACTTTAGATATTCATCAGTGATGACAACAAGCAGTATAGTATTTGATACAATTTTGATGAGGATGTTATTCTGGCTGAGTATACAGAAAGAGTTTTTGTCGATAGGGGAGTTTCAAGAGGGAGAAAAAATCAGCTGTTTAGTTTTATTAGTGATCAGGGCAAGGTGATTAACTTGCACCTAGGTTTCTGTTTTAGAGAAGGCTGAATGAGTTTTTTTGGAGTACTTTGGTGGGGGAGTATGCTGAGCAGATGATTGTTGAATCATATGCATACTGGATTACTGAAGAATCAGGGATGGTACTATGATAATTATTGATGAATATACAGAAGAGTAAAGAACCTAGGACAGAACCTTGGTGCACCCCAATGAGGGTGTGCAGGAAAGGAGAGGTTGAGGACTTCCATCGTATGGCTTGTCATTTGGAAAGGTAGCTAGAGAACTGGGCTATGGTTGAAGTAGATAGGCTGAGAGATGAGAGTTGGGATAGGAGTAAGGGGTGGGAGATGGTATCAAAGGATTTGGCTAGGTCTAGGAACAGTGTATATATGAGTTGTCCAGAGTCGTGTGCTTGGTTAATGGTCTCAAGAAAGGAAAGGAGAGCAGTCATGGTACTGTGGCCAGGGGTGAAGCCATGTTGAGTGGGGGTGAGAAGGTTGTTTTGTGTTAGATATGACATCAGTTGCGAATGAACGCAATTTTCCAGGGTTTTAGAAAGAGGGGAAAGAATGGCAACAGGCCTGAAATTCGTGGTGTCAGGGTTTTTCCCTCCCTTATGAAGTGGGATGATGTCTGCCTGTTGCCAGATAAAAGGGACATATGCTTCTTGGATGGATCTGTTTATTAAGATGGAAATGGGAAAGGCAATACTGTCGCAGCAGATGGTTTGAGGAAGGCTGATGGTAGATTATCAGGTGCGTTGCAGCAAGGTTTAAGTTGGAGGAGTAGTTTTTTTTACAGTATTTGTGGGGATGGGTTTTAGGTTGAAGGGGGAAAGAAGGAGGTATGTGGTTGGAGGGAGGGGGGGGGGGGTGGGATTGGGAAGGGGGGTGAGAGAAACAGGAGGACAACTCCGTTATACAATCAACAAAGGAAGAGTTGAATTGGGTGGCAGTTTCAAGATCAGCAAGGTTGGGGTTAGGACAGGGGTTATTCTTTATTAACTTGGTAGAGGAGGGAGGAAATTGTGTCCCAGAATTTTTTAGGATTGGTTGAGTGTTTGGATGGAAGTTCAGAGTAGTATGCTTTACCGTCTCTAGTTATTAGTTGTTTTTACGGAGTTACAGAGTCATTTGAATTCAAGTAAGGAGTTATGTTGCTTGCTTTTTTGGTATTTTTTTCCATATTTTGTCTCTATGGAGCATGGTGAGCTTAGTTTCTTTTGATAGCCAAGGGGAGGCTTTGGCCTTGATACGTTTAGTTCTTAGGGGGGACATGATGGTTGATCAGGTTTAAGAAAGTATCATTTTAGTAGGTGATGGCACTGTCGAGGGGCAGGCTTCTTAGGGGGTCCAGTCAGTAAGCTTTAGACATTTGGAAAAAGTTTATGGGTTGAAATAGGAGAGGTTTCGAGTATATATGTAGTGGTGATGTTTCTGAAGAGGAGAGGGGTGACGGTCAGTGAAGGCATGCAGATGGTCGGTGAGAGGGTCTGGAAGGATTCCAGAATTAGAGATAAGGTTGGGGTGGGATGCTAAGATCCAGTCAATGACGGTGCCAGAGTCCCCATCTTTGTTTGGGCTGGTAGGACAGTTTATAAGTTGGGTGAACTTGAAGAGGTTGATGTGTGAGAGGGAGCTTGAGAGTTTATTGTGTTTGTGTCACCTAGGATATATATTTCATTTTTAATGTTAGAGGAAAACCAGGAGGGGATATTTTCTAGTACTGGGATATTATGACCTGGGGGCATATAGAGGGCAGCTACGCATATGGATTTGTAGTTGTTGATTTTAAGCAGACTTATGGTTACTTGAGCATTGGCAAAGTTTAGGATATGATTGGTGTACATGGTTATGGTATAGGAGGAGGAATAGATAACAGCCACACCTCCACCTTTCCTGCCAAGTCTGTCATTGCAGATCATTTGGTAGCCTGCAGGAAGAATTTGTCCTTTATGTGTTTAAGCCACGTATCTGAAATGCCTATTATGTCAGGGTGGTTGTGGAAAAGCTAGGCATGGAAGTTAGGGATTTTTTTTCCTGAGGCTTTGGGCACTGAATGTAGTGAGGCAGATCATTTTGGGAGTTTGTGTGTGTGTGTGTGGGGGCTTACTGGTTTGTGTTGTGGTAGTGGGCCCGGGGTTGGGATGAATGTCACCGGAGAGTGCAAGGGATATTTGGTGGAGGATGACTTGAAGGTAGTTTAGTGTAGAAAGAGAGTTTGAGCAGCAGAAGGGGGTGGATTTGTTGGAATGGGGTTGAGGGGATGTGTTTTCTGAGGGTGGGAAGGGTAGTATTTTGTATTTAAATAAGAGGGTTGGGTTACAAGAGTAGAGTTCATGTGTTATGGAGGTCAAGGGTGGTGTGGAAGTAAGTTGGAAAGAGGCTGTGGAATATGAAGGAGAGGTATGGCTAGGGTTAGGGAGTTGTGTAAGATAAGTAAGACAAATGAGGGAGGTTAGCAGGGTTGTTAGGTGTAGAAGATGTGATGAGGTAGGGGGCATTGTTTATGTTGAGCGGAGGGTTATGAGTAAAATGTGTGTGGTGGGTGGGGTGTAGTGTTAATTGGTTGACAGAAGATGAGGGGAGGAGTAAGGATTGAAATAAATGTGCAGGTAGTGGGGGTGGGTGGGAAATAGGGGCAGGGGAGTGGAGTGAGCCCGGAGGGTGAACAGAGTGGGTCAGAGCCCCAGCAGAGGTAAGCAAATAACTATCAGTGATATTGCTTAAAACAATGCAGATAGTAGCTTTGTTAATGTTTGGGAGAATAGTGTATCTTTATCTGGTGTTAATAGAATACTTGCAGTCCGTTACAGCCTCTAGCAACAGTTTAGATGTAACGGGTTAATGGCTTGAATGCCAGGCTATTACCTTAGGGGAGAGGTGCTGCCTGATTCCTTCTGGAATGGAAGGAAGCAGCAGAGCAGTGTGTTTACACTTGGCGCAAAACTCACAGTTAGGGGCAGCAACTTGCATATGAAATGCAATAGAGCTTATGTAAATCAGGAAAACTGTGCTGTAAAAATGCTCTGTCGGTGCATTTACACTTGGTGCCTAAACACACAGTTATGGCCAGCAACATTTTATATGGACTGCATTGGGGGAAAAAGAAAAAAAAGAGAAACTAAGCCTTCCTGTTTTAACAGTGGATATAGTCTAGGCTGCAAGAACTAACAGGGTATAACAGCACCCTGCCAGCATACTGCTACGGATGGCTATCAATATAGGAAAATAAGTTTACGGCACATGCGGTGCAGTTATTAGCAGTTACTTGTAGGGAAATTAGCTATAATAAACAGGTACAAAGTAGTAACAGCTACTTGCTGGAGTGCACAATGGATTACATGTCTTACGGTTTAACAGCAGCTTTATATGAAATACACATACAGATCACTCGGTCACACTTCCTCACTGTCAAAACCCTGGAAGCTGCCAGATATAAACAAGGTAATATGACACCTCAAAACAAGTGGATGGATTGCCCCAACAACGTCAGTTTTGCCCATGCCAACTCCATGAGTATACAGAAGTGGTGAAGGGAATAAACTTCCCAAAAGTGTGCACAGTGGTATCAAGCAATTCATCTGTTTCATTCAAACACAAAAAAGTCATTTTTAAGTCACATAGGCACACAGGCAAATACACGTTACACCACACCTCCAAGTTATGCAATGTTACAATGCAAATGCAACACTTTTTTAAACATCTGATACTTGACTTATCTATAATTACTAAACATGCTTTTTTCAATGTTCTATTATCCACTTAGCCTGGGAACATAAAAAAAATCCCATTACCACTAATATACACCGTTGCCAGCTCTACTGGCATACAGACATAAAAACCTGACTATGACCCAGACATCGTGCATTTGAGTAGCAGCTCATTTGCCTGTTGAAGACTTCAAGGGGAGAAAAATAGTGTGGCTTAGCTGGTTCCGTTCTCATGGGAGGGTGGCAATGCATGCCTACAGCAAACAGTTCTATGGCTGAATCCCTGCTGAACACTGGAATTCATATGGGAGCACTAACTTCAAAGAAGGTAGGACTGCCTTGAGGGCTTCTGACACACCCTTGCTGACTGCCCACAGCACACCAAACCCTGGGTGTGTTCCCAGGCATTCAGAGTGGTGATGAACCTGCAAAAAGCAAAGATCTATTAGTAATGGCAGTTTAAGTGACAGGTCCTCCTAGTTGACTCTCAACTTGGTGATGAGAAACGAATGGACCAATAAACGGAGAAAAGGTCTGATTGATTGATTTGCAGTGGGGGCAAAAGGTAAAAAACACAACATACTAAGCTATTTTGTAGAGCAGGCTTCTATACTACCCGCACCTACAAAAGGGGTCATTTGAAATAAAAATAATTTCATCATAAATTCACCTCTCAAAGTTCTTAGGATCAAAGGAATTTACTAAGCTATCGACCAGGAAGTCATTTCAAGCCTAGCTTATCTACCAGGAGGTCATTTCAAGCCTGGCTGTTTCACACCAATGTAACCCCATACATACTCTAGTCAATACCAAGGACTGTATTTATCAATGGCTGCCCATGTCCAGGAGGGTTGTGGACACTATCCCCGGTAAGAATTTACAGTGCCCCATCCACTCGTCCAAGTTCCTTTTGAACAGTGTCATGGAGGTGCTCTGCTTCACATGAATCAGCAGCCTATTCCAAAGATGTGGCAGTCAGTGGGAGATAAATCTTCCCCTCCAGCACGTCCTATTCAAGTCGCAGGCCATATTTAGGCCCCTGGAATAGGTAGTTCTAGTCCCGTTTGATTTATGGATGTGCAGCAAATTCATTAGATTTGGACTGGAGACTGCTCTGTTAACCAGACATAAGTCTCCCCTAAGAAGTACAGTGACAGGGACTTTAGTCAGTCTGTGTAAGGCACGTACTGGAGTCCCTTGATCTTCTTATTTAGAAACCGCTGAGGTCTCTCCAATTGCTGCAGGTGCTTTGTACGGTACATGCCACAAGGGGCGTTATACTCAATTATGGGCCCGCTTAGTGGATAAGCAGACAGGGGTTAAAACCGCCTTTGCTCTAAAGGCAATGGCTTTGCTAATCAAGTATGCTATGTAGAAAGCCTTTCTTACTACAGCAGACACATGGTGGTCAAAGTTAAGGTTACAGTCTACTTGTGATCCCAGATCTCTTAGCACTTTGTAGGTACATAAAGTATTGTTGTTAATTTAATAGTGTGAAGGGACATTGTTTTTTACTGAAAGGAATGATGATGCAGTTCTCTGCATTCGGTTTGAGACTGTGACTAAGACAACAGTCGCTGGTCTGCATAAGACCCTCCTGAAGTATACTGACATCATTTGGGAATTCAATAATTGCACCCAGTTTGCAGTCATCCACAAACTTGGTCAACCACAGCTCCTTAGCTTTGGCCTGAACTTCTGAGAAGTATATACCAAACAGTAGGAGGCCCAGCACTGACCCTTGTGGCATCCCTGGTGACAGGTCTTCTGCTTGATGTGGAGTCACCCACTTTGATAGCATGTGACCGGTTTGTCAGCCAGCTGGCAACCCATCTTACAACAAAGGGGTTCAATTTGCTACATTTAATGGTAATGCCCGAGTGTGGGATTGTGTCAAAGGCCTTTGCTAAGTCGAGGTATGCTGTGTGCACAGATTTGCTCTTTTTAATGGCCCTGGTCACATTTTCAAAGAAATCCACTAGATTTAAAAAACAGGATCTGCCCTTGACAAAACTGAATTGGGTCAGATCCAGGATTTGGGGGTTGCCTATGTCTATTTATGAGGTCCATGATGATACGTTCCATGGCTTTACACATGAGGCTGGTCAGACTTATGGGTCTATAATTCCCTGGGTCTGTTGCTAAGCCACCTTTGTGGAGGGGAATAACTGGTGCTGTTCTCCATTCCCCAGGAACAAAGTCAGTGGTTAGGCTGTGATTGAACAGGGTACTTAATGGTGATGCTACTTCATGTTTTAGCTTGTTCAGAACACAGCCTGGGATGTCATCTGATCCCATACAGACTGTGTTTTTGCCTTAGACAAGGCTATAACGAATTGCTCTTAGGATATGTGTGTGTGTGTGTGTGGGGGGGGGGGGGGGTTAGAGGCATGGTTTGTGAAACGTTTGGAGGGGATAAGGTTGGGAAACATTTGCCAAATCTGTCCACTAGCACGTGTGCTATCTCGGTGGGATCAGTGTGTATGACACCATTAGTCTCTAGCTCGGCACATGATTGGGTCCTACCTTTTAAGCTACATATGTAGCTGTAAAAGGCCTTATGATTTTCCTTAGCTGTGACTGCTAATTTTTTTCCTCAAAGTTACCTTTAGAGGATTTGATTTGTTGTCTTATTTACCTGTTAAGGCTGAGGAGGGTGCTTTTCCATTGCTGGGGCCTCGCCTTAGTATTCTTAGCAACTTTTTGCATTTGTTGTAAAGTTTCTTGAGGCTGGATGTCCATGTCCATCAGGGCAGCTTTTTTTTTTTTTTTTTTTACCTTGGGGCACTGGCTTTGATTTTCTCTGAGTCTACAGACTGACAAAAGTGATTGTACAGGGCTTTAGTGTAACCTTTGGTGTAGTTACCACTTCCAGTAGGGGGTGGAGCTTGGAATGCATTTACACCCGCCCCTAGGAGGGTATAGTTTGCTTTGGTGAAGTTTTTTAGTCTGACTTCGCCCTTTGTGAGTTCTAGTATTAGTGCCAGTTCAAAAGCGAATGATTTGTGGTCAAACTTAACTAATGAGGGTCCGACAGTTGTGGGGGTGCATCTGCTTGTCACGTTAGTGAGGAGCAGATCTAGCATGTTTGTTCCTCTTGTTGGGGTTTGAACAATTTGTTCCAGAGCATTTGAGTTAGTCAAGGAACTTTTGTGCCAGTGAGTTAGGGCTAGAGTAGGCTTCCCAGTTGATGTTGGGATAACTGAAATCCACCATGACCAGAGTTGTTTGGCAGTATTTGGATTGACTGCAGTTTGGTCAAGTAGGCATTGTGCACATCATGATCCATGGAGGGGATCTATAACTAGCTATGACTTGAATGCGGTTCTTACGCACAGTAATCTGAACTTGGACTAACTCCATGGAGTTGTCCAGTCTAACTAGTTGGGAGTTGAATCTCTAAAACAGATAGAAACACCGCCTCCTTTAGCTCTCGCACATTCATTTTGCAGTCTGAAAGTGTGGAAGGAGTTGTAGCCTTGCAAGGCTGGGGTACTCTCTTATGTCTTGAACCAAGTTTCTGTGACTGCACAGACATCTACATCCTCCAGTGATAGAGGCTCTTCCAAGGTGTGCAGTTTTTGGTTTAAGCTCCTAGCATTTAGTAGCATAACAGCTAGTGCAAATCCACTTCCGAGCAGAACTGTAAAAATGGAGTGGAAGAAAATGACTATAAATTGCTTGCAAAGTGAGAACCTGAAACTGAATACAGAGTTCCGTGTTTAGGCGGGAACACTAGACATGTCTAAGAGACATAGCTGGGCTCTAATTCTCACATTCCACTTGCAAACCAATACAATACTTTGTGTAAAACAGACAAATTCCCCATACTTCCCTCAAGAATGCAAAGCACTGGGGAGATCACCTCGTCTTCCTTCTAACCTACCTTCATATAGCGCGGCCTCTGGGCTCTAAAAGCATCAATGACATCTCTGAGTTTCTTGGACCATGGATTATCAAGGAGTGGTAGAGCGCTCTGTAAAATAAAACAAAAGTAAGGTAAGTCAGACATAAAGGTAGACTCCAAAAATGTACAAGTGTCTCAAAATCCGAGCAAGAAAAATGAGGTGACAATTCATGTTCAAGATGACTGCATGCTTTTGAAAACATAAAGCAGACTAACTGTAAATCAAGTCCAGAACAAAGCATACTTGCTAAGAGTGTGTTGTGTTACAAAAAGCTAAAAATTCATGCAAAATAAATCTACTATTAAATTATTTTTTGCAATATTCACTATGCATTACTGCCATGTTTTTATCCTTAGTCCTCAATCAAATAATCAAAATTGTTAAAAATGATTTCTACACCGAAGCTTGTTCTCACCATGTTAGGGTCTATCTGGTTGAAGGATGGCAAATTAAAAATGCTTTGGAGAAGGCTCTGTTGAACATTTACACCAATCCATAAGAATAAGTTCAGTCCATTCTCGAGCAAATACATCCCACCTTTCGAAAGGCGCTCTTCTGAATCCCGGATAGCTCCGGGTACAGTGTCACTGTCTACATCCATCTTATGCTAGGAAATAAAATTAAAAAAAAAAGCTTAATATCTACACAACCCAAAAGAAAAACTCAAATATAAGTGAAGCAGCTGTAAATAATGACATACACAAACACTTCTAGCACCTCAGCTGAAAAGCATTCTAAGGAAGTGACATCAATTTGTAAACATTGAATATATACTCAAATAAATTAAAAAATAATTTTAACACTCAAGTATTAAGCTAAAATGAAGTGAAATTATATTAAATACTTCCAATTAATATCCATGTTCAAGCCCCTTGGAGTCAACATATCACATTTTAAAATACATACACTTTTCTTTTTTTTCTAACTTTAACTTACAATATAGTAGCGCGTAATAAATTTGTGTTTTTATCATATTTACATCACAAATGTTCATTGAGAAGCCGCGGTGGTACAGCGGTAGCGGTGTTGTCTCACAGCAAGAGGTTCTCCTGTTTGATTCTCGGCTGGAGTGTCTTCTGTGTGGAGTCTGCATGTCCTCCCCGCAGTCGAGTGGCTTCCGAAAGACATGCATGAATGGGCGTGCCTTTGCTGAAGTTTGGTTGTCGGGCTGGCAACTCGGGACCATAAAAATCTACTGTCAATCATTAGCAGACCGGAATTCCACTGTGGCGACCCCTAACCGGGAAAAGTAGAAAAGACAAACATCATAAATGTTCATGCACTGTACTGCACTCTAGTTTTTTTGCCACTGAATCTCTCAAGTGCTCCTTTAATCTGCAATTAAAATTTCGCTAAGTTTCACATATAGCAAACAATCCACATGGACATTTTAAAGCATATACCACGTGCACAATATTACAAGTAAAAAGTTCAGTAGTATAAAAACAAACTTCACTAATAAGTAAAAAGGTCAAAAATTAAAACTTAAAAGCATAACCCCACCTTCGTTTCAAGTACAAAGTCTGGTATATACCAAATATCAGACAGCATGAGGATACAACACTAAAATTTCTGGCAGCAATCACAAGGATCAATTCATAATTTAGTCTCAAAATATCCACTTCAGAATGATAGGCTTTCCAAGATCAGTGTGGTATTTATTAGTAGTAGATACTATTTTACTAAAGTCCATTTGGCCACAAACAGCTAAACAAATGAAAATGTATCTACACTTTTATATTTTTTTAATGGCGGGCATGGCCCTCAACACCCCTGCAACCCCTTCTCTAATACTGTAACTCTGAATCTGGTCATAGAATGTTATATTCTAGAATTGTTAAAGGTTCACTTGGCCTTCTGGTTCTGAAAACAGAGGGTTTGACAAAACAGTCACCATTAAACAAACTGCATCAACAATTCCTGAATGAGTTATTTAACTGCCTTTGGACACAATACCCCTCACAACATCTGCCAAACTAGTTTGCTGTACTGACAAGACCTTGTCTGTTGAATCTTGTGGTTGGGTTCAGAAGATTTTCAAGATATTCAAGTTAAAGACAAGTGCTTGGTGCTTCTTTATATAATTACATCATGTACAGACAACTAGAGACAATATAAATGCGCCTAGACTCCACTCCCCCACCACCCACCCAGAGTCCACCAGGATGCCCCCAGTTACTTCTGAGCAAACATATTGCATATCAAGAAATTATGAAGATCTAGCAACTGTACTGCAAGCAAGAAAGATGCAAGTTTTCACCTGCCCAACATACAGTGAAAGTACAGTTTTGTACCTACCATAAATGTAGATGTTCGAGGATCCACATTGCTGCAGTCCTTACTATTGGGTAGTCCGCTGTCCAGTCGGCCCGAATACCAGAGTATATGGCTGACGTCGGTCAGGGCGCATTAGACTGACGTCAGTACGTCAGGGTACTAATGCGCATGACCGACGTCATATCCTCAGTCTTTTCTTGCCCCAGATGTCAGAAGACCCTAAAAAGACAAGGCCCAAAATACCTGCACCAAAAATATGTACAATATATACAAAAATGTATACAAAAATATCAACATATAATCTCACCTACACAACCACCCCTAAACACAGAGGGGAAGGAGGGAGGGTAAATTGGACTGCAGCAATGTGGATCCTCGAACATCTACATTTATGGTAGGTACAAAACTGTACTATGTTCTTCGTTCCACATTGCTGCAGTCCTTACTATTGGGTAGAATCCCAAAGCAGAGGTAAGGGAGGCTGGCAAATCATAAAGAAGTAGGAGCTGACAACATGCCTTGCAAAACAGCTGTGGCAAAACCAGCCCTAGACTTAGAGTAGATAGGAAGGTGATAATGCTTAGAGAAAGTATGCACTGAACTCCAAGTAGCTGCCTCCAAAATATCCTTAGTTGCCACCCCCTTAGAAATGCTGTTGAAGTGGCAGTAGCCCTAGTGGAATGAGGCCTAATCCCAGCTGGAATCTCCTTGCCATGATGGGAATAACAAAATGCAATGCAAAACCCAATCCACCTAGAAATAGTTTGTTTTGACACAGGCTTGCCCTGCGAAGTCAAAGCAAAAGAAACAAACAACTGCTGAGACTGCCTAAAATCCTTAGTCCTGCTTAAATAATAACGCAATTGCCTGTGTACATCTAAAGTGTGCAAAATCTTTTCCCCTTTATTTTGGGGGTCTGCATAAAAAGTAGGCAAATGAATAGTTTGGTTTAAAGCCACACTAGAAACCACCTTAGGCATAAAGGAAGGATTAGTGCGTAATGATACCCTATCCTTATGGAAAATCAAAAGGGCTCTACTGCCATAAGGGCCTGCAACTCAGACACCCTTCTTGCAGAAGTAATAGCCAACAGAAAAGCAGTCTTCCATGACAAGTATTTCAATTCAGCAGTAGCCGCAGGCTCAAAAGGTTGTAGAGTAAGTTTTTCCAACACAAAATTGAGATCCCAAGCAGGAGTAGGAGCTCTATTGGGGGTCTTATATTCTTTGCCCCTCTAAGAAACTGCTTGAACAAAGGATGCGAAAACAAAGGTGGGTCACAATCATAGTGAGCTGAAATTGCTGCAGCATGAATCTTAATGGAAGAGAAGGACAAACCTTTGTCCAATAACTCAGTAAGATATTGAAGAACCACACTCAAATTAGGCTCAGAAATCTCCAAATTCTTTGCTGTACTCCAAAATAAAAATCTCTTCCATTTTTCTGCGTACACTTTCCTTGTACTAGGTCGTCTAGCTTCCATAATCACATTTAAAACTTGTTGAGGAAGTTGAGACCTGCTGTGTTTCAACACAGAAGATGCCAGGCTGTTAGATGAAGAGAGTGAAGCTTGACATTGAACAGATGACCGTCCTTCTGAGATAACAGATGAGGAATCAAAGGTAAAGGCCATGGAGGCTTCATTACCAGACTCCTTAGTAGTGGGTACCAGTGTTGCCGAGGCCAATCTGGAGCTATCAAAATCATCCTTGGCTTGTCTTGTCTGACTTTTAATAGCACCTTTGGAAGAAGAGGCAGAGGTGGAAAGGCATACACATGAAGGTTTTTCCAACTGAAAGACAGAGCATCCACTTTCCAAGCTGTGTGATGAAACCCCTTTGTGCAAAACTTTGGCAGCTGGTGGTTTAGTGGAGAAGCGAACAGATCTATGTCTGGAGTTCCCCATGACACTGTCAATTTCTGAAATACATGAAGATCCAGTTTCCACCGTGGGGATCCATGATTTGTCTGCTTAACACATCTGCTAAGGAGTTCTGTGCTCCTGGCAGAAACCTTGCCTGAAGAGTTAGTTGCAAGCTTAGCGCAGTCTCCCATAAAATCATTGCTTGCCTGCATAGAGGATAAGAATGTGTTCCCCTTGCTTGTTGATGTACCACATGACAGTTGTGTTGTCTGTTAGAATCAACACCTGCCCTGGAAGAAGTAACTCCTTGAAAGCCATTAATGCAAACTGGACTGCTAACATCTCCTTCATGTTGATATGTAGATGCTGTAGTCTGGCAGGCCACTTGTCTTGTATCCACTTTCCATTTAGATGAGCTCCCAAGCAATGTCCGAGGCATCTGTCGTTAAAATCTGACTCGCCTCTGGCCGGGTCACAGAGAGTCCCTTGTTTAGGTGACATTCCTGAGCCCACCACAAAAATTCTTTTTGAAGGCAAGGTATTATTTGAATGACAGTGTCCAAATCCTGGCAGTGCTGTGTCCATACACTTTTGAGATACCATTGTAGCTTCCTCATATGCAGTTTGGCATTGGGAAGCACCAGAATACAAGATGCCATGAACCCTAATGCTTGAAGGACTGTCCTTGCAGTCAGCACGGACTGATGAGATAGTTGATGGAAGTAAAGTGATAGACTGTTTTGTTTGTCCGGGGTTAAAAAGGCCATCTGGGCTGCTGTATTCAGTCTCACACCCAGAAAGCACATGTCTTGAGAGGGTACTAGACTGGACTTTATTTCGTTCACAGAATACCCTAGGCATCTTAGCACTGCTATAACATATTCCAGATGCTGTAGAAGGTCTTCCTTTTCTTGAGCCAGAATCAGGCAGTCGTCCAAGTAAGGATAGATTTGAATTCCTTGTAGCCTGAAGTAAGCTATCACTGGAGCCAGAACCTTTGTGAATACTCTGGGGGCAGTAGATAAGCCAAAGGGCAATGCAGAGAACTGATAATGAGAATTTCCAGCTCGAAACCGCAGATACTTCCTGCAACTTAGCCTTATAGGCACATGAAGGTAAGCTTCCTTGAGATCTAAAGTTACCATCCAGTGATCTTTGCCCAGCAGAGGTAAAAGCTGTTGTAACGTCAACATCTTGAACTTGGGAATGTCCAGATAAGTGTTGAGGAGAGATAAATCCAAAATTGGTCTCCACGTGTTCCCCTTCTTTGGTACTAGGAACAGGCGAGAATAAAATCCTAGGCCCCTTTCTGATACAGGGACTGGCTGAATGGCCCCCATTTGGAGTAACTGAGAAATTTGCTTGTGAGCCTCTTTTCTTTGTGGAGGAGGAACGTCTGGCATGCCTTTGAAAGGGGGCAATGTATGGAAATAAAACCTGTAACCGTGGTGAATGATATCCAACACCCATCTGTCTTGAGTAATTAAATCCCAATTTTCTTTGAAAAGAGACAGTCTTCCTCCCAAAGGAGCTGCCAGACGAGAATCTACTGGCAGCTGAAAAGGCAGGTCATTGGGTCTGTTTACGAAAGGACTGACCCCTGCCCTCACCAGAAGTCTGAGCAGGTGAACTCCCTGTTCTAGGCCTAAAAGAACCTTGAGCTCTGCCCCTACCACGTCTAGACCTACCCCTAGACTGGGAATCATAAGCAGGATATGTCCACCCCTTAGCAGGCCAATTTCTACTAAACTTGGTGGCTGCACCTGCAAAAATCTTTAACAGTTTGCATAGACTTAGCTTTGTCCTCCATTTTCTTTAAAACTGCTTCCACAGGCGAACCAAACAACACATCAGACTGTAAAGGAGCATCCAAAATCCTTGTCTTAACATGCTCAGCTAAATTCTGATCCCTCAACCAGGCATGCCTGCGAAGAACAGAACTAGTGGCAGCCACCCTCGAGGAGGCCTGTACAGCATCAAAACCACATTGCAAAGAATGCTTACCCACTTGTTCAGACACATGAACCAAATCCAGCAACTCTTTACACTCAATACCTTCCGCCAAAGCATCCACCTTAGATTTCAATTGTGAAAGGAGAAAATTTTGATATTTTAGCATGTGAAACTGACAATTCAACGCTCTCATGGCTAGAGTGGAAGAAGTATACACTTTCTTTCCCCACCTATCCAAAGCCCTTGCCTCTTTATCAGTGGGAACAGGATTTTTTTAACCACAGAGGCCTTAACACCTTTAGGCCCCTGAGAAACAGTTTCTGGGTCCGCCCTAGGACTCTTAAACAAATACTTATGAGCTTCGGGCACCCTATAGTACCTATCAGGTTTAACAGGAGCAGGAGGCAAAGAGTCAGGGTTCAGGAAGCCTCTGCAAAACATCTTCCACCACATTCAACACAGGAGGTATAGCTAAGGGCCTATGCTGGGGTAAAACAAGAATTCCCTAAGCCTTTTCCTGGAATCAGAGTAATCCTGGCCTTCCCATTTAAAGTGCTCCCTCATGGAATGCAGAGTCTCTGAAAATGAGAAATCCTCAGGAGGAGAAGCTGTAGGAGTGGAATCATCCACATCAGAATCAGAATAAGGAGGATACTCCTGCAAATCTTCATAGAAGACTCAGAAGCCTCTGAACACTGTTCAAAACTATCAAACTCCGGTTCCACCCTAGGCCTCTTATCAGGAGGGGCATAGAACCTCTAATCATAGTAATCAAATCTTCTGCCATTTTAAGCATATGTTTCTTAGGTACAGAACCGAAATGCTAGGAGAAGCCCCCACTGAAGCTGAACTTGGCCTACCTCTCAAAGAAGTTTTGGCAACAGAAGGAGAGGCTCTAACTACCTTGGGAAGAGAGGGAAGAACAGCTACCTGAGAAGCCCCTCAGCCTGGCCTACCTCCTGAGAAGGCACATCCTGTAACAGTAAAGTTTCTGCCTGAGACTCCATAGAAACTCCTGGCAAAACCTCTGGCTCCACTGAGCCTTCTAAAGAACCGGCGTCCGGGACTGCCGGTTCATCAACCCTAGGCTTCGCTGGTTTGTCCTTTGGCTTCTTGACGAAGCGGGCGCCGGAGCATCCGGCGGCATTTTATAATTGCAACGCTTCCCAAACACTAACCTGGCACAGTCTAACCTCCTCTTAATAGTGCGTTTGTTAAACCTAGCACAAGAGCGGCATCCAACAACGTCGTGCTCAGGCCCTAAACAAGGTATACACAAGGTATGGTAATCCCTATGAGGTATCTGTTTCCCACAAGAAATACAGTTATTCACTTTTCTGACATCGGTTAAATACTGAGGCAAGAAAAACCAAAATGTTCCCCAACGGGGTACTTAGCCAACTCTGATTCGGTCTGAAACTCCGGTTTCGGAAATATTTCAGAACGCCAACCTGCACTCGCAAAACTGCTTCTGCATCGGACCATGCGGCAAAAAAGACTGAGGATATGATGTCGGTCATGCGCATTAGTACCCTGACGTACTGACGTCAGTCTAATGCGCCCTGACCGACGTCAGCCATATACTCTGGTATTCGGGCCGACTGGACAGCGGACTACCCAATAGTAAGGAATGCAGCAATGTGGAACGAAGAACATCTCTAACAACACAGACTGAACAGAGGACCATCACTGAGAAGAACGTGGGAGGGTATTTATGACTCATCACAGAAAGTACAGTTATGTACACTTACCATAAATGTAGATGATCAAATGTATTCACTGTTGCAGTCATCACACTTGGGTTATCTGCCTGCAGGGAGCCCTCAGTCGGCCCGAATACCAGAAACTTAGTATTTCTGCATCGGTTGCTGTCACTTCCAAGACTGACATCAGGTCATCAGGGGTATAAAAACAGGCAGCCGACACGATTACATCAGTTTTTCCTGCCCCAAATGTCAGGAGCCCCCCAAATAGGGAGCTAAGTTATGGTGGGAAAACACCACCAGTAAAAAGTAAATCCCAATAGCCCTGTAAGGGGTGAGTAATAGACTTAGAGAGGAGAGAGAGACAACAGGGCTGGCCGGTGGGAAACCAGGACTGCAACAGTGAATACACTTGAACATCTACATTTATGGTAAGTGTACACAACTGTACTATGTTCTTCACGTTTCACTGTTGCAGTCATCACAATTGGCTTGATTCCCAAAGCTGAAGAATGGGTGGAGGCAGTCAAGAAGATTTGGGGCTGGCTAGTATGCCTTACAGGACTACTGTTGCAAAACCCGCCCTGGATTTGGAAAAGATAGGCAGGTGGTAATGCTTGGTGAAGGTGTGAACAGAACCTCCAGGTAGCAGCTTCCAGAATGTCCCTGGTAGGGACACCCCTGAGGAATACTGCAGAGGTAGCAGTTGCCTTGGTGGAATGCGTTCTGACCCCCTGAGGGGTTGGTTTCCCATGGTGTTTGTAGCAGAAATGGATACATTGTGCTATCCATTTGGAAATGGTTTGTTTTGAAATGGCCTTGCCCTCTGCCCCTGCTGCAAAACTGACTAGTAATTGGTCAGATTTCCTGAAGGGTTTAGTCCTATCAAGATAAAATCTGAGCTGTCTGTGCAAGTCTAAGGTGTGCATGATCCTTTCCCCTTTATTTTGAGGATTAGGGAAGAAGGTTGGCAAATGGACAGATTGGTTGACAGACGCACTGGACACCACTTTAGGCATAAAGGAAGGGTTAGTCCTGAGGGAGACCGTGTCAGCATGAAAAATAATGCAGGGTTCCACAGCCATAAGTGCTTGTAGCTCAGACACTCTTCTAGCTGAAGTGATGGCCAGAAGCAAGGCTGCTTTCCAGGAGAGGAATTTTAACTCTGCAGAAGTGGCAGGCTCAAAGGGGGGCAGCGTGAGCTTTTTCAGTACAAAGTTAAGTTCCCAAGCAGGGATGGGTGCTCTCCTTGGTGGCCTTAAGTTGTTTGCCCCTCTTAGGAAATGTCTGATGAGAGGGTGAGAAGAGAGGTGGCTCAGTGTTGTAATGAGTCGAGATGGCAGAGGCATGGATCTTAATGGAAGAGAAGGATAGGCCTCTGTGGAGTAGATCTGCTAGGTAACCCAGGATTAGAGGTAAGAAGGGCAGTGTTGTGTCCTCTCCTTTAGACTGAATCCAGGAACAATACCTTTTCTACTTATCAGCATAAGATTTCCTTATACTGGGTCTTCTGGCTTCAAGAATGATGTCCAGCACCTGCTTGCTTAGGCTGGTCACTGGGGGAGAATTCAAGGAATAAGCCAGGCTGTAAGATTTAGGGTTTGCAGTTGTGGATGCAAGATCTGTCCCTCCTGCTGAGTGAGGAGGGTTGGGATCTGAGGTAGGTGCCAGGGTGGCACCAGTGACAGGCTGCACAGTAGTGGGTACCAGTGCTGGCATGGCCAGTCTGGGGCAATCAGGATTGCCCTTGGTCTGTCCTGTCTTATCTTGAGTAATATTCTTGTGAGAAGAGGCAGAGGGGGAAATGCATAGACTGAGAAATTTACCCACTGGAAGGATAGGGCATCCATTTTCCAGGCCCTGCTGTGAGGTGTCCTGGTGCAGAATTTGCTGAACTGGTGATTGTAGGGGGAGGCAAAAAGGTCCACCTCTGGGGCCCCCATTTCTGGGTTAGAAGACTGAAAGTGCTGGGGTCTAATTGCCACTTGTGTAGGTCTAGGAGATTTCTGCTTAAGTTGTCTGCCAGAACGTTTTGTTAGCCTGGCAGGAATTGAGCTTGTAGATGAATATGCATGTCCAAACCCGTGTTCCACAGGGCCATGGCTAGCCTGCAGAGGAGGTAAGAGTGGGTTCCCCCCTGCTTGTTAATGTACCACATAACTGTGGTGTTGTCTGTTTTTATTAGCAAGGGTCTTGGTAAGAATAGGGATCTGAAAGCTGTCAAAGTGTGCTGAACAGCTAGCATCTCTTTTTGGTTGATGTGCAGATGAATTTGACTTGGGCTCCAGTGGCCCTGAATGCACTTGTCATCCAGATGTGCCCCCCCAGGCATAGTCTGATGCATCTGTGGTTAGGGTCTGGGCGGCATGGAGTTGAGTAAAGGGAAGTCCCCTTGTTGTGGCTGCATGCTGCTGCCCACCAGAGAAACTCTGTCCTTAGACAAGATATGACGTATTTCAGTTCCTGAGAATGTTGGCACCAAAGACTTTTAAGTACCACTGAAGTTTCCTCATATGCAGTCTGGCATATGGAATTAGTAGAATGCAAGAGGCCATGAACGCTAGGGCCTGCAGGAGTTTCCTTGCGGATAGCTGGGTTCAAGTGGCCATTTGAGCGAAGTAGCCTGTTAGATAGGCTTGCTTTTCTGGAAAAAGGAATGCCATCTGGGATGCTGTGTCCAAGCTTGCTCCCAGGAATAAAATCTTTTGACTGGGGACTAGTTTCAATTTGTTTTCGTTGACAGTCTACCCCAAGGAAGTTATAAGGTTCTTTACAAATGTCAGGTGCTGCAATAGCTTTTACTGTCTGCCTGGATCATGCATCGTCCAAGTAAGGGTAAATCTGAATCTTTCTCTGTCTGCAAAAGGCAATGGCTGGAGCCAGGCATTTTGTGAAGACTCTGGGAGCAGTGGATAAGCCAAAGGGAAGTGCAGAAAACTGATAATGCATAGATCCTGCCCTGAAACATAGGCATTTCCTGCATGAGTCCCTGACAGGGATGTGCAAATAGGCTTCTTTTAGATCTAGGATGGCTAACCAGGCATCTTTGGACAGTACAGAAAGAAGCTGCTGAAGGGTGAGCATTTTGAATTTTGGTACCACCAGAAAGGTGTTTAGAATGGAAAGATCTAGGATTGGGCGCCAGGTGCCCTCTTTTCTGGGTACAAGGAAAAGTCTGGAATAAAATCCTTGACCTATCTGTTCTGCAGGAACAGGTTGAATTGCCTTTATGGGGAGCAGGGATTGTTAGGGGCACGAGCAATTGGGCAGAGCTGAGGAGTAGAGTTGAGACATCATTGTGAATTCTTTCCATAAGGGGGTGGCTTAGCACTCCCTGTTTTAGAAGTGGAGGTACTACAGTGCTGAGATCTCTGCATACCCTGAGACTGTAATTTGGGGGTCTGTTTGCCCTGGGTCTAGGTTGAGATGGCCTTGAGTGGGCTGGAAAGGACCAATGTTTTGAGGGGCAATGCCTACTGAATCTTGGAGGCTGCACTTGCAAAAAATCTTTGACTGTCTGCATAGACTTAGCTTTTTCTTCCATCATTTTTAGAACCTCTTCTGCTTTGGTGCCAAACAGACTGTCCTTGATCAAAGCAGCTTCTAGTAATTTTGATTTGACATGGTCTGGCAAGGTCTGCTCCTTAAGCCAAGAATGCCTTCTCAGTCCAGAACCAGTGACTGCTGCCCTGCAAGATGCTTCTAGGGCATCAAAGCCACATTGCAAGGTATGCCTGCTGACTTGGCTTGCAAAATGCAAAAGCTCCTGTAATTCTTTATTTTCTGCACAGTCCGTAAAGGTAGATAATTTTTGCTTAAGTTCCATAATATGTTGCTGGTATTTCAGCATGTGAAGCTGGCAATTCAATGCCCTAATGGTGAGAGTTGCAGAGGTGTATACTTTACTACCCCATCTGTCTAAATCTCGGGAATCCCTGTTGGAAGGGGTGGGATTCTTAGCTGTAGTTGCTTTTATACCTTTAGGCCCTTGGGAAATGACCTCTGGGTCAGCAGTAGCATTTTTGAAAAGAAATTTGTGAGGGTCAGGGACTCTGTAGTACCTATCTGGTTTCCTTGGAGTAGGGGGTAAAGTATCTGGAGGTAGA